>NW_020837956.1:35630010-35842617 GCF_003676395.1 Aethalodelphis obliquidens
CCCAATATATTCTCTTTTAACTTTCTATATATTCTTTCATTTGATCTTTAAAATACTCATGGAGTAGAATAGGTATTACTCTTTTTCTTTTTGAGACTCCAGAAAGGAAGATAATTTGTTAGATTCAAGACTATAAGAGCTATAGTTTTTTTAGTATATTTTATTCTTTTGTGCTGTTTGACAAGTTAATGATTTCACTACATGTGTTAAGACAGTTTACGAAGCAGTTTTCAGACCAAGTGAGGCATGTTTTCAATTACGTAAGTTTTCATGCTCGCTGACTTATAATTTTCTTGTCCCCCAGTTCAGCATTATGATTTATTTGAAAGCACATTTACTTTTGATTTTTGTTACTTTTTTTTTAGTTCTGGCCCTGCCCTTCGAATCATTCTTCACTGATTTTTTTTAATACATTTTGCATAGCAACAGTAAGTAATAGGGATTTCTTTCTCTCATAACTATGCATGTAGATGAAACTAATACCAAAACTGACTGTAAAATGTACAGGGATTTTTTTTGGAATTTTAAAATCTAATACGCTCTTTAAATTTTTAAATGTAAAGATGGGCAAATTTAAAATACAGTTTTGCATTTTATTATGCCTCTGCAACATTATTTCCATTGCTTTTAACATCTGTGCCTCCATTGCTTCATTAACTCACAAAATTGTATCTGTGTCTGTCCTTAGGTGAATAACCCTACCTTTTGCATTCCATTTTGGGTGTCACATTTTACGAGTAGCATACACAAATTGGAAGGTATACAGAAGAGAATTACTGAGAGAGTAGTGGGTCATTTGAAGGTGTTACATACACATGTAGCAAGTGAAGGAACTAAGGATACTTTAGTCTTCTGAGGAAGTGTTTTGAAAGGATGGGAGATCATAAATAACAATAAAGATTTAAAGGATTTTTCCTTGGAAGAACTAAGCAGAGAGGCATATTTTTCAGTCAGCTGGGAAGAACTATCAAGCAGTCAGATTTGCAAAATTGAAAGAATCGGCTTGCTGTAGAATAGTGAATGCCCTGTCGCCACAGGTGTGCGCCTGATTTAGATGACTGCTTGGCAGAACTGTGAGGGAGCAGCGCTCCTTGATCTGTCCTGTGTATGCAGTCTGATGTCGCGTAGCATGGCTCTTGGGGAGTCAAGCATTGGACTGGATGGTCTGCAATACCCTACTAATTTATAACTTATTCCTATGGAAGAATGGGTAGAACTTTAAACGATTATCCAAGAAAACCTAGGAACAGAATTTCTGGTGTGTATCACCAGTAATTTAATATCTAGCTCTTCATTTGTGTTTATTTAATATTAGTCTTAGCACTAGTCAGTCTAGCTTTAGTTGAACTAACTCACATGCTGTCTTTCTTAAAACAAATGTTTGGCTTCATTAGACATCATCAAATATATATATTTCTATACACACTAAAACATAGTATCCATAAATATTCATCTAATCTTTTTTTTTATTCCTTTGTTAACAACTGCATCATTATATTTTTTTCCTTTGGCTTCTGTGACATTCTTTGTTCTGATTCTCCTTTTACCTCTCTTTGCAGCACTTCCCTTTTTCTATAGTGAAGTGCTTTAAAGTAATAAGTGTTAGCTATTATTACTATATAAAATAACATAATTTTATTATATAAAATAATTTTCGAGGGCATATTATAATATGCTAGGCACTCTTCTCAGAGCTTTAACTGTACTAATTCATCCTCATAACCACCCTGTGATTTAGCTATTTATCTCTATATTTTACAGATGAGGAAACTAAGGCAGAGAAACATTGTGTGCCCAAGGTCACACAGCTAATAAGTAGCAGAGCCATGAGTTTAGATCCAGATAGTCCAGTTCCAGATCCTGCATTCTCAACTGTAATACTTCACTGCCTCACAGTGATTCAAGTAGACTTGAATTAATTGACATTTTATAAAGCAATGTATAGAAATGCTATTCTAGAAGAATGTTTCCTCGGTAATTTTGAATTAAAAATACTATGCTGGAAAAGTAAGAAATTTGTGAATAAAATGCCGACTTTTGATGAAGACAGTTTGGAGAGATCCTAATTTGTTCCAGTGCAAGACACAAAATACTGGTCCCTGCTGGGGGCATTTATCTTTAATTATCTTTTTCTTTAAAGATTTTTTTAAAATTATTTAAGCCACGTAGAAAACTATAAAGCAAAAATGCAACCAATACTAGTTTATTCAGTTTTAAGAAATAAAGCATTGCCAATACAGTTAAAACTTAAGGGTGGGGGGAGCTATTATTTTATCATTATCTCATCTCTGTTTTTTTCAGTTCTAAATATTAGAACATTAATAGACTAATTGGGAAAAAAAATAGTAAAGTTATATACAACTTGAAGTGTCAAAAATAAACCCATAAATGAAGTAGAAGAAAATAGGGGAATATGTATCTGATCTTGGATTAGAGAAGAACTTCCTAATAATAAAAGCAAAGAAAGAGAAAAAGATTGACTAACCAAAAATTAAAGCCTTGTAGGTTTAAAAACACCACATATTTTACAATACATCTGCGAAAGATGGGTTAGTATCTTTGTGCATGGAGTACTTATATAAGTCATTTAGAAAAAGGGAATTGACTCTTCCCAATATAAAAATTAGTGAGGAACATATAGGCATTACCATGAATATGAAAAAGTGATCAACCTGATTACTAAGCAAAGAAATTAAAATTAAAACTATATTGTAAAAATATTCTCACCTGCCAAAGTGGTAAGGATTAAGAAACTTAGTATTGGTGAGACGTAAAGAAACAAGCCCAATCATGTGCTGCTAAGTAGAACTCAAAACTAAATGCTAGTAGAACTGAAAACTAAACCCCTTCTGAAGCAGTCTTTGGCAATAAGTTTTACAGGCCTGAAGTGTATACCCATTGATCAATTAATGGAGGAGCACAGACAATCAAACAGATAATTACAGTACTGTTTAACATGTTGTTTATTATGGAGGCATGAGCAAGTGTTATGGGAGAACAAAGGAAAGCATAGAGAATTCTGCCATTAAAACATCAAGAACGGTCTCAAAAAAATGGCGGATCAGTAATTTCCCAGGCAAAGAAATAAGGTAAAAGACGGCTTTAGGCAAAATGTTATGTGTAGAGGCACTAGTTGTCAGAATTACCTATGTGTTTGTAATGTTGTCTTGGGTTAGGGTGGGGAGAGGGTAGTAACAGGAAGCGGTAGAAGATGACACTGGAGAGAAAGCTCTGAGCCAGATTGAAAAGGACCATGTTCACTATGCTATAGGAGTTTTGATTTTGTTCTGATAGAAGGCTTTCAACAAGAGATTAGTATGTTTTGACTTAATGAGATCCTGAACTAAAGTATTGACAGTGAAAATGGAGAGAAGAAACCAAGTTAAAGAAAGATTCTTTTTTGTGTGTGTTGGGGGGAACTATAATGCTTTTATTACCAGAATGTATGAAACATTGATCCTTTTATAATTCTGCAATACAGCCTCAGATGCCCATAGTTTCAAAACAACTCGTCTTTTAAATTTCCATAACATCCATTTAGAGTAAATGATTTTGTTGCTGTTCACAGTAGAAGACAGTCTTTAGCTTTGATGGTTCAGACCTAATTAAACAGAAATGGCTAACTTTGGGCCTAAGATAATAAATGTGGTATAGAGAGAAGAGCACAGAACCCTACCAATACATATAAACCATACTCCATTCAAATAGTCCTGGGACCTCACTGAATGGACTTTCAAATAAGTAATTAAGCCTCCAATTAAAAAACATTTTAAAATGTACTATCTGATAAACTTAAAATACAAAAAATGCAGTATCACCAATTATGTGCATTTTCTAGGATTCATTTTAAAATTCAGGCTAATGTTTAACAATAGTATTTCAATTAAATTATGGCATTTGAGAAAGGTTATACTTCTGGGGAAAGATCACATAAACATGCTTTTTGGGAGAAGATATGTTTGGAAAGCAACAGTAATGGATAATTAATATTGCTTTAACATTTCTAAAATCACATAAAAATGATCATCTTTGATTGCCGTTTCAGTGAGTTTCGATACAGGGTATGTCACTGTCCACTTACTAGTAACCAAAGCACACATGGAACAGACTTGTAAAAAATACTCAGAATCAATTCTTTTCATGAGCTAAACATTTCTGAGACTTTAAGATTCATGTTTGAACATACAGTACTGCAATGTTGGCTACATAAAATAAAATAAATAGAAGATCTTTTTCAGAGGAGGCTCAATAATCAGAGGCTGTATTGCATTTAAGGATTTAACACTGGCTGTATACAGAAGGGAAAGCATTTCACTTAGAAATATACTTCACATTACTGAAGCTCTCTTTTTAATATCGCAACATATAGCAGCTTACCATTCTGACACTTAAAAATCAACAGGAATAGTGCTACTCTTTTATCCTTTGGTTCCCGGTGACAAATAATGCAGTAATAACACCTCTGGTCTTCAGTTCCTCTCGAATGACATTTATTAACCAAGAGAAACCCGATGCTTTAGCTGAAATTTGGCAGCCCAAGAAGTGTACCAACTGCTCCAGAATACCCCTCATGCTCTAGAAACAATGCTTTCAGTTGACCTTTTGACAGTAATCCAGTGCATATGCCAAGAGTTTTATCGAGAGAGTAGTGACACGTAAAGTTTCCAACAAAGACGACTGTTTATTTTCTCAGTAACAGCCCACATTCGTGCCACAGAACCAATGTTATTGGTGATAGTAACTAATGTAGCTCTTGCTAGATGCTGTTTACTAACATATTCTTGCTTCTCCTTATAAATCATATTCCCAAAACTAGATGCTACAGCCCAACCAGGCAGACCAAATCTTTAATATCTCCTCTGTAAATATCACGGACCAGCTTGTCAGCTTGGGTGCTGTCACCTTTGGATGCCATTTCAAGAGCCTCTTCAAAACTTTCACAGCCAGTCAATAAACTACATAAACCCAGAAAGGTAGCCCCTCCAAGGCTTGTCCCAGTTACTTGTTCATAGTTGTCTTTGGAATGGACTGCTAAAATACTGACTGGGAACCAGTGTTTACTCCCAGCAGTGGATAGGGATCAGCCAGGTTGAAAGGCATCTTTTGGCATCTCTCAGGTTCTGAGGCATTAGCAAAATAATAGCACCCTGCTTGTCCACTGAAACTGACAGAATCTGTCTACAGCAAGCCCTTTACAAGGCAGTCAGGTTCATCCAGTTTGTGCAGGTGGGGGTTTCCAACTGTGTGAAAATCGTTTTCAGACTTGTCAGCACCACCTCCTGTAGCACATAGCACCGTGTGTAATGTTGAGAAGGTTTTATCTCTTCCCCTTTGGATAAAAGTAGGCAGGTCCTGGGTTGGAAATCTGATAAAGTGCAAGTTCCCCGTCCAGCCAAAAAGTGTTAAATCTTTCAGTTCAAGGCGTACATCCTGAATACCAGTGGATCCATAGGCTACATTAGAAGTCACGTATTTCCGGATACTTTTTAAGCTCTCAACTAACTTCTTCTTCTTCCTCTGCTGTGATATCGATAGGTTCAAAATATGAGTGCTTTACCAGAGTTCCCCCGATGTCCATGCCACACCATGGCAAAGAGGGTTTCTTGGCTTCCTCGATCTTCATGGCGTCGGCCGGAGGGACGAGAGGCGGCCTCGGTCCGGAGCGCAGAGGGCTTTGGCGGCGACTCCGGTGGTGGCTGGGCCGCTTCCTCCCCTCGGGCCGGGCGGGGCAGGGGCGCCTGAGACGAGGCCCCGGCCCGGGGGGCGGACCCCCACCCCCACCCCCACCGCCACGAGGGGCGGCTGGGACCGAGCGAGCAGGGGAAACCGCAGGCCTCGCCGCTCCGGGGGCCCCTGCCGCCCCAAACAAAAGGCCCCGGCCCCGAGCCGCCGCCCTCTAAAGAAAGATTCTTAAGTTGAAATGACAAGAATTAGATGACTGAGTGGGAGGGGAGGAGGGAGACGTTTTAAGGAAGTCTCCTCGTGCATTACACTGATAGCCTAGTGATGAGACTTTTAAAAGTTGAAGATTGCGACATGGGCACACGCTTCACACATTCTTCAAAGGTTTTGGAAGGATATGAAATGCAGATTTTTCATAAAGTATGCTAAAGCGGTGGCTTGGATACCCAGGAAGGCTTACTGATCTCAGTCTCCCAAGTAGTAGTTGAAACCATAGCTAAAAGTTACTTTACATGTAAGCCTAAAAAAATTAGTATGAGTGTATGCTAGGCTGCGATATATTTTAAGTGAATAAATAACTATATCTAAGTTTGTGTGCTTATTAATCAAGTATTCTGCATTTAGCACATATTGGAGTAATTTGAGTCGGGTAATCATCCATCAACCTACTCTGTCAGTGATTCTCAAAGTCAAGGAGCTGCATCAGAATTCATCTCAGAATTCATCTTAAAACGCAAATACTTCCCCCATCCCCCCACCCCCAATGTAATTATATCAGGATCTCTTGAGATGAAGCCTGGTAGTATGCATTATACATAGCTCTGGATAAATCATACACACTAAAGTTTAAGAACCACTGACATAGTGACCATAGATGGGTCCTTGGCACAAATGTATTCATGAACGTCACAGTTATAAACAATGAGAAAGTTACTCCTATTTTTAAAAATAAAAATGATTGCACTATTAGATGGTTGGGTTGGGTTGGAAAGAAAAGACCACATATACCCCTGTTCTAAGTCCAGTTTATTTGGCCAAGATAAGTTGTTAATGCTGCTTATCTACCTGTGTTTTTCCCTTTATGTGTAATTTTTTTATGGAAGGCTTAACTTTTGGTGACCCGTTGAAAAAGTAGGGTCCTGCTGGAATTGAGAAAGCTACATTCTTAATATTACTCACCTTTCATACTAGGGCTTATGGTACAATTCTGCGAAAATGTGAGCTAACTGGGCACTTTTGTGAAGGGAACATTGACACATACTGAGCTTTCAGTTCTTAAATCAAGCTGGGCATCAGGGTGGTTACGTCTTCATGTGGGCCCAGTGGAAAGAAGATTGTGTCTTACCCCTAAATATTATCTCTGTCCTCAGTTCTCTGGTAGCTTGGAAAGCATACTTGGTCAACATGATTATATGCATTTGCATGTAAAGAGAAAGAAGATTTCCCTGCGTGCTTCCATCTTAATTTTAATCATGTTGTTATCAATGAAGGGAAAGTTAAAATGCTTACAGCACAAAGTGTGATTTTTTGATCATAGCATATTAAACTGTTGTTTCTAAAGAGTGTTAGAGTATAAATTTGCAAACCTCCTATTGCAGATTGCTTGATTTGGCATTTAAAGACTGGGATTGGTCATTTGATGATGTTGATGGTGGTGATGATGATGACGATGTTTTTGATTTCTGAAGAAGTAAATGGGTAAATCAAAAAATGAGAAATGAGTTGTTTTAGTATTTCCAAGTAGTGCATGTGGTTTGCACTTTGGGTTTTCATTATTTTTGACCAGTTTGAAATTTTATTACGTTGTTTTTGACAGTACTTATTTGAAAAGTAGTTTTCAGACATGTTTCTAACTGAAATTTCCATGTTAAGTATAAAAGTGAAATGCTATGTTCAGATTCTTTATTGGCTATATATTTTCAATGCAGTTGGAATTGTAATTTTTTATCTTAGGAATGAAACATGTAGAAATAACAAATGGAGCTAATTCTGTTACTTTCTGTTCATTCCAAAGAAGCCATATGCAGAGAAGTAAAATTTACAGTGTTTTCAAGTTCCTACAGCTGTATTAGTTTGTGAACATAGCATGGGATTCCTTTCTCCCTCCACCCCTCTCTCCTTCCCTCCTCTTTCCTTCTTTCTAACTTGCAAGAATTGAAACCATAAAAACTTCATAAGTCTAATAAATGCTGTGAACTAGCTGTTTCTGATTTGGCTTTTTTTGTGATGTGAAATGTTTACTTTTTGAAAGTTTAATGTTACTCTTGCTGAGGAATGCTAATGGTATGCTGTGAAAGCTCTTGTGCTTTTAGAAAATGTGGTTTGGTTAACAGCGGCTAAAAGGTTTGAATGAAAATTGAAACTCGTGCGTTAAACCTTTTATATGGAATGAATTTAAAAGAAGTAATGTCTATCTTAACCTAAGCAACATGTTGCGAAATACATACTTAAATCACACATTATTGGGATCTGTTTATAACCAGGATTTACAGAGTAATTTTTACATATATTTACTATAACATGTTTGTTCCCATTTCATAGATGTAAAAAATGTGGCATAGGGTCAAACAGTCAAGTAGAACCTGGTCCATAAGTGCACTCTTCTTTCAGCTACATGAGGCAGCTAACAGTTAAACCCCAAGTCAAACTTGACATTCACTTGAATTATTCAGTGACATATTGTCTCACCCTAATATTCAGTTAACCATATTAAAACTTGTGTGTCATGTTTGTGGCCAGTGTGAGAAAATATGAGGAAGAATATAATTGCATGTACCTGAAAATGAGAAAAGTAATAGAGTAAATATGTTTTATGCATGATTCAGGTGTTAAAAGTATAGTAGTTGGAAGACTATATAGTTTGATGTAAATGGAATGCCTTTTCAGAGAACTGATAACAATCTCTTAAATTATTTCACTGTATCAACTAACTTTACTTTCCTTTTCTTTCCAGCTAACTGCCTTCTATGAATGCAGTCATTATTCAAGGTGATCATATTCTTACAGTTGAAACAAGACTGAAATATGATGGCCCAAAATTTATTAAAAAGCTATATTTTCCTGAGAGACCGATACACACATATATGTTCCCTTTATTCCTGCAATATAAATTCTAAATGTTGGATAGATTTTTCTGGGCTCCTTTGGAGCAACAAGTTGAACCAACAGTGATTGGTTAATAGAGTAAGAATATCATGTGCAACTCTTCCAAACTTGTTCCATAAAGCTCTCTTAGCATCACTCACACTACATTGAATAAAAGGATTGAGAAGAGTTAAAGAAACCATCTTTTCAGCTTCAGCAGAGAGATTTCACCAGCACATTTGCCAGAAGAATCTGGGAATGGATTCCACTACAGTGATATAGACTGCATCTTTAAGAAGTGACCATTATACTGTGTGTGTGTGTGTGTGTATGTATGTATGTATATATACACATGCGCGCGTGCACACACACACACACATCTATATAGTACTGTAATACTGCAAGAGGGTTTTTTTTAACTTCCCACTTTATTTTTTTATAAACATTAATCGGATATCATTACTTACTGCAGTTGCAACTATGCATTTGTATAAAGCCATAATGTTGGAGTTTATATCACTCATTTGTGTGTACCTGATGGAAACTGCATGTTCATGTTTAAGCAATTACTGTAACAAGTTTGAAGTTAATTATATCAGTTTCCTAATGCTTCATAATAGGCAACTTTACCCATTTTGAATGCCTTAATTTAATTTTTTTCAAAATCTCCACCCTTTTCTGTATTTAAAAAAAAAAAAAACAAAAACAAGTGTTTACCAGCGCTTAGGATGCAAATTTGCTTTGCAGAAGAAAAATAGTGCACTATTTTTACACATAATAGTTATCAATGTCAGCCTATTTTGATTGTATAAGAGAATTTTTTTTTAAGTATTGGTGATAGAAACAGTAATGGATAGTATTGGAACTAATATATCTTTTATGTATATCTATTATTCATCCAACCCTTTTTACAGACCTCAGTATTAGTGTGTGACTATGAAATGTTTTCTTTTAATTTCCTGGCTACCCTAGGTATGTTTTTATTTCTGATAAAGATATTTGTGACTATTTTTACATTTTCACACTCAAGTTTCAAAAATTATCTCAAATACAAAGAAAACTAAGACATACTGTAGATATATTTTAAATATTTAAATGTGATTCCTTAAACACACAACTGTGTATGGCAATATTTCAGTATTGGGTTAAGAAAACTGGTGACTAGGAAGAAGTTGCCTCAAAGGCACTTAACTTGATTTTTATTTTTTTAAATGCTATTAAAGTTAACAGTTTATGCAGGACTATTCCTGCTTTATTTCTCATTATCCCAGAAAAGTGTATGTTTTATACTGCTACAGTGTACATCAGTAAGAATCAAGTTAAAAAAAATTACGTAGTCTTTTATCAGTCTTTCTTTATATACATACACATACACAGAGTTTGGTGTGATATTGAAATACATCATCTAATATTTCAATGA
The DNA here is from genome assembly GCF_003676395.1 of Aethalodelphis obliquidens. Lineage (NCBI taxonomy): Eukaryota > Metazoa > Chordata > Mammalia > Artiodactyla > Delphinidae > Aethalodelphis > Aethalodelphis obliquidens. The sequence goes on from NW_020837956.1 coordinate 35,640,197, forward strand.
AGGAAGTAGACATTTTTCATTGATTCCTTCTGGGGTCAGTGTAGGGTGTTTAAAGAGTTAGATCCCCAGTTATAGATACTATTGTGGAAATTGAAGAGTGGCCTTTGGCTACTGATGTATTGAAACTGAATCTTGTTATTCCATTATCCAGGCTGCACTCTTCCATGCTGTCTGTGCTAAAACTAGAGATGCATGCCAGTCCCCTTGCAGGTATGTTCTGGTTTGGGGGCACAGCTCTTTCTTTTTTTTTTTTTTTTTTAAGTAAGATTAAAAAATGAAAAATATATAAAATTTATATAGAATAAATATTTCCATTCATTAGACTTGTTAAAAGGAGACTGAATTAATATTTTATATAAAGATTTTGTTACACTATGGGAGGCTCTATCATATTATTCTGAATTGGAGAGTATATATATATATATATATATATTTTTAATAAACTTTATTAAGGTGAAATAATTTGAAGTTTACACGAGTAATTGAAATATTTGAGTAAAAATGGCAAAAGTTTAAATTTTGAATGCTGTATATATTAAAGAATATGGAGAATCATGGTGTGATGCAACTATATGAGGAAAATTAATGTGAAGTTTTTTTGGGGGGAAAAAGATATCCTAAGGAGTGAAAAAAATCTCTCCATGAAGATTCTTCACATTATATGGTTTGACATAAGGATTTATAAGGTTGTTTGTTCAACTAATGGAAATGTGCTTAATAAAAAATTCTGACCTTGGGTAAGAATTTGCTTTATACCCTGTTGCTGGTTTCATGTACATACATGAGTGCATACACCCATCCAAATGCTCTCTTCCCAACACTCATTAAATATATGACATTGACTTGGTTTAACAGCCTGATTTTGTGCCAGCTTCTCTTTTTCTTGAGGCTCCAAAACTTCCAAGATAAATTTAAGACCAAAAGTTGCTTATTCTGTCACACCTTGATTTCTCCTAGAGCCATAAATACCTCCTTTTGAGAACTAAGAAGTAGTGAATACTGGGATTTTCTTAGTTGGATTTTTTTACTTTTGTGGGAATAGTGAGACAAAGTAGAAGGAACACTGATGCCAGGATTACTGTCGAGGATTACTGTATAGCACATTTTTGAAAAGTATTAATTAAACAAATGCTATCTAGAAGCAACATTTAAAAAAATCTGTCTGAAAGTTTAAAATGCTCTGGAGCTAACTAAAGGATAAGTATACCAATAAATCTAAAATAAAGGTTAGTGTTTTTTAAACTATGCTAGAGTTAACACCATTCTGGCTCTGAAGGAGCTCCTTTATCCCAGTTTATGTGCAGATCCTCAAGAAGAAATACTCTAGGTTGCCAAACCACAATTTAAGAAGTTATGCTGCTGCTGTTAATCTATTCTTACAGGATTTGGGTGGTAAAATAGAGAAACTTGGACACTATATTACCTTATTGAAACATACTTTAAATAACATGTTTTAAAAGTCCGATGATAGCAAGTCACTTCGGAGTTTCTCGGTCTCTGTTGACACTGCTACTGACTCACCGCTCCTCCCCTGGGATAAGATGTCAGTTTCCCTATATTGTGAAGATACCATAGCTGGTTTGTAAAGCACTTTGAAGATAAGCACTGTGTGACAGTGCTGAATATTATGCTTGGGGGGCCTCTCCTTGATTCCCTTCCCCATAATAGTTTTGTTTGGAATTGTAATAAGTTATGAGAACTGCATGGTTTAGATAATCATAAATATTGGATCAGCTGTCCCCTTGAACAAAAATGATACCCCTGATATTTTTTAATTTTGTTGCATCTTTGTAGTAATGTAATTGTATTTTATGCCTGCTTTTTATATTAAAAAATTAAATAAAAGAAATTAAGACATAAGCATTTTCATACTTTTCCTGTGAAATAGTCCTGGAATGCTGCAACATTCTAAAATTTACCCCCCAAAATTACCTGCCCTGAAAGATGGATATAGCAAAGAAGTCTCAACTAAGGTTACCGACTTGGGTATCTTCAGCCCTATCATTTAATCCATGGAGAATACAAAATCGAATTTCAACTAGGCGTTTGTGTCTGATTTCATGTCAGTAGTTTAAGGGGCATGCAAACTTGAGAATCTCATTTGAGTGTCGATAAAAGAGGCAGGGAGCCTGTTTGTTAGGAATACTGTGCTGACAGGTGGTTTTCTGGAAAGCACTTTTTTTTTGGGTCTTTTCTAGGATACTTGCTAACCATCTGATCTGGCACAGGTTATTCAGTCTGGGCTTCAGTGTTTTCATCTGTAAAATGGAGATTGTTCACTTACAGAATTGTTGCGGGATTAAGTATGATGATGTGTATAGAATATCAGGTAGCTCTAATGTTTGTTCCTTTCCCTCCCAAAGGGGAGAAATGGAGAACTCTTCACCTAGGATAGTATATTTTCTTTAAGGAGTTGCTTTAAGCATTGATAAAGTATATCTAAATAAAATATGTTGGACTAAAAATCACATAATTTATACTAATGGTCAGATTATAACTGCATATGAGAAAAGACTCATTTGGATTTTCTTAAATGATAACTATGATTTTTTAAACTACAGAGTGATTTATTATTTACTTTTAGATGCCACGTTTCTCTTCCTGCTGGTCCCAAGCAGTAGTTCTAAAAGGATCAACCACAGTTTATATTTTTTAAAACTGCACTTTACATAACCTAAAACTAATCACATTTAAACAATTGAGTTTTAAGACTCAGAAGAGTTCAAAATAAAGTTTATTTTACATAGGAAACAAACATTTTCTAGTAAGCATCATTTATTTACTGCATATAATAGAATAATGCCATTCAATTGTTAGGGGAAAGAGAGTTCTTAAAATGTTAGAGTTGATAAGCTTTTACAGAAAAACACAGTGTACAGTAATCTTAACATCATGTTCAGAGTATGATACTATAATGAGAATAAAATCCATAAGAACTTGGTAGACCCCAGCAATACCCTGCACTGCATATACTTTCAATAGGCAAAACCTGGTCGAGGTCAGCTGTATTTTGTACCAGATTCCAGTAATGGTATTGTGTAGGTGTGATCCTTTTAAAAACGGCAGCATTGTGCTTGAATCAAAGTATATCGGGATTGCCTCTTCATGAGTAGAGACTGCAGGTACCTTTTGTTACGAATTACTTGAAGGCACAGTATGAAGTTACTGTGGATTACTTTGGTATATGAATTCAAGCCAGTTAAATTTTTGCTTGCCTTTGTATCCTTGCTGTAACCTAAGGAGGTTTTATACAGTAATATGATACAATAAGGCCATCCTGTTATGTCTATATTACAAACATTAGTCCCAGAAAGTGAACTCTGGTAATTTACTACAATTCCACTTGAGCAAAATCCCACTCCATTCATGTTTGTGTTGTGGAGAGGATTTATTTTTTAAAAGATTGTGAAAGCTGAGAAGTAGATGTAGTTAGCTCTTCGGAGGGAACTTAATCATGACTTTAAGAATAAGGGTCAACGCTGTCTCCTCAAAATGGGCTTCTTGGGAGGCTTCCATCAATCAGCAGCCTTCTCAGAACTGCAGATGTCTGAGCCCTACCTCAACCTAATGAAGTGGGGACAGGGATTTTAAAAATCGATGTTTTTAAACAAGCGTTTAAGCGGGCTCTTCCAAGTCTAAAATACCTTTGGCACGGTTGGCTAAATTTATAAAAGACCTGGTTTAGCAATGAGCTTTTTTTCCCTCTGGTACAGTTATTCAAAATCCACTCTGTATGTGGGAATAATATACCCATCATTCAGACTTCACATCGGTCTTCTGGTAGTGAAGTATTGTAGCTGCTACCCATGTATTTAAGGCCAGCATGATCACAAAACGTATAAGAACTGAAATCAGTCAAAAAGAAGAAGTATGTGTTAAAAAATACTGTTTTCACATAAAACAAAATCACCTTCTCTAAGGAGAAGCCCACCCCCCGCCCCCCAAATGAAACAGAACTATGGATCATGTGGACTTTTGAACAACTTTGGTTCCAAATATTTCTGGAAAAGTGATCTTCCTATCATGACTACCTTTGGTCACTTGGCCTGACTTCATGAATAATTTCATCCTAAATGCTTAATTTGGAGGAATCTGACTCTGGTTGGTGAATATTACAACTTTTTAAAACCCCGTTACTCATTTTCTAAGTCTTGAGGGTGACGGTGTCTCAGAACATTCCATGTTAATTAAGCAAAGGTGGTACACCGCACTCAGTTAAGGTAATTGTGAAAAACTAGCCCAAACGTCAAAGCATGTTTTATATTGAGGTAACCATGAAAATGTGGCTCTTTGTTAAAAAGAGAAAAATAACCTTAGTGACTTGACAAACACTCCTGATAAATAAGGTTTATGAGATTTAATGTATCTTTGGGGTTGTAAAACACTTTTAAGATAGCTAAACTGTTTTTAAAAGATTCTTCTCAGATCTATCGATCACTTTCAGGAACAGCTGTCCCCTTAGATACAGAACAAATCACAATTAACATGAGGTTTGTTTTGTTGTTTAATTATGGTTCGACTCTCCTTTCCAAGCAGAGAATTCTTGAAGTCCTGTAGGGAAGACTCAGGTCTCTTTTCCCTTCCCCACTTGACCCAAGTTTATGCTTTGGCCAGAACACTTTTACTCCTTCTCTCAGAGCTGATGGAAAGTATTTGAACCAAAGATAAAAGCCTCCGGGAAGGGACTAGCAAATGCACCCTGCTGTTCCGTGGCGATATTTCTCAATGATTAGCTTATTTAAAAGGTCTACACGCCAGGGACATATTTCTAGTCTTCATAGAATGGGTGACACCACCTGTTTTAATCATTTTCCAAAAATGTATATGCTTTATTTGGGAGTTGAAAACTCAACCTAAGGAATTAATGAAATTCTCTTTAGGTTACCCCAGGTATATTTTATTTCCTCCTCCATCACAGTATTCCTTTAAAAATAACAGAACAAGAACATGGAGTCGAATGATTACGTCACTGCCTTTCCTGCTGCCTGTGGGCAATTCTCTGAGGCTCTGGACCATCTGGCCACTACCACCTCCTTCCCTCGCATTAGACTCGCCCCCATGCTCTCCCGCCAGCCCCACTGGTGCTCCCTCCATCCTCTTTGCTCATGACCTCCACACATGCTGCTCCTGGTAGCAGTCTCTTCCCTCCTCCCGATCTCTCTCTTCAAATTAATCTCCCCGGCTCCCTCCAACTAGGTCAGTTTCCCATGTTCGGTGCTCATCCTGTCCTACTCTTTCAAAAAATGTTTCACAATATTTTTCAATAGTTAATTGTGTGATGACTTCACTGTTCATTTCCACTGCTGGTGTGGAAGCTTCACGAAGATAGGAATCTACTATCTTGTGCATATTCTATCCCAGGTACAGCAAGCAGGTGCTTAATACTATACATGGTGACTGATGAGGACCAAGAGTGTATTGTCACTGGCCTCCAGTGGGGCCAACTGGCTCCGTTAAACCCTAAGACAGTTTACAAGTGAAGGAGGCACAGATGGCATAAAATTCAAAAAGCAAGTGAGCAGAAAAATATTTTGCTTACTTGTCAGATCACTGGTGGTCATTAAAGTTGTCATTATTCTTGCTGTAAAAGCAAAATTTCAGCAATAAATATCAACTTCTCAGACATTCTGGTATTCAGCTAATATCTTTCCGTTTTAAATGCAGGAATATATGCTAACTGTTCTTGAAAGATTTGGGTAGAAGAGAACCCTGGATGGAGAAAATGGGCCTTTAAGATATAGACGAAACATGAAGAAGTATAATTCAAACATCTAAAACTAGTAAACCTAATTAATGTAATAGCTCTGAACTTTTAAAATGTTCCTACCTAAATATAGCATGTATTCATTTTAGGTAGTTCCTGCAAGAATCCAAATGAGCAGTGGAAATTCTAAAGTTGAGACCAAACACTGGCTCCAGAAGAATTCCACTGCTGCAAATTATATTCATTCGCAAAAGCCAGTGTATGATTCTCGTCTCTCGAATCTGTTACATCATAAACATTCACATTTTTAAAACAAGCTAGTGGATTCAATATAACCAAACTCATGATGCTTTTCAAACAACAAGAGAGGACTGTTAATATTAGGCCAGATTTTTGGAGAAAAGTGCTTTCACTTTTTTTTAGCAACTGGCAGAAAATGGAGAGTGGTGTGCATTAAATCAGCCTTGTAAATATGGATACACTGGGAGGGTCTATCTGAATAGTTAGTTACTTGCAAAGGATTTAAGCTCAAGGGTCTATGACATAACGCACTCCTCTGGGTAGACACCCCACACTGACAAAGGACACCCCACCAATTAGAGGCTTGTTCTTACCCGCACAGGTATATGAAGCAAGGCTCCACGTGACAGCACTCACGGCTCCCGAGTCCCTGCTTTTCCACAGGTACTGGAGCTGTGCAAACTTACTGGCTGCACTGATGAAAGTACATAAATTCTGTTTGAAGATAAAACAGGAGAAAGTTAGGAGTTCCTTACTTTCACCAGAAACTAGATACTGAAAGAGCACCAGATACTTAAAGCATTCTTTTTTTTTTCTGGCTGCGTTGTGTTTTGCGGAAAAGTGCTGAGTCCTAACCACTGGACCACCAGGGAATTCCCTGAAATCGCTTCTGAAGCCAAATTTTCATGTCAAGTAATAACCAACTTGTACAAGGACAAAACCCAAGTTTCGTGATAAAGAATGGACGCAGCAGTGGGACATTTATGTATAACCCACCAATTCCACTGCTTAGTGAGTAACTGATGGGCAGCAGGTAGTTGGAAGCTGAGAGTAAGAAAGAATCTGCAATGGCTACAAAGGCTTATCTGTCCCCACCTGCCAATAACAAATAGATGTATAGATATTATGGTGTTTTTAGAGCCTGGAGGGAACCATGCTGCTTTGCACTGACAGACTCAGAAACTCAAAGCAGCAAGCTGGAGCTCACGGGCTCTGGGTTTCTGGCTGTTCTGATGAGCCACGTGGTGAGGCTCCTGCCCTCTGCTCCCCAGCAAGGTAAGAGTATAGCACCCTCCACCCTAAGCCGGGCCCAGGCTGCTGTTCACCAGGCTTTACATCAGCTGAAACACCCCGTCAACTGGTTTCCCGTCTTTAGAATCATGAAGTGGTCTTGTTTGGGGGCATAACCAAGGCCTGCACAATCTTATGATACACATTCAACTGCAGATTATTAGGTTTTCCCCTAACACAGAGTCTAGTAGAGAACAGGACGGGAAAGGTGAAGGGTGCTCAGGCTGTTGCGCCGGTCATTTTTTTTTTTTTTTTTTTTTTTTTTTGCGGTACGCGGGCCTCTCACTGCTGTGGCCTCTCCCGTTGAGGAGCACAGGCTCCGGACGCGCAGGCTCAGCGGCCATGGCTCACGGACGCAGCCGCTCCGCGGCATGTGGGATCTTCCCGGACCGGGGCACGAACCCGTGTCCCCTGCATCGGCAGGCGGACTCTCAACCACTGCGCCTCCAGGGAAGCCCACGCCGGTCATTTTTAAGTACTTTAATCATATCTTTGTGAATGAACTAAGAGGAGGTGATTTATCAATTTATCTAACCACGAAAGTACAATGTAGGACTTCTGTGGAAACCATCTGTCGGTCCGAACTGGGACTCGCTCTTGAAAGCCATAGAACTGTAAACCTTCTATAACTTGGGTTTTTCATGAATTCAAACAGCTTCCCTCCCCTACAGGATCCTAGGGTTTGCTGCCCCGCGGGAGCTCTGAAACCCAAGCTCTTCCTCCTCTCTGGGGCTTCAGGACCCTCAAGCCAGCCACCCTGTCCCGAGGCCCCAGTGGCTGCTGTCGAGTTGGCACCCAGGAAACACGTGTTGTGGACAGTCCCTGCTTGACAAGGGAAAAAGGAACTACAGTTTCTGAACGATTAGAGCATCACCGTGTGGTCAGAATAGAGCATTCGCTGAGAAGGGAACAGAAGAAACAGAAAAACCCGAAGCCTTTGGACCTGATTCCTGACGAGCCTATAGCAGCATATTCCCGGAATGATGTTCCTGGGGGTGAAGGAACATCACCCCCCAAACAACCAGACCTGCACCCACGTGACCACAGTGGCAGCTCCGAAGAGCCTAGAGATGACCTATTTGTAGGGCGGCCAGATTTAGCAAACATACAGGACTCCCAGTTAAATTTGAATTTCAAATCAACGACAAATAATTTTTTAGCACAAGTTTGTCCCATGTAATATTTGGGACATAATTATACTAAAAAAATATTCGTTGTCAGTGTGGTAACCCTACTAATCTGCTTTCCCTATGTCATAAGGTTGAGAGCCAAGTCCACTTTCCAACTAGATGTTGGAGGGAGGATGGGTGGAAGTTCAGGAGTCTGGGTGTGGCAGGCAGTGACCACCGATTAGTTCTGCTTCTTTTCCCATTGGGTGGAAAAGTTCACGTCAGCCACCATTTGGTCAAATGCTTCCTGAGCCACGGCCAGAATCCTATTCTCACAGCAGGGAATTTTTGGCCCTTAACCAAGCAAGGAAAAAGAGTATAGGGCTTACCCTTTTCCAAGGAAGAAAAAAAAAAGTGCGGGGGAGAAGTTAGAAAAATAATGAGTACGTGGCCCATATGTAATTATTTACCTGATAATAACCTGAAACTCTTTAATTTATGCTCAGTTCTTCATTCTACTACTACCTACCCAATCCCAATCCGGTTCTCTAGGGCCCCAAAAACAGGGAAGTAAAAAAATTGTGCCGTACGTTTAAGTGAGAATAATGTTCTTAATGTTTGGAGAGCGCTGGGCTTTCATCCCACCATCCTTTGGTACAGCTGAAAAAGGAGCAGGTTGAACATTTGATCTATAAAGTTTTTTGCAGGGCAGGTGGCGTGGAGAGAAGAGGTAGACAGACTGCTGTGAACACACTTTCTTCTCCATGGGCGATTTACTCACCATGGCCAGATCTATGATCCACTTCTGCAGGGTGAGGATGAACCAAGCAGACACACAGCTTACCATGTGCTAAGGGACACAGCAGTGGCTTGGCCGGCAGCTCCACTCGCCTCCCAACCCCGTGCGTGTGGAAACAAACCGAGACCAGAGAGGTTACACACCTAAGCTAAGTGTGGAACTGGGAACAGCTCTGCTAGACCTCGTCAGATTCAGAAAAGACAAAAATGATCCAAGTGAACACCTTCTAGGAGTTCAAAAGCACAGAAGCAGATTCTGGAAGAAAATTACAAAGAACCTTGTATTCTCGGACCGATCCTAGGGCTGGGAACGTCCCTGATGATTTTAACTGCCAGTTTAACTCCTGACCACGCAGACCTCTCCAACGTAATGTCAACAGTGAAGTACTTAGGTTCAAATGAAAAAGCAGGTGTCTTCTGCAAAACTGGTGTCACGTGAAGCTGTTTACTGATTTCCTCTTTCCCACTAACTCCAGTGTAAAAATGACACGGCTGGGGTGAGCGAGGCTAGGAGATGGGAGGAATGATACCAGCTTTTCGTCAAGCTCATTGATGCTGCAGGAAGACAGCCCGGCTAGAGAAGCAGAAGCAAACACAGGGAGGTGGTGGCCAGGCCAGGGAGGGGACAGCCAGGAGCCTCTGCTGTGAGCTTGGGCAAGTCATTTTCCTTCTCTGGGCCTTGGTTTGCTTATCTGCAAAATTGACTTAACATTCCCTGCCCTGTCTACCTTCTCATGGCTTTGTGGCACATCATAGGGACCCAACAGGCAGCTGTGATTATAATTAATAACATTATTTAAATGAAGAGATTGAAATAGACAATGCCCTGTGCTCAAAGTCAGTGGAACTAGATACTAGTCAACACCAGAAAGGCAGCCTGAATCTAGGTGGACGGAATCTTGCTTTTTGAACACTCTCTAATTCAAGTCTTAAACTAATGTTGCCCAATTTTGTACCACTGCACCTCATTCCATTCATTCCAACTATACATTTTACAAAACTTCAGCAGTAGTAGCAGCAATTGAGATCCTAGAGATGACTCATTTGTAGGGTGGCCAGATTGAGCAAATAAAAATACAGGACACCAAGTTAAATTTGAATTTCAGATCAACAACAAATACTTTTTTAGCATAAGTATGTCCTGTGTAATATCTGGGACATTTAAAAAAAAATGCATTGTTAATATGGCTGCCCTGCTTATCGGCTCTCTGTAAGTCACAACTGGCAGAAGGAGGTCATAAAACATCTTGCTGATACTACGGAGTTGCCATCAGTACCCAAGTTTTCTAATCTACAGCCTCACCATTTGCACAAAGATAAGCGGTTGCTTTTATTTAAAAAGTAAATCACACAATGCTTTTCATTTCTTCAAAGTGCTCTGTTTTCAAAAACCTTTAACCAGCTGGGGCTGACCTCGAAGTGTTGAGGGGCAGTAGGGCCACACGATCCCTCTTTTTTGCAGAGGGAAACTGAATCAGGGGGCTTACAACTCCATTGAACAGCAGAGGGTCAGGACTCAGTCTGCACCCAGCTTCCCTCTGCAGACAGGCTTTTAGCACGAGAGCCACCACGACCCTGCCGCCTCCTCAGCTTGGCCTGTGCTCCTGGTATTTTCGTTCTGGAAACAACCCTAAAAGGTAGGCATTATGATCCCTCTTCACAGATGGGGCAACTGCAGCTTAGAGGCCAGTGCCCAAGGCCACCCCGATGGCCGTGGCACTGGGAGTTCCCACCACTCCACGCCCACCTCCTCACATGCTCAGCGCAGACGGGGCCTGGCAGTCCCCTCCCTCTTTCCTCCACCCTGAAGGCATATAAACAAACAGCTCAGATCATTTCACAGATGCGGCAGGATTAACTGACTGCCATCTAAAAGGCTTTCTTGGCCTTTGAAGGAGAGTGAAGTTCAACAAGAGAATAAAAGAGTTTTTATAAGGAGAGTGAAGGTGGAAGGCTGGCCCTCGTTCACAGAAGATGCCGAGTGATGTGAGCAGGGATAGGTCTGTGTGACTGACCAGAATCCACGGAGACCTTCCTAATGTCTTGACTTTCACTTTGAACCAGCCATCAGGAGCCCAGACCCACCAACAGGCAGTAAGAAGCCAAGACGACCAAGTGTGTTAGTGGCAGCGTGTTACATGCCAGACATGCTCGTTATTACATGGGGACATTTGGGGGGAAGGAAGAAATATCTCCCTTCCCCTAAAGAATATATTTGGACAATGTCGCTCTTAGCAGGAGTGCTTCTGCAGCTCAGCAGTGAGGTACTAAGTCTACCTGGTGGGTCAGGGCACCATGGGGCTCCCTAGTCTCAAAGGGGTGGCCCCTGGGCAGGGACTGTTCTAGAGCATCTCTAGGCTGTGGAGATATTTGCTCAAATGGAATCTTGCATTGGAGATTTTTTTTTTTTTTTTTTAGTTACACCAAAAGAATACATATCTGGTAAAGGACCCTGCTTAATAACATCCTGTTAGCAAGGAACACCCCCAGTTCCATCTCGGATTCTCAGATGCTGAAAGGATACAGGACGATGTACGGTGCAGCCCGTTTCACATCCCCCTTGAAATGGAAGACACACAGCAGGAGGATGAGATCTGGAAAAGAAAGGCTCTGAGTGAGAAGAAGGAGGGGCCCCGAGGGCCGAGGCTGGGCGCAGGGGTTCGCTTACCTTGTGCAACGAGGATGGGGTACTCCAGGTAGGTTAGCAGTGGGTACTCGTAGTAACACTGGTACCGGAGAAAGACCAGGAACCTGGGGAGAGGGAGGGTGCATCTGAGCTCAGACCAACCTGACCCACAGCCGGGAGGCCTGGCCGCCACCCAGGAGCACAGGTTCATTTGCAAAACCCTAGAACTGGTGGCGGGAGTCTGCAAATGTCAAGGAGGGAGGTACAGAATAAGAAGGATGAAATATCCATTTTTAATCATCCCCCCGATTTCTGAAGCTGGGCACTGGTGTCTGTCAAGTCCCTTGGATGGTCAGTTACAGACAAATTTTATGAATTTTACAGAACCACTGAGCAGGATGAGAAGAGACAGGGCTTTCTGGACCCGGGCCTGCCTGTCTCTAAGGCTGGGCTCTTTCGAGGCCCCAGGCAGATCCCTCAGAGGGTCGCACCCAAGAAGCCGCACAGGCCGAGAAAGATATCTGAGGGGGGCTGAGAGCCATCCCTGGGTGGGGCTCCATGGGCAGGGCTTCTACGTGACTGAGCACGTAGGGCCCAGCAGCGAGCTGGGAGGCCAAGTTTTGAAGACGAAGGACATCCCTAGATGAGTCTGGTGGCCTCCCAGAGCGCTGCCCAGGCTGGCGGTGGGGACAGAAGGGACAACTCTTCAGTTCCTCAAGAAAATTCGAGCTCTGGACAGGCTTCAGCCTGGAGGGGTGGGAGACACAGACCCCAGAGTCCCATTCCTCTCAGAAGAAGAGGCCCCAGCTTCCTGCCTCCCCAGCTCACACCCGGCCAGCCGACTCCCTCAGAACCTAAACGCCCTCACTGTCCCCTCAGGCCTATCTCCATCCCCGCACCTGCTCCCCCAGGGTGAGCCAGAGCCTCCACAGACGACGTGGACTTAATGGCTCACACATTCCAAGCCAGGACGTGGTGTTCACAAAGCCCCATGCCCTCATCAGGCGGCACTCTGGGTGACCCCAGCCAGCGCTTGCCCCCCACCGCCTGCTGAGCCGAGGCGTTTCACATCCCCCTTGAAATGGAGGCTGCCAGGCCTGGTCCCGCAGGCATCACCTGCTGAGCGTGGAGCCGTAAGTGGAGCGCAGACTCCAGGGCTAGGGTGCTGGGCTCACGATCCCCGGCTGTTACTAACCTCTGGGGCCTCAGCTTCCGCATCTGTGAAATGGGGACAACATGCTCTGTATCTGCACACACGGATGCTTTAAACATGTTACCTAAGGTCATGTCTTCCGCCTCTTTCTCTGGCCTCACTCCTTCCAGTCCAGCCTCCAGGCTTCTGACCACAAGCCCCCTGCCTGGAGGGCCCCTCTCTCTACAGGGCTACCTCCTCTCCTGCCTGAGGACGCCAAGGTGGCTACCCTCCTGGGGTACAGATCAGGGCCTCCCCCGCCCCAAATGGGGAACTTCTCCTCCCAGTAATTATCTGTTTTCCTCAGAGAACTGGGGTGGCTCTGAGGCAGGATGTGCTTCCCCAAGGGGCCTGTGGCTCAAACACATCCTACAGTTGGCCCCTCAGATGGGGGTGTCCCGGGTGGGACCCCGCAGGTCCAAGGGTGGCCCCTCACCCCTTGTGCCCTGGAGGTCTCCTGTTTCTCCCTCTCTCCCCCCTGCCTTCCTTCTGGCCCGGGAAACCAGGGTCCACCGCCCCTCCGAGGACTGCTTCCGCTGAGGACCGGCCCTCAGAACCGCCGGAGGGTAACTGGGGTCCCCGGGCTGGTGAGGAGCAGAGGGGAGGGGGCCCGGCCTTGCAGGGAGCTAGACTGCTGGCTTCACGTCTTCCCCACCAAGTCTCACAACTCTGCTTTTCACCGTTCAGGTCTTTATTATTATTATTACTTTGCTTATTTAAAAGAGTACTTTTTAATTTTTTTTAAATTGAGGTATATTTGACATACAAGATTATATTAGTTTCAGGTGTACAACATAATGTTTCAATATTTGTACATATTGTGAACTGATCACCACAATAAGTCTAGTTAACATCCGTCACGTTCAGGTTTTTAAATACTGGATCAGGGCACCCATCCCCGATTCTGATAGAAAAACCGGCCCTTGGAGCAGTCTCGGCTCCCGCTTTTCAAGCGCCAGTTAAAGCCCAAGTCCAGGTCAAGTCCTCCTCTCCCTCCCAAAAGCTCTACGTTCTCTGACACCCGCGCCCCCCCGCACCCAAAGGTGTAACTTTTTTTTTTTTTTTTTTTTTTTTGCGGTTCGCGGGCCTCTCACTGTTGTGGCCTCTCCCGTTGCGGAGCACAGGCTCCGGACGCGCAGGCTCAGCGGCCATGGTTCACGGGCCCAGCTGCTCCTCGGCATGTGGGATCTTCCCGGACCGGGGCACGAACCCGTGTCCCCTGCATCGGCGGGCGGACTCTCAACCACTGCGCCACCAGGGAAGCCCCAAAAGTGTAACTTTTAAAAGCCAGAGGGTCCAACCTCTCATTTTACAAGCGAGGAAACCGAGACCCACGAACGGAGGCGGGGATGGTGGGGGGTGGCTTTAGGGAGGATGCAGATGAGAGAGCCTCGACGTGCAAGCGGCCTTGCTCAAAGCTGCATGGTTAGTTTTGTCACTAATGGGCGGAGTGATGATTTCCTTGAGTGTCCGTTTTCTTATCTGTAAAATGGGCGTACGCCGTCTTTCGTTACCGCGCAAGGCTGGGGGAAGCAGCAAATTCGGAGGGGAAGTGAGAGGCCCGCGCTTTCGGCTCCGCTTCCCCCGCCCCGACTGTATTAGAGTCGAGGGTCTCCCGGGCTCCCGTCGGCTCCAGATCGCCCCGGCCTTACCCAGCCAGCTCCAGAAGTAGGCTCGGGAGGCTGATGCCCCGCGCGCTGCGCGCCCCCAGCACGGCGAAGATCTGCGGCAGCTTGAGCGTCGCGCTCACGCCCAGCACGCTCCAGTTGCAGAACCACAGCAGCCGCGTCTCCATGGCGCCGGCGAGGCTGGGACTCCGAGACTCAGAGGATCCGGCCGCCGCGCGAAGGGGAGCCGCTCAGCACTCGGCCGCCGGGCTCGCCCGGTCCTTCCGCCTTCCCTTGTCCCCTCTCCGGGCCGCTCAGTCGGGGTCCGCCCCTCCGCCCCGATCCCCGCCCAGAACCCCGCCCAGGGCCCCTTCTCCCGCCCTTTTGTCTGCGCGGCGCCCGTCTCGCCCCGAAGCCTCCCCAGGTCCGCCCCGTCCCCGCAGTCGCTCCGCCCCTCCCCGCTAGCCCGGCCCATCCCCGGGAGCGCTCCGCCTGGAGCCGCCCCTCTCGGGTCCAGACGGCCGGGGTCCGCTCCTCTTCCCTCCCAGTCGTCTGTCCCCCACCTCGCCCCGACCCCTCCCCAGGCCCTCTCCCTCCGCCCCGGGGTCCGCCTCTTGCCCAAGGGGCAGGTCAACGCCGGCCTTTGCGTGATCTGACCGCTGCTGATTCACTTTTCCGTGTTAAATCAACTCGTGCAGTTCTGAGCCTGCGGGCGACGTCTCTCGCTTTCCCACGGGTTGGATGGGCAGAAATTGAACCGCAGG
Organism: Aethalodelphis obliquidens; assembly: GCF_003676395.1. NCBI lineage: Eukaryota > Metazoa > Chordata > Mammalia > Artiodactyla > Delphinidae > Aethalodelphis > Aethalodelphis obliquidens. Next base: position 35,655,308 of record NW_020837956.1, read on the forward strand.
AGGGCAAAGGGGCACCCCTCACGGGGGAATGGGCCATTTTGTTGGGATTTTTCACTCCTGAAAAGTGTTTCCCTTTGTTTTTCTCACTAAGCATTTCAGAGGTAAAAACTTAAAACGACCCAACTTAGTTTCTGTGCGTCCGCCTCGATTTACATACGGAGAAACAGTCCTTGCGGGGGCCGCGCTTTCCTCCAGCGGAGAGTGGGGACGTGTCCTCCCCAAGGGCAGGAGGCTTCCTTCCTGAGGGCTTGGTCCTTAACCCTGAACACTCCCCTCCAGAGACTTGCACTTGAGAGTGAATTTTTTTCTTAAGGAGGTAAAAATAGACTTCTATTGACAAAAGAAGGTAATTTAGACTGAGGGGCTGGGGGTGGATTTTCAGGCTCAAAATGGTACTGAGTCAAGGTTACAACGAAACAGAAAAGTCACAAAAATACAATGCCAGAAACCACTGTAAGGAAGAAAATGCTGCCTGCTGTTCCAGTTCTATAGGATCAAGCCTGTTAGCCACTGCACTTGCCCACCACCAGTGTGCCCTGAGGGGAATTCAGGGTGGAGAAAACCAGGAAGCATTCTGTGCGTTGGATTTACTGACCTTTTAGCTAGTTAAGATGCACATTAAAGGAAAAACGTCTAATGACCCCAGATTCTTGCATCTTCCTGTACAGAGAAAAGCCCTAAAATCATTAACTTGAGATGTCTGTTCTTTGTGCTTAGCAGTAATCTTTTGATGCTTGACTACATGTTTTTCCCAGCAAAAAAGTTCATATATATCCTGGCTCTCCCTTATCTCTTCTGAGCAGTTCCTTAGAGCTATCTGAGAAGTTGTCTCCCAGGCTATGGTCCTCAATAAGGTCTCCAAATAAAACTTTACTCACGTCTCTTTTTGAATAATGGTTTTCTCAGAATATATGCCCAGTAGTGGGATTGCTGTGTCATATGGTAATTCTATTTTTAGGTGTTTAAGGAACCTCCATACTGTTCTCCATAGTGGTTGTATCATTTTGCATTCCCACCAACAGTGCAGGAGGGTTCCCTTTTAACCACACCCTCTCCAGCACTTACTGTTTCTAGATTTTTCGATAATGGCCATTCTGACTGGTGTGAGGTGATACCTCATTGTAGTTTTGATTTGCATTTCTCTAATGATTGGTGATGTTGAGCATCTTTTCATGTGCCTCTTGGCCATCTGTATGTCATCTTCGGTGAAATGTCTATTTAGGTCTTCTGCCTATTTTGGGATTGGGTTGTTTGTTTTTTTGATATTGAGATGAACCTAGTGGCAGGGCAGGAATAAAGACATAGACATAGAGAATGGACTTGAGGACATGGGGAGGGGGAAGGGTAAGCTGGGACGAAGTGAGAGAGTGGCATGGACATATATACACTACCAAATGTGAAACAGATAGCTAGTAGGAAGAGGCCGCATAGCACAGGGAGATCAACTCGTGCTTTGTAACCACCTACAGGGAGGGTGGGAGGGAGACACAAGAGGGAGGGGATATGGGGATATATGTATGCATATGGCTGGTTCACTTTTTTGTACAACAGAAACTAACACAGTATTGTGAAGCAATTATACTCCAATAAAGATCTATTTAAAAAAATAAAATCATTTGAAAAACCAAGAAAGAAAAAAAGCTTAACTCACAACTTTTACTATGTGTGTTTTTCTTTCAGTGGACACCATGATTGTGGTTTTGTGCTGTGAACCTCAGCAGGGCATCTGAGGCTTTCCCTCTGTCTGCCCCACCTTCCGTCCCTGATCCTCCAGCCTGTACTTGGCCGTCATCCCCACCCGCTGGGAAAACCCAGAAGGTATTGAGTTCTTTCTCCACGTCTAAGGGAGAATGGGATGCATAGAAAGAAATCTTTCAGAGGGAAACAAAGAGTGTGTGTGTCAGTGGGTCTAGTCCTTGTCTTCTAGAGATCTTGAAATATTTACAGATGAAATAATATGTCTGGAACTTGCTTCAAAGTATCGGGGTTTTGGGTGGTAGGGTGGGGATGTAGATGAAACGAGAAGAGCCATGAGCTGAGAATTTTTGAAGTTGGTGATGGGTATATGGGGGATTATTATACTAGCCTCTCTACTTCTGCATAGGTTTAATATGTTCCATATTAAAAAGTTTAAAAACGAAAGAGAAGATGTGCATGAAGTGCTGTGACTCTGAATGTGCGGATTCTGAGCTCCAGAAAGTTGAAGGAGCCCGGGTTCCGGGACTAGATCTAGTCCTGGTGTTACTGATCTGGGTTCTGGGACTCTTGAAGCAATAGAAATCAATAAGAAGCCAGATGAGAAATTCAGGCGAGGCTTTACTGGGACATGGGTCCCAGCAGATTGGTGGGTCGCACCGGAAGGGTGGCTTAGGTGGTGTGCCCACCCCCTTGGTGGTGCTGTGTGCAGGGGTCATGCGTGAAACCCTGCTTTTGCCCCCAGCACCTCAGAAGTGGCAGTTGAATTTTGGCCTTTTTGTATCTTACTGTTCATACTCTGCCCCAACTGCACAAGCATGCAGTTATTTTTGGTCCCTTAAAGTGTCTTTGTATTTTGTTGCTCAAGGAGATGTTTGTCCAGCTGCAAGCTCTCCAATAAAGGGCCCCAGGTCCCAGCCTGTCTCACTGGGACTGGACGTGCCTATTGCTCTTGAGATGACATTGCTTTTGCCCTCTCAGGACACTCGTGTGCACGTGTGCGTGTGCATGTGTGTGCACGTGCGTGTGTGTGTGCATGTGTGTGTGTGTGTGTGTGTGTGTGTGTATTATATTTGTCTGCTTGGGCTGCCTTAACAAAATACCACAGACTGGGTGAGTTAAACAACAGGGATTTATTTTCTCACAGGTCTGGAGGCTGGAAGTCCAAGTTCAATGTGCCAGCAGGATGGGTTTCTGATGAGACCTGTCTCCTCGGCTTGTAGATGGCTGTCTTCTCGCTGTGGCCCCATGTGGCCTTTCCTCCGTGTGTACAGCCCTGGTGTCTCTCTCTCTTCTTATAAGGACACCAATCCTATTGGATTAGGGCTCCACACTTATGGCCTCACTTAACCTTAATTACCTCTTTAAAGGCCTTGTCTCCAAACTTTATCACATTGTGGGTTAAGGCTTCAACATGTGAGTTTTGGGGGAACACAGTTCAGTCCATAATAGACATATATATATATTCATATGCACTCTGTACATCCCCACATACACTTATATATATATATAAAATGCACACCGGGCTGAGAAGCAGTGGCTGGAGCACTGAGAATGGTGACTGCCCTCCCTGTAGGACTCCATCGTAAACATTGATTACTTGGCCAAACTTCTGCTACGTGTGTAATGGACCCAATGACTTCAAAATGCCACTCCCTGACATCCATTTATTTTTCGAATTTTTGAATTTTATTTTATTTTTTTATACAGCAGGTTCTTATTAGCTATCCATTTTATACATATTAGTGTCTACATGTCAATCCCAATCTCCCAGTTCATCCTCCACCAGCTCCCCCCACTTTCCCCCCTTGGTGTCCATACGTTTGTTCTCTACATCTGTGTCTCTGTATTACGTAGCCATAAAAAGGAACGAAATTGGGTCATTTGTAGAGACGTGGATGGATCTAGAGACTGTCATACAGAGTGAAGTAAGTCAGAAAGAGAAAAACAAATATCATCTATTAACGCATATACGCATAACGCTTATATTTGTTATTAACGCATAACGCATATATGTGGAACCTAGAAAAATGGTCCAGATGGAACGGTTTGCAGGCCTGACATCCATTTAAAGTGCAGCTCATCTTCAAAGACAGCCAAGTGACTCAGGGCAGGAGTGGCTTCCTGACAGTTGGCTGCATGGAAGATCCTGTCGCACCATCTTATAAAAATCAAGTAACCTTGAGAGCAGCCCACCCTGCTCTCACCACAGCCTTCGGGAACGAAAGAGTAAACATCACTCTTCTTCGAGTCACAGATTTGCGTGCCTGGGAGCTCACTCTCTGTGGCAAATTCAAAATGAGTCCCATGAGCCACCCAGACAGAGTCCCGGGAGATAACAGAATGTTCTGGAACTTTGAGGGGTCCAGAAGGGGTCTCTGCCAAGAAGAGTGTGTCAGTGAGGGTTCGACTACAAGCTACAGAATCTTCCTCCTTAGGCAGCTAATCATGATTTTGAGGTGCTAAGTGGAGCATGGGATCACTGGAAGGACGAGGAGCAGGTAGGAGGAAGAGTCTCTCAGGAACAACTTCCAGAACCTTCTCCCACCCTTCCCCTTTGGGAACCATAAGTTTGTTTTCTATGTCTGTGAGTCTGTCTCTGTTTTGTAAATAAGTTCATTTGTACTATTTTTTAGATTCCACATATAAGTGATATCATATACTATTTGTCTTTGTCTGACTTAATTCACTTAGTGTGATCATGTCTAGGTCCATCCATGTTGCTGCAAATGGCATTATTTCATTCTTTTTTATGGCCAAGTAGTATTCCATCATATATATATATGCATGCAACATCTCCTTTATCCATTCATCTGCTGACGGACACTTAGGTTCCTTCTATGTGTTGGCTATTATAAGTAGTGCTGCTATGAACACTGGGGTGCATTTATCTTTTCGAATTAGAGTTTTCATCTTTTCCAGATATATGCCCAGGAGTAGGGCTGCTGGATCATGTGGCAACTCTATTTTTAGTTTTTTTAAGGAACCGTCATACTGTTTTCTACAGTGGCTGCACCAATTTACATTCCTACCAACAGTGCAGGAGGGTTCCCTTTTCTCCACACCCTCTCCAGCATTTATTATTTGTAGACTTTCTGATGATGACCATTCTGACCTGTGTGAGGTGATACCTCATGGTAGTTTGGGTTTGCATTTCTCTAATAATTAGCAATGTTGAGCATCTTCTCATGTGCTTTTTGGCCATCCGTATGTCTACTTTGGAGAAATGTCTATTTAGATCTTCTGTCCATTTTTTGGATTGGGTTGTTTGCTGTTTTGATATTGAGTTGTATGAGCTGTTTGTACATTTTGGAAATTAAGCCCTTGTCAGTTGCATCATTTGCAAATATTTTCTCCCAATCAGCAGGCTGTCTTGTCGTTTTGTTTATGGTTTCCTTTGCCGTGCAAAAGCTTATACGTTTGATTAGGTCCCATTTGTTTATTTTGAAGCAAAGAGCTATCTTACAAGCATCAGAGGCTTACCAACAACAGCAGTGACCGCTATACATGTGCCTAGAATCTGCTGAGTGCCTGCTGTGTGCCAGGTGTTTGACTTTCGTTAAGTTGTTCCACTTACCTGTTGAAGCAAGGAGGCTGTTCCCATTTCGAGGTGGTCCTGGCTGGGGGTTCCCAGTCCTGCCACACGGCTGTGGCTCCTTCTTGTCCCCCCCCCCCCCACTCCGTCTTGGACTCTGTTTATCTTGTTGCCCCAGGACCAGCCGTAGGAGAGCTGCTTCAGCCTGGGGCCCAGCCCACCCCTGCTGTTCTGGGAGAGCTGGCTGCCTGAGGGATGTCTCTGAAACCCGGGACGTGGGGTATAGGACTTGGGTGTCACGTAAACCTCTGCTGCCCTCCCAGCATGGCCCTTACAGGCTGTATGATCTTGGGCAAGCCCTTGACTCTCCTTGGCCTCAGTTTCTTCATTTTAAAATGGGGGTAACCATACCTACCTCATAAGGTTATTGAGAGATACACAGTTGGTGCTCAAAATATGGTAGTTCCCTACCACGTGCAAACTAGCAAAACGTTTTGGGGATTTGTGGGCACTGGCTTTGCTCCTGAAGCAGTGGGGGAGAGTGGCCCGAGGTGGAGTCAGGTGTGGGCCCCGTAGGAAGGTGTGCGGGTCCCAGCCCCCACGTCCCAGCTGGGACATCGCACTAGCATGATGGCTGATCTCCAGGGCGTCTCTGTATCCTCAGGAAGGTGGGGAGTGCTAGGATGGGGGGGAGGGCGTTCTTCAGTGCACACCCACTGGGATATCTCTGCAGCCCGTAATAAGTGTCCTCATCTGAAAGAAACGCTGCCTCTTGCCCTCTACACGGTTACATGGACACAGCCTGTCACATGAACCTGACCCCATTCCCAGGGCCACAGCTGACCGGAGCAGGGCAGCTCCCTGACTGAAGTAGGTCTGGAAATACCTTCCCAGACACCTTGGCATCAAGCACTGACTGACTGTCCCATTCGGAACCGCTGCCCCAGTGGTCCGTTCTCACCCCGGCTCTTCAATAGGGAAGCCTTCAACTCAGGGGCCATTGGTCATGGCCATTCCCCTCACCCCCGCTTTGATTTGAAGATCCCCAAACCCGTAGAAAGGTTACAAGAATAGTTCAATGAACACCTATATGCTCTTCACTGAAGTTTATCAATTGTTAAAATTTTTATCCACCTTTGCTTTACGTGTCTTTCGACTTACACACCACCCACATTTTGTTGTTGTTGTTCAACCACATTCGAGTTAGTAACAGACCTCACGTGGCTTTACCCGTAAATACTTCAGCATACATCCTGCAGGAACGAGGGTGTTCTTCTACCTAACCCAGATATAATTATCACCCTGCGCAGACTGAACGCTGATACAGTGCTATTATCTAATACTTAGCTCGTGTTATCTGATATTTAGTCCATTATCTGATATTTAGTCTCAAAGTGTCCGTTAGAGCTGGTCACAACCTTAAACGCAGGTCGCCTTTGACCTGGATCACGTCCTCAGTTGTCCTTTGTCTTTTATGACATTGATGTCTTGAGGGGAACCTGGTGTTTCCTCAGTCGCCCTCAGGTTGTGTGAGGTGTCTGGGAGCTCTCCCTGGGCGAGTCTCTGCCCCTGTGGGTCCCACCAGGAGACTCATGATGTCAACAGCCTAGGAGGGGGAGGTTACATTTAATAAGTATTTGGTTAAGGTGGAATCTCCCAGATTTCACCACCTGCCGCTCCCTAAGACTCTCTGACCCAGTGGTTACAGCGTCTTTTATGGATTCTTGCTTAAATCAAGTAGTTATAAAATGGTAATTTTCTGTTTATATCATTTCTCCTGTATTCTTCAGTTGAGAAGAGCTTTTCTTCCTCTACTTAAAATTTTAAAAATTATTGGTATGAACTTGTTGTTGCTTTATTAGTAGCAGTGTTCTCGGGTGGGATTTGTGGGCACTGGCTTTAGCTCTCACAGGTGCAGTCAGGGATGAACGTCATTTAGATGCTCAAATTATCCCAAATTTAGCCCGTGGGAGCCCATTCAGGTGGGCACTTTTGTCCCTTTGACATTTCTCCCCGCTGTTTTGAACACTTCCTTACTTTCTGGCACAGGAAGGCGCCCTGGGCTGGTGTTCCCTGAACAGTGGTCATTTTTTAATCCCATGGAAGCAGGGATACTGGTTTGGCCATGGAGAGGAGGGTGAGGCAGGCGTGCTCACAGAAGCAGTGATAAAAATGGACGAAAGAAGCCTTCAGGCTTCCCTATGGCTCATCAGCCCCGATTCCAGTCCTTCCTAGAACCTGCTGCTTCCTAGCCCCTGGGTTCTGAGATGCCCCCGTTTACCTGCTGATAAAGCCCCTTCTTGCCCTGGCTGGGGCTGACCCTGCAGGCTCGGTACATCCAGCCTCCTTTGCTCTGGCCCAAACGAGGCATGAGGCTGGCGTCGGGGCCACAGACAGACATCAGTCCGCACCTGGTGTCTAAGCTCCCACAGGCTGAGAGGTCCAGGGTCCCCAGCCCCAGGGTGGGGTCAGGCATAAGCTGGAGCAGAATCAGGAGCAGGTGCTTGGCTCTAGAAGGGCTCGTCCAAGTCTGGACAGACCAGGTCTGGGATCCTTTCAGTCCAAAGACTTTGCATGCAGCCGGAGACCCAGGGCTCTATTTCAGATGTTGTTTTATGTGTCTTACAGAAAACTCTCGTCCAAAGCTTGTGGAATCGGTCAGGTGTTTGCCCTCTGACCCTCCTGCTGGGGGTGAAGTATGCTTTCTTGCCCTAGTGAGGCTGGGGCTGGCCACGTGACTTCTTTGGCCAATAAACGTTATCGGATGGGGTGTACGGAAGCCTTGCCTGGTCTGGCTCTTGGGCTGTAGTGACGTGCCATGAGAAGCGCATGCCCAGGAAGCTGTTGGTCCAAGAGCACGAGAGACAGGTGCACAGACGTGAACCCAGTCCGAAGCCTGGAGCCAAGTCTGGCTGTGCCCCAGCTCCATGTGGACCTTTGAGCAAGAAATGGGCTGGTGTGTCCCACTGCATGACGGTACCAACTCTCTAAAAGAGCCCCCACAGCTGTGTGATTCAGTGCTCACCGAATGCTCCGAGCACGGAGCCCTGAGCTGGGGATGTCCTAGGAATCTGTCTCCCCTCCCCCGTCGAGGTAGAGACGGAGGCCTGGAGAGGAGATGGCGTGAGATGGGATCCCAACTCTTTGCAAGCTGTGGGACCCAGACCAGACTGAATGAAGTCTTTGGCTTAGTTTCCAAATCTCTCAGATGGTGACAATGATACTTAGCAAGGAGGCGATTTGGGTGATGTGCCAGGCACGGCGTCTGTGCGCAGTACACCGCGCCATCTCTGGGTGGCCGTGCTCCAGGAAGGGTGAGCCAGCGGCCTCCTGCCTTCCCTCCTGGGGCAGGCATATGCATCGATGTTTAACCTCGATTTCTCTCACTTCCTGGTAGTTCCCAGAATACCTCTTGCTTTGACCCTGTCTCTCTAATGGAAATAACTTTATTGTGCTGTTTTGTTTTTTTTCTGGGCATAAACATAAAATGGAGCATCCTTATGGCAAAAATGCAGATAGAGTCTTTAAGGAGCCACAGCAGCTGTCTTGGACCAGCCCAGTCCAAGGGGGGACACTTGTCGTCCTGTGATGCTGCCACGATGTGACCTTGACCCTGACTGTACTGACCACTGACTTTTGCCCAGGCATGTGATCTCAGATTGGACAGGGAACCCAGCTTCTGTCTCAGACTCTGAAAAAGGAGGCTGCATCCTCCAGGTCCAAGTGCAAAGGGCTGTGTCCTGTCGTGGGTGACCTTGTCTCTTCCCAGCTGGCTCAGAATCAGGCCTGGTTTGTTCCGTTACACTTTGCAGGAGTCAAGGGCTGGCAGTGAAGTGGGGTGGGCTTTATGTTGTGTGGAAATAGTGCGTCCTGAGTAACTCCTGGTAACGTTGAGGACCTATTCTTGGTGGCGATCAAGGATTCTGCAGATTGGAAAACAGTTCCTTCGTAAAGTTTTCTTGGGCTGCCAACACGACCCTTGGGAGCGGAAGGAGACCAGCACTTAGCAAGTGTCCCCTTCCTTCCAGGCCCTGGGCCAGCACTGCTCACGTGAGCGTCACCTGGACCCCAGGCTCCCTACTTCCCTTTCTGGCCCGAGCCCAGGTCCAGGTGCCTCTCTGCCCGCCCCACAGCACAGAGGTTGTGGATGGATCCAGGGAACCTGTGACGGCGGCCAGCACCCCCTCGACTCAGGTCCCCTGCAGGCAGGCTCCCCCCTCTCGGCTTTAGCTTCGCTCTGACCACCCTGACCATTACACGGGGAACAAAGGAGATGGAGACCCTCACCGGAGACCCGACCCTCTCAGCAGCCCCTGTCTGAGGACCCGCATCCTCCCCGGGTGACTGCACCAGCATGGAGCTCTCCCTCCTGAGAGAGGGCCGTCCTCTGCAAACACATCCTCATACCGTGTCGCAGGCACTGCTCTAAACAATTACCCAGGGTAACTCATTCAATCCTCACAACAACCCTACACAATGTACCTTTTTTTTTTTTTTTTTTTTTTGCGGTACGCGGGCCTCTCACTGTTGTGGCCTCTCCCATTGCGGAGCACAGGCTCCGGACGCGCAGGCTCAGTAGTTGTGGCTCACGGGCCCAGCCGCTCCGCGGCATGTGGGATCTTCCCGGACCGGGGCACAAACCCGCGTCCCCTGCATCGGCAGGCGGACTCTCAACCACTGCGCCACCAGGGAAGCCCCAAAATGTACCATTTTATCCCTATACGTGGTAGGCAGAAAAGTGGCTCCCCAAAGGTGTCCATGGGACCACGCATATGTCACCTTGCCTGCAAAAGGGGCTTTGCAGATGTGATTACATTGAGGACCATGAGCTGATCAGGGTGAGTCAGTGTAATCACAGGGTCCTTAACGGTGGGGGAGGGAGAGAGGAAGAGAGATTTGAAGATACCACGCTGCTGCCCTTGAGGATGAAGGAGCCATGGGCCAAGGGATGTGAGCAGCTTCCCGAAGTTGGAGAAGGTGAGGAATCAGATTCCTCCAGCCTCCAGAAAGGAGTGCACCGCTGCCAGCGCCTTGAGTTCAGTCCAATGAGACCCACTTTGGATTTCTGGCCTCCGGGACCGCGAGGTAACATGTGTGTGTTGTTTTGAGCCTCTTAGCTTGTGGTCACTGGTTACAGCAGCGACAGGAAACGAACACACCATGCTACGGGTGGGGAAACCATGGCGCAGAGGCCCCAGCAAGGCGCCCAAGGCTCCAGCTGCTGAGTCAGCAGGATCCGAGCCCAGTGGACGGCGCTCCTGACCCCTCATGGGGCCCTGACCCTTAGGGAAGCCCCACTGTTGCCGGCTATATGGCCTCAGGCAGGCTCTTGAGTCCTCTCCATGTCGGGTGCGCAGATGAGCCAGGAGGCCTCTTAAGGCTCGCGTGGGGCTCAGAGATGACGACCCCCGGCTGTATGCAGGGGTGCTGTCTGGGGCACAGGTGCCGGACCCACAGCAGCGTCCCCACTGCCCCACACCCGCCGGGGGCAGGCCCGCCTGGCCCTCCTCCTGGATGGGCCGTAGCTCGTCTTCCAGCTCCTTCTTCCGGATTCCTTCCACAAAGGAGAAGTCCAGGCTGATGTGGGCTTTCCCCAGGGGCGTGTCCACCCTGCTGCCCACAGCCTGGTTCGTGGAATTGGGGACCGTGTCAGAGAAGAGAGGCACGCACTCCAGCAACTTCCCAGGGCTTCTTCTTGTTGCCCTGAGGAGAGGGGACTGTTAGGGTCACCGGCTGTGGGAAAACAGGAGAGGCCTGAGCAGGAAAGAGAAGGGAGCCGGGAGAAGATGGCCTCTGCAGGAAGCAGCCTCTGGGTGATCCGACCCCAGATTCCGCTCCGGACCCGGAACTCAACTCTCCAGCTGAGAGATGCACACTCCCTCCTCCTTGCACCCAGGGTTCCCTACACAGGTGCTTCCAGGACCCCTTCACCGTGATGCTTGGCCAGCCGAGGGAGGGACCACGCCCTATACCCCCTCCACCCCACCCCCAGGCCTAAGACACCGCCTCACACGTGGTGGGGATGCCATGTTTTTTGGTTGATTTTGACTTGAAATCTAACGCACACACAGAAAAGTGCACCAGTCACAACCGTACAGCTCAACCAGCGCCCACGCGGTGAGTGCCGTGCAGCCCCACCCGGACCAGGAAATAGAACGCGACCCACCTCAGATGCCTCCTTTCAACCCCTCAGTCACTGCCCCGACCTCCAGGGCGACCTGGGCTTGACTTGTTTTGCCTGGTGTTGAACCCTACCTAACAGGTCCCGGTCTCCTCCCTCTGGCTCCTTTCTCTCAAGGATGTGTTCCTGAGATTCACCTGTGTTCCCGTGTGTGGCGACAGGCCCTTGGTTCTCAGTGCTAAACGGTATTCCGCCGTGTGATTTGGGCGAATACTCCACAAGTTATTTATCTGTTCTGCCACGGGGACGTTTGGGTTTGTTTCCAGTTTTGGGGTCTTAGGAGCGGTGCTGCCCTGGATATGCTTTCTGGTGACTTCCGTAACTGATGGATGGAGGAGTGAGTAAATGTCTGAGTCATGACGAATCTGATGCGCCTTCCCTGCCCTTGTTTAGAGTTAACTTTGTGCTGCCTCGTGTCAAACATAAGAGACGGGACCAGTCTTAAGAAACAGGATCCGGGCTCTCAGCCGGCAAAGTCCACGCTGAGGTGGTCCCATCGTCTGGGCGGGCCGAGGGTTTCAGGGGTCAGGTTGCTCATACACAGCCCAGGGCAGGGAGAGGCTCTGTAGCCTGAGAGCCTGGGCCAGGGGCTCAGGGTAGGAATTCAGGCCCCATGAACTCAATCTTCGATCGCAGGGCAGATGGCAACCCCTCAAGGCCAGCCATACAGATGTCAAACCTTCCCTAAAGCCCACAAGGGCCATGCCAGTGTGGCCACCACCTTGGTTGGCTTGTTACACAGCTTGGCTTCCAATCTGGTCTCTAACCACGCTTTATACAGCCAGATTCCTTCTCCCATTTGTTCATTCCTCCAACGTGAACTGAGTGCTAAATAGTTACTGGGTGCTGGGGGTGTTTGTGCAGTAATGAAGCCATCTTCATTCTTTCGCCAAAGGAGCCCACGGCCAGGTGAGATTGCTGGCTGCACGATTACACAATGTTCCCAAGAAACGGGTCAGATGTGCCAGTGGGTGAAGACCACAGTGGTCTGGTCATGCTTGCTCAGGAAGGGGAGATTTCTCAGAAGGAGCCGTTCGGGCGGGGTCTTGAAGGATGCATAGGAGGCCATCAGGCTGACAAAGTGGGAAGGGAATTTCAGGCAGGGGAACAGCACGCACAGAGGCATGGATAAAAGAGAGCCTGTGTGGGCTTCCCTGGTGGCGCAGTGGTTGAGAGTCCGCCTGCCGATGCAGGGGACGCGGGTTCGTGCCCCGGTCCGGGAAGATCCCACATGCCGCGGAGCGGCTGGGCCCGTGAGCCATGGCCGCTGAGCCTGCGCGTCAGGAGGCTGTGCTCCGCAATGGGAGAGGCCACAACAGTGAGAAGCCTGCGTACCGCAAAAAAAAACAAAAAAAAAACAAAAAAAAACCTGTGGGTCACCGTGGGGTGAGCAAGGAGGACGGGGAGGGAGGCAAGGTTGGATCATGGGAAGTGTTGTAAACCATCCTGAAAAATGCAGATTTAATGAAGGATTCTAAGCCAGGGAGAGATATAGTCAGTTTTGCAGTTTAGGAAAATCACTCTGGTGGAGGATGGACTGGCGGTGGTGATATTAGACAGGGAATTAGTTTACAAAGCGTGTTCACCCAAACTCATTCTCTTTGTGGCGCCAACCCCACCTCACTCTACACTGCGGACACCCTCAGGCAAAGGAAAACATTTCAGCAGCTGATGCCTGTCGTTTCCAATGGGTTCGTCTCACTAAAATCAAGAAACACTGGGGAAAAGTAATTTCTAAATACGTAAGTCTTTTCTTTCCCACCAGACCCCGAGCTTCTTGACACAAGGTTGTATTTTATTGGTCTCTGTACACTTCAGCATCAAGCACACAGTAGGTCCTCAATAAACATTAGATGAATAAACATTCTAAGTGCAAGTATGTCGGACAGGAACGTGGTTTGTCTTACCATGGGGTCATAGTCTTTCAGGAAACTCCAATTCTGACCCCTGGATAGAAAACACGGCGGCAGTGTGAGCCCTCCCTGCGACATTTTGACCATGTTTGTCCCCGGGTCACAGGAATCAGTTGCTGCCACGGATGCATGGATTACATCACGGAGGAACTAAAATCAGTAAGTGGAACAGATGCCAAGGATCAACAAGTGTTTCTGGTGGAGCCTGTAAAATGAACGCACATTTCAATGGAGTGGAAACTGATGCCAGAGGGTGTAGCAGGTGCGTCAGGAACCCGGATGCTGGCTCACCCTGTGCCGGGGTCAGCTGGGGTATCTGCCAGTATTTCGCGAAGAAAAACCAGTTTTCACTTCCCCAAAGCCTGGCAACCTTCCAGTGCGTGTGGCAGAGGAAGGTAGGGCGGGGGAGGGAAAGTGACAATGAGAAAAATGGTGTCAGCTGTGCTGGTAGTTTAATTTTTAATCTATTTTTTAAAAGTCAAACAATTCTCTAAGACTTGGAAGAAAAGCAAGTTTCTCTGCCCCAATCCTCAGAGACCGCGAGACCCACAACCTAGAGTCAGTTTCTTAGCTGTTTCTTCAAGCCTTTCACCTCCATATTCTGAAAGAATAAACGTGCACTGCCATTTCTTGAGGTCCTAAAAATGTAAGCTTACCTACTGGCTTTCTACTAGGGGAGATAATGAATTAGCATTCTTCACCCTTTCTTCTTCCCCATTTCTTCCAAAATCATTGCATTATAGATGTTGGTTCACTTGATATGTATTGTTTATATCCTTCTAATTATATAAATCCTATTCATTGATGAACTAATTATACTACTTATTGCATAATATGATCCCCGTTCCTTTCTTTGTGCAGATTAGAATTTTTTCTAGCGTTAATAATGACATTTTCCCTGATTATCTTAGGTTTCTATGTACTGATCATTGATTCCAAACTCTCCAAATAAATTGTAAGGCTCCCTCTCAATATTATTTTCCACACAATCAAATGCATCAGGTCATAAACAATTTCTTTTAAATGTTTTCTCCAGGGAATTCCCTGGCAGTCCCGTGGCTGGAACTTGGCGCTCTCACTGCAGGGACCCTGGGTTCGATCCCTGGTCTGGGAACTAGGCCACGCAGCACGGCCAAAAAAAGAAAAAAAATTTTCTCCAGAGCCTGAGCCCTGGGACCCTGGGTCCTCTCCCTCCCTGGGGCTGGCTGCTCTCCAGGACCACCATGCTGGGATTCCCCTCATTCTGGACCCTGTGCCTTCCTTGCTTGTTTTCCCTCCTGTGGTTGTGGAGCACATCCTCCAGTATCTGTGCATTCACGTATTTCTGTGGTTCTGGAAAGTTCTCATTTTCTCTTCAAGTAGTTCATGTCCCCCATTCTCTCCTTGGGGAGCTCAGTTTGAAGGTATGTTGGATCTTCTTGCCCTGTTCCCTAGGATTTTAGCTCTTCTTTCATGGTTTCCATTGTACTGTTCTAATTTATTTTTCTTTTTCCTTTTTTCAAAAAGAAAACTTCCTTTATTCTATTATTAGTTGGAAAAATTAAATGGCACTAGACGGTCCTGTCTTTGTACATGTCCCCTATACCCAAACACATACACACACACACACACACACACACACACACTCTCTCTCTCTCTCTCTCTCTCTCTCTCCAATCCATCAGCAATTCTCGTAATTCTACCACCAGAACATTCCTTGCGTTCTTCCACAGATCCCCAGCTCCACTTCCTCCACCCGAGCTCAGGCCACCACATTGCCCTGCTGTCCCCAAACAGTTTCTTAAACGTTGTCACCCCTGCCCAGCATTTCAATTCTTTCTAAGCATAGCGGCCAGACTGGTCATTTAAACTGTAAATTGGTCACATCAGCCTCTTGCTTAAGACCCTCCAGGGCGTCTTATGACATTTGAAAAAAAGTACCTAGACTTTAGTAAGTGCGTGGGTGTTTCCTCCTACGGCTCTTGTCCCCTCACTGACCGCCTTGGCCACATGCATGTTCTTTATGTGGTGGTGTTTTTTTTTTTTAAATACACCAGACTCCTCCGTGGCCCCTTCTCATACTTCAGGTCTCAGCCTGAATGTCACCTGCTCAGAGAGGCCTCTGTGAGCTCCTGGAAAAACAAGGCGTGCACTCTGCCCAGTCCGTTTCCTCCTGACACCAGCCACACTTTGCTCCTTGTGCCTCTGTTGCTCTTTGGCTGCCTTGTCCTGAGAGTGAGGGCTCCGTGCAGCCGGGACCAGGCCCGTCTTGCCCGCCACGGCAGCCTGACAGGGCAGCTCTCCTAGGAACTTCTGGACTGAGTGATGCTTGCAGGCACGTCCTTTGCTGGGTCAGAGGGCCAGCATCCCGCCCCAGGCTGCAGCCACGGCGTCATGGCTGCCCCCACCCGCCGGTGCACTTTATCCCGTGAGCTCCAGCTGCAGGGCTTATTGCAAAGGGCTGATGGGCTCCCCGATGCACCAGGTGCGGCTGCCCCGCCCCCCTTGCCGGGCCCTGCTGTTCACTCTGTTGAGTCTGCCCAAGGCTGGGCTCCCTCACCTTCCCCGGCTCAGGTTCTCCCCCCGCAGCCCAAGCGCTTTTCCACCACCGCCCTTTACCTGGCTTACTCCCTCTCACCCCTGTCTCTCGTCTCTTTCTCCAGAAGCTTCCTAGACCCTGAGTTAGGTGCGGGGTGCCTCTGGGGGGCGGGGGCAGGGCCCGCACCAGCGCCGCTGGCTCCTCGTCCGGCCTCTAGACCCTCCACAGCTGGCCCCGCTGCACACCATCTGCTCCCTTGGCCGCCCGCGTGGCCGTCGGGGCCTGGGGGGCGCCAGCAGGGCTCCTGTCCACCAGAGGCCCATCCCGGGCAGAGGAGGAGAAAAGGCTGTCGGTACCCAGCTGATGTGGTTCTCTGGAGCCCAAGGGTGGGGTGGCTTCCCATGGGTGCAGGGGTGTGCGTGCGCGTGTGTGCGTGTGTGGGCATGTGTGCATGCGTGTGCGTGTGTGCATGTGTGTGACCTCTCCCAGGCCTCTCTTGCTCGGACCTCCTCAGACACCGCCCCCCGTGGCTTCTGCCCCGGGCACGCCACACTTCTGGGGCTCTCAGCTCCTTCTTACCCGCTGTGTGTTGGCAGAGTCATGGTTCTTCCCATGAAACTTTTCGGTGGGCTAACCCAGCTGGGCGTGGTGCTCCCAGCTCTGCATGACTGGGAAGCAGATACTGGGGCGGATGGCCACACACACACACACACACACACACAGCCCTGCTACGTGGAGGGAGCATGAAGCGCCCCAGTGTGCGGGCAGAGATGCAGGCAACACACCAACCCTCCTGTGCGTGCCCCGCCCAGGGCACCTCTTCTGGATCCTGCTCTCATGAAGGAGGTGCCAGGGGGTTGGGTCTTCATGGGTGAAAAGGATTTACCAGGTGGAAAAACTGGGGCAAATGCAAAAGCTTGGATGCAAGAGAGAACATTGGTATTTGAGCAGGGGCATTGGGGCTGGAGGGGGGGCCCCGGGCCCCGGGCTGTTTGGAGCTGTGTCGAGATCTCGTGCACAATGGGGACATTGCTGCCTTCAAGCCGCAGGGCAAAGAAGATCAGGAAAGGACGAGCAGGTGAGGTGACGTGGCCGTGGTCCAGGTGAGAGGAGGTGGTGGAGCCCACGCTGGCCTTGGTAGAGGGCTGGAGTGGAGGAGACGGGGTGAGAGCCGCCGGGCCACAAAGAGCTGCCAGCACTTGTATGAGGAAGGAACTGAGCGGGTGTGACCTGCTGGGACATCAGAGTAAACGCAGAAGCTGTGGGGCTGGGACCCTGTCTCTCCTCCTCCCTCTGTGCTTCCTCCAGAGCTGGGATGAGAATGGCTGGCATTTGGTGACTTTGAAGTTTGTCTCCAAAAAAGATGAACTGAAAACCCCTGGGACCCAGAAGCAGGCTTCCCTGGCGGTTGCTCTCTCTTGGGTGTTTGTGACCCCAGCACAACCAGGACAGGTCCCTGCTGTGCCTGAGGAGTGGCGGCTCTGACCTCCTGGAACCTCTGGAAGGGGCCCCATGAGTGCATTTTGAGAGCACAGTGCCTGCTATGTGGAAAACCACCCATAAGGCTGACTGCGGACTGTGGTACAGAGTAGCTTGGAACAGCCTGGAACAGCCGTGCAGTTTGCTCAGATACCTTGGCCTGGCTCCCCTGGCCACATGCTCCAGAGACAAGGAACAGGACCAAGAAGGCCAGCAGGGGGCGTCCAGGATGACCAAGTGCCTGATGTATGGGGAGGCTGAATATTTCCATGGGGCTTGGTTGTAAAAAATTAAAATTTATTTAGAAACTATTTCAGACTGATCGATGGTAGAGGGATGGATCGATGTCAACAAAGCAAATACAGTAAGGTGTTCATTGTAAGTCTAGGGGATGGGTATGTGGATGTTCACTGTACCAGTCTTTCAACCTTTTTTTTTTATAAACTTATTTATTTATTTATTTTTGGCTGCATTGGGTCTTCATTGCCGCGCACCGGCTTCCTCTAGTTGCTGTGAGCGGGGGCTACTCTTCGTTGCGTTGCGCGGGGTTCTCATTGCGGTGGCTTCTCTTTGTTGCGGAGCACGGGCTCTAGGCGCACGGGCTTCAGTAGTTGTGGCTCGCGGGATCTAGAGAGCAGGCTCAGTAGTTGTGGCGCATGGGCTTAGCTGCTCCGAGGCATGTGGGATCTTCCCGGACCAGGGCTCGAACCCGTGTCCCCTGAATTGGCAGGCGGATTCTTAACCACTGCGCCACCAGGGAAGCCCTCAACTTTCTAATGTGTTTAGAATTTTCCAAAATAAAATGTTGATGGGAGAAAAGATTGCACCTGCCAGTCCAGCTTGAACATTTTCTTTCCACAGTCACTGACCTGGAAAAGCACCCAGATTCCCTCTGGGCGGGTCTCACTGAGCCCCAGCCCGGGACGACCCTCCACCCCACCTCCCCAGCCCCGTGGAATCAGGACACCGGGTTCCAGTCCCAGCTCTGCCAGTGACTTGCTAGGTGTCCCAGAGAAAGTCATTGCCCCTTGCACACCTCACGACTTGTGATATTACTTTATATATGACTTTCTGAGAGAGGACAAAAATCCCTGGATTTGGGGGGTTGCTGGAGCTGTATTTTATCGGGTTTATCTCAACCCCAAGAAGGACCTTAACCGCAGTGCTGGTAGATCTGTACAGCCTGGGCTTAGGTGTGCCCAGTGACAGGCACTGCAGACTAGGCCAGGTGGGAGCAGCACCTGGCGAGGTCCCCAAAGCTGGGGGAGGCCCCGCTGGGCTGGGAGGTGGGGGCGGGGCTTGCTCGAGGAGCCCCGCCCGCTTCGTGTAGACTCCGCCCCTTCCGTGTTGGCCGTCTAGAGAGAGTCCTTAACTGTAGTTCCCCACTGCGGGGTAGGGCGGAGGGGCCCGAGAGCCTTGCGGGGAGCCCTTGGAGCAGGTTTAAAGAGCTGAGCAAGCGTCGGGAGGGAGCAGAAATGAGGGTCAGTGGAGGAGAGGGTGGGGATGGGGTGCCGGGAGAAGCGGGGCTCGGGGAAGGCAGGGGCGCTGCCAGGAAATGTTTGTCTGCATCTTTCAGCCCTCCTTCTTCCCCGCTACACCTCCCTTACCCGGATAAAAATGTTGGCTCAACACTAATCCCCTTTTCCCTGCGTGCACACACCTTGAAGGCTTTATAAAAGGCGGTGAAAATAAAGAAAGGATTCAGGGCCACGGTTCACACCTTTCCAACTGCTCCTACCAAGTCCCCAGAAAGTTTCTTAGTTTCCTAGGACAGCATCATGAAAGGTAATTTAGCTGCAGCTAAATCGACACCCCTTTGTCATCCAACCCAGCCCAACCACTTTCACTTTTGAAAACTCACTTTCCATCTTACTGCTTGTTATATACTTGCTGTCAATGTCCCCACCATTTTGTATGCAGCTTAAAAAAAAAAAAAAAAGTGAGCCTATTGGAAACATCTTTTCGTGTTTCTCTTTTCATACCTCTCACTTTAATCCGTTTCTTAGAGTTGATATACCTTAATTTACTTAGCCATTTTTTCTGTTCTTGGGCATTTATTTTGTTTTCAGGTGTGGCATTAGCTGTGATGAATATCTTCCTGCCTCTGTTTCTTTCTGTTGAATTGTTTCAACAGGACATATTCCCAGAATGGGATTATGGGTCAAAGCACACAGACATTTTAATGACTTTCAGTGTATAGATTCAGTGTATAGATTCAGTGTATAGATTCAATGTTGCTCTCCAGCAAGGCCTGAATGTGTCACCTTTACTGGTCTTGCCAGAACTGGGAGCCGGGTGGTGTGTCGGGGTCTCCAAGACCACCCCAGGTTGATGATCCGCTAGGAGGGCTCCCAGGACTGAGCCTATGGTGATACTCACGGCTGTGATTTATTATGGCAAAAGGAAACAAAGCAAAATCAGCAAAGGGAAACGGCACGTGATTTGAAGTCCAGAGGAAACCAGGCGCAAGCTTCCAGAACCCTCGTCCGGTGGAGCCACACGGATGAGCTCAATTCCCCAGCAGCGAGTCGTGACAACACATGTGAAACGTTGTCCACCAGAGGGGCCCCTTGGAGACTCAGCTCCCAGGGGGCTGTCACGTAGGCACCCTCTGCCTAGCACATACCCAAATCCCAGACTCCCGGGAGGAAGGCAAGGGCTCAGCTTAAATCATACTGGGGCACAAACTGGTTATGCACAGTGAGCCGTTCTTTTCAGGGGATGGAGGGAGCCCTCCCGAAATCCAGGGTCCCAGACACCAGCGAAGGGCCAGTCTTATGAGCAGGCTTTCTGAGGACAGCAGTCTCAGGCCTGCTGTATCAAGTCTTCTGTGCTCGTGCCACATGGCTGCCTAACACTAACTACCCCCGTTTTCCCCAGGAGCGTCCTTGAAAATTTCCAGCAATTAGGCGCTCTATATTTTCAATACCAATCTAGGCTCTGGGATATCATTTAAATATTCCCTGATAGATAATTACATTAAAAATAGCATATGTATAGCACTTCAGGACTGAGAGTGTGCTCACCTGCATTTCTCCCTGACGCATCGTGACAGCCTTGTGCGGAGGGCTGATCACGTCTGGATTTGGGTGCAGAGCTGGGGGCTCAGGAAAATCACCACCCTCACTGCTTACACGGGCAGGAGATGCGGTGCCGGGACCAGAGCCCCTGCTGACAGCCATTTTTGGTCTCGTCTTAAATTGTTATTTGCAGGGAACAGCGTCCCTCATAAACAGTCTTACTTTGTGCAGAAAAGAAGCTAAGTAGTTGCTACTCTGGAGGCTCTGGATTCCTGGAAGTTGGGAGCAGTGGAAAAAATATTCTGGGCCATTGTCTTTATTTTCTTTATTGTTTTCTCTATTCTGTAACTTCCCACTAAGAGGCAGCTGAGTGCGTTTCAGGAGAAAGAAGTCGAATTGGGGATGATCGCAATACTCGTCTGGGGCAGCAGGGGGCAGTCTGTAGCTTTGCATCCTCTGTCGGGCCTAGAAACACCAGGTACCTCCCCAACAGTCTTCCCAGGGCTCCCGAAAGAAGCCAGGCGTCTTTCAGGTTTGAGGCACTGTGAGAATGAGTGTGATAAGGTGTCCGTGATGGAATCCAGCAGCGGGCCCTCGGCGAACAGTGGCTCAGGGCTGGGGTGAGGCTTTAACAACAGGTAGGGCCCTGGCCTGGCCGGTCGGAAAGGACTGGAGGCCTCCCGCATGCAGGTGTGCAGAGGTGAGGGGTGGAGGAGAAGGGGCAGCTCTTTTCCAGTTGCTCTGGGTGGATATCAGTATTTTAACAACTGCACCAGTACTTACAGTCTGAATATTAGCCCAGGTGCCTTCCAGCCCAAGGGCCGTGGTGTCAGTAGCTCATAGGATTGGTTTTTTTCCCAAGACAAGGGGACAAGCTACACTCTAATAGTGGACCAGACGGCCTTGGCTTTGGCCTTCCGAGCCCCCATCTGAGTCCACATGCCTTATCCCCCTGCCCCCCACTGACTCACGCAGGTCCGTGTCCCCAGGAACCCCGGGCTGGCAGACCTCACGCCTGCTCCAGGCTTGGCTCCCACGTGGTCTCTGACCTGGGTTGTGCTGCAGCTGGGAGCGCTTGGGCAGGTTGGGGGAGGGGCTCTGGAAGAGAGCACCTGGCCAGGTACAGAGCGCAGGATTTGTGTCAGGCCGACTCCATCCTAGCTCCGGCCTCACCCTCAGTGTGACCCTGGCTGAGCCACTTCATCCGTCTGCCTCCCCTGTAGTCCCTGTGCTGGGTGGCTTCATGCTGGTGTCTGATTTGTCTTCACCCCAGCTTACAGATGAAGAAACAGAGGCTCCGACAGCTTGCCTGCGCTCCTGAAGCCAGAAAGTTGGGCAGCTTGGGATCAACCCTGCATCAGCTCCTCCCAGGACCCATGTTCTCTGACCTCTCTTTACTCCCTCTCCAAGAGGGAATCTTCTATCCTTTTCTAAAGGAAGGAGTCAGGGAAGCCTTGTTAGAGGAAAACATCTGACAGTGATTTTTGAGGACGAAGGAATATTTGAAGCAAATGCTGGGGGATACAAGAGTTTCGGGCTGCACAACCAAACTGCGTGGAAAAATATTTTGTTTACTGATGGAACGTTCACGATTTCCTGCTTATTATTTTGCCAATATTAGCCTTGTTTTAATTACTGCAAAGGCCAACAGCTGCCTCAGACACATTGGTTCTACAAATTAGCGGGGAATCTGTAAATCACAAGGGGTCCCCGGGAGACTTCACAAACTGAGCCCGGGCCTGGGAAAGCCCCTTAAAATGCTGCAGCTGCTCGTGGAAGAAAGGTGCTTTGCTCCAGGTTATCGACTCTCATGACGTCTGAATTATGGGTGATTAGTGCCCTCCGGGGAGAGAGGATGCGTTTGCATTTGCATCTTGTAAATTCTCCCGGGAACAAGGGCACTAGAATGGGATGCCTCCTGCATTTTGCATCAGGTCTGAAATTCACTTAGTGACTTTACCTGCAGAAAGGTGGTACAATAATGGTGGTTATGAGCAAGCACTTAGGGGTCAGACCTGGATGCGAGCGCTAGCTCCTGCCCTCGCCAGCACTCAATGCTGAGAGCAGCTTTGCTGGTGAATCAGGCCCTGGTTTGCAGATAGCTGTCGGGCAAGCTTCTTTATGGGGCAGACTGTCTCAATCCCCTTTGTGCCACTTATAGTTTTCCTGTCTCAATCCCCGTCTTACCCCCTCGGAGGAAGGTGGTAATAACAGCAGTCACCCCAGAGGGTCACGGCAACATGCAATGTCCCAAAGTATGTGTAAAGCTCTTAGCAAACTTCCTGGCAGCTGTTAAGAGTAATGCTGGCTAATACTGTCGTGATTCCGTGGCAGCCTCCACGTAGAGCAGCCCCAAGAGCATTCCTGCAGCCCCAGTGCTGGGCTTACGGGGCTCGCTGCAGCCAGGAGCCCAAGGCCGTCTTGGAAAGGAGCCTCGCGATTGGCCTTGTGCTCCGGGATTCTAGGGAGTGTGTTAAGTCATTTTGCGGCTGCAGGATGGCCTTGCCTCGGTTTCTTTGTTTTGTTGTTGTTGTTCGGTTAGCTTCATCCATGTCCTGTTGGAAACCTCGTTTACCTCGGTTTGCCTGCCAGCAGGGCGAATTTTCACTTTCTCAATGATTATACGGATCTTAGCTATCAACGCCTTGGGTCTCATTGAAGCTAACACGTGATCATTCTTCCCAATAGAAAGTGGAACGAAACCTTCCCACAGCCTTATGACTGCACCTGGGCTCCAGCTGCACCAGGCTGGCCCTACCCTACATCTCCGCGCTTCTTGCACCCTGGGACTCTCTCTGTGGTTGGCTCTTACTCGACATTCAGGTCTCAGCTCAAACCCCATCCCTTTCATGACTTCCTAATAACGAGCTCCCATCCGGCTCTCTGCCAGTCTGTCTCATCACTATTTTCTTCTTAGCATTATTATCTCAAGTTATTTTGTTCACTGTCTGTTTCCTTCACTAGAGACAAAACACCATAAATGCATCTCTAGCTAGAATGGTGCCTGGCATGTAGTAGGTGCTCAGTAAACAGTTGTGGAAGGAAGCGGGGGGAAGGAATATCCCTACGCATGATCCTTCCCTGTTTGATCCGTAGGATTCTAAGGGGTTGGAAGAGGGGCTTGACATCTCGGGTCTGGCATCCCTCTCAAGCCAGGGGTCCCTTTTGCAGCATCCTTCCTGTGCCTCTGTTGAACCATATGCATTGCAGAGAGCTCTCCATTATGGCATGCCTGGTGCTCTCCCGTTAGAAATGGCTTTCTTAGAGAGGGTCTGAACTTCTCTATTCTGCCCCTGGAACTGCTGAGAACAAGATTCAAGATGGCCTTCTAAGTAACTGAGGGTGTCTCTCAGACCTCCAGTGGGTCAGCTTTTCTCCAAGCCAAGCCCCCAGTCTCTTTAAACATTCGTCCTATGACATGGGTGCTTCTAAGTGCTTCCACATCATCTCTATCAGGGACCCTGAAAAATTTGAAGGATGTCCTTCAGAGGTACAATAATAAGGAAAATACCTACCATCAGAAGGATGTTGTGAGCGTTAAGTGGGATAATACACGTAAAGGATTGAAGTACAAGGTAAGTACTCAATAAAGGTTACTCTTATGACACATGGCTGGGAGTTAGCTTGGAAATCCCATATACTTTGGGCCTAGGGCAGGTCACTCCAAAGAGAATTTGCTCTTGTTTCTGCACGTGGGGAACCATCAACACAAGGCCACTCATAGATACTTTCTTGACTTTGGTTTCCAGGCCAAACAGTGTCAATTCAAACCCCAAACCCAACGAGGGCAGGTAAGTAGATATGGATTCTCATGGGGGCCTCTCTTTCCCCCTTAGCAAGTGGGAGTTGAGACATAGGTTTCCTTGTCATCTCGTTTTGTTAATTCTTTCATTACACCTTGTCACTGAGGGTACGGCCTCCAAGGATCCTGCATTTCGAAGGAGTCTCATTTCCAAGTCCCTACCTCGTGCAGGTCCGCCGTTTTGTTCTGGTTTCTAGAGAGCGTGAACGTCAAGCCTCCTTGTTTCCAAACTTGGCAAATGTCCCCGAAGGGCAGGCACTGGAGTTCTCAGCTTTGCCTCTGTTTTTGGCTCCTGGGGATTTCTTTTACCTGACTGCATGCGTGGCTATGCGTTTAAGAGGAGATTTATCATGTATTACCCGGGATTTGTAGGTGTTTTGTGGCAATAGGCTTTTCAGATAATGGAGATTTCCATGTCGCTGGAGATAAAAAGATCGAGATAGATTTTATGACTAACTCAAACCCACGCGGCCTGAACAGAGCCAGACCGCACCCCCACCTCTGTTACACCCTGCTAACATGCAGGCTGACCTGTGGGTAAAAGCATGCTTCCCATTAGGCCTTTGGAGATACCACATCGGGCTCAGAGACCCTACCAGCACCTTCGTGGGCCTGTAGGTATGTGGACAACTTGGGCTGGGAAGTGCGGTTTGGTGACACCAGCCTCCCTTATTGTCACACTGAGGCCACCAATTGCCATCTGTCATTGTTCATCTCTAGATTCTGCTGCTGCTTCTTTTGTTTTTACAAAGAATTGTGGAACGAAATGGACAATTTTTCTTGCTAAAATAAAGATGATTTAGCTCCTTGCCTTCCCCGGGGCTGTCATCCTAACAACCTCATTAAAGTGAAATGAGATTGGTTCCCAGTGACTGTTCACCAGCTCCCAGCAATTAGCTCTTTTTTTCCCACTAATCATTTAAAAAGTACAACCATTCTGCAGGAAGAAATATTTGCAAATGATGCAACAGTCAAGGACTTAATCTCCAAAATATACAAACAGCTCATACAACTCAACAACAAAAAGACAAACAACCCAATCGAAAAATGGGCAGAAGACCTTAACAGACATTTCTCCAAAGAAGACATACAGATAGCCAGCAGGCACAAGAAAAGATGCTGAACATCACTAATTATTAGAGGAATGCAAATCAAAACTACAATGAGGTACCACCCACACCAGTCAGAACGGCCATCATTAAAAAGTCTACAAATAACAAATGCTGGAGAGGGTGTGGAGAAAAGGGAACCCTCCTGCACTGTTGGTGGGACTGTAAGTTGGTGCAACCACTGCGGAAAACAGTACAGAGGTTCCTTAGAAAACTAAAAGTAGAATTACCATATGACCCAGCCATCCCACTCCTGGGCATATATCCAGAAGAAACTATAATTCAGAAAGATAAAAGCACCCCTATGTTCATAGCAGCACTATTCACAATAGCCAAGACATGGAAGCAACCTAAATGTCCATAGACAGATGAATGGATAAAGAAGATGTGGTACATATATATACAATGGAATACTACTCAGCCATAAAAAAGAACAAAATAATGCCATTTGCAGCAACACGGATGCAACTAGAGATTATCATACTAAGTGAAGTAAGTCAGAAAGAGAAAGACAAATACCATATGGTATCACTTAGATGTGGAATCTATAATATGGCACAAATGAATCTATCTATGACACGGGAACAGACTCACAGACACAGAGAACAGACCTGTGGTTATCAAGGCAGGGGAGGGAGAGGGAAGGATTGGGAGTTTGGGGTGAGTAGATGCAAACTATTACATTTAGAATGGATAAACAGAAGGTCCTACTGTATAGCACAGGGAACTAGATTCAATATCCTGGGATAAACCATAATGGAAGAGAATATTAAAAAGGAAGGTTTATATGTGTATAACTGAGTCACTTTGCTGTATAGCAGAAATGAGCACAACATTGTAAATCAACTATACTTCAATAAAAAAACTAAAACTGAAAAAATTTTTTAAAAATTACATCATTCTGGAATTTTGCTCAAAACTGGTCAGTCTTGCTAGTTTGTTTCTAGATGACACCGCTTCTCCATTCTTGAAACCTGGATCACATCTTCCTGTCCTCAGTCTACCGCCCCCTTTCTTCCTCTCTTGGTTTGTCACGTGTTCTTGCATTTGATCTGTAAGGAGGGCTCAAGCTGTTTCAATTTCCTGCTATGAACTGTCTAGTTCTGAAACTGTGAAATTAATGTGACCAGAAACATTTATTTTTTTACCATCTCTCTCTTATCTGGAATGATGATAATGCAATGCCTACGACGTGAGAAGTCTGGTAACAGAGCGTGTGGATCAGAGTTGAAGTTGCATCAGTAGGCCAGATTAAGGACTAAGCTATTAAAAAAAAAAAAGCCCCCCACGTGGAACGAGTAGGATTCAGGTTAAACCTCAGGACTGGAAAGGGAAGGGGGTGGAGACTAACAGTTACTATTTAACTCCTTTCTTTCCCAGGCCACATGCCAGACCCTTCCACAAATCCTACAGCCACCGGAAGCCTCAGACATTGCAGTGTGGCCTGACTAGGATGGTGGAGAGCTGCCTACAGCTGGTTTTGTAACCTGTGGAATTTAATTATTTGTTCGTTGTACATTCATATATGAACCCATCAATCTTTTAAATATATTTTATTTTATTTTTATTTCTTGGTATATACAAAGTAACTGCCCCCTCTAGTATGGTTTTCCAATCTGTGCCGAGGTGAAGGGGTGAGCTAAATAGTATCTTGGGGACCTTCTAACTCCAAGTTTTAACTCCAGCTACCGCAATGTGGAAAAACTAAGGTCGTAGAGAAAGGGGGCCCAGGTCAGCAAGGGGTCTGACTTCTGTCCTCAGCGGAGACAGGGCAAGCACTGGTGCTGATTTTCCACACTGTCATGTCTGTGTTGGGCTCATGTGCACTTTTTCTTTTAACCTGGGAAGGTGATTTTAGGATGGCAGAGTTGAGCGGACAGGTCGCTTGGTTGTTGGTGTGTAAATCAGCAGTGCTGCCCTGGTCCTTCCCTACCCTCTCTTTCTGTGCTGTTCCTTAGCCTTCCAAGGAGCCCAGAAAATCATTACAAATGTACAGCAAGATTCTAGCAAAGCAGAGAAGTTCTGTTAACAAAAATATTTCTTTTAATATTTTAGCTGGGAGTGCAGGCAGCTGTTAGAGGCTCTGAAGCTGAATTCCAAAAGTAAGGCAGAGCGACTGACAATCTGGGCACATTTTGACATGGAATTTCCCTTTACTGTTCACAGATGGGCATTGGCTCAGGGGCGGGGTGGTGACCGTGAAACAATGTGATGCATCGGAGGGTCCCCGTAAAGCAGCGTGGTCCCCCCAGGAACTCACGCCCAGGCTGTTCTTCCCTGCAAGGGACACGAGGGCTGCATGAGGACCATCCTCAGAGCTGGGCCAAGTTTGGAGGCACACCTTCTTCTGCGTGACCCCATAATGTCCATTACTATCCGCATCCCATTCATCCACTCCCTGCCCACTGCGCCCAGCGAGCCGCCCAGCTGCCGCCAACCTGAACACCGCACTCAGCTTCTAAGAGTCACTCCTCTGCCCGTACTTCAAGCCCCTTCGAGACTTGGCCCCTGCCCTCCCTCTCCACCCCCTACTGCTTCTCCATCATCCTCCCTTTGCTCCAGACACACTAAACCGCTTGTCATTCCCAAGATACGTCAGGAACACCTGCAGTGTCATCTTCCCAGAAGCATCCTCCCACAGGACTCACCGTCTGGTACGCCAGCCCAAGATGGGTCCCATCCTCGCTTCTGGACAGCCCCTCTCCCCCGCAGACTGGGACTCCCCCTGCCACATGCCCCCCTGTATTCCAGGCACTTGCTCGTCTCTCCCTCCCCACCTGGGTTTGAGCAGCTTGAGGGCAGGGAGCTGCAATCCTGAGTTCCTGGGTGTCCCTGGCACGTAGCACGAGCCTGGCCTATAGCAGAGGCCCAGCGAATCTTTCTCAAGTGGAGGAATGAATAAAAACTGAAAATAGCTAAAAGTCACCCAGGCCAAGGCTTATACACCAGGAGATCACCAAAGTGGGATGAAGTATCAACGGGAGGAAGTTCCCACATCTGCTCATAAAAGGAATCGGGGCAGTTTCTGGAAGCTTCTGAGCAAGGGCATCACCCTTGGAGCAAGTGTGTCCTTTCACTATGCGACTGTAGGGGGGACCCTCCTTTGGCTGCCGTGTGTGGTGCGTTGTGGTGCGCAGGGTGGGTCCCCCAGGAAGCTCGTCCTGAGACACAGAATGAGTTCAGGCAGGTTAGCGAGGGCAGTGCTCTGGGATCACCGTCTGTGGGAGGAAAGAGGGCCGCCCTGCTGGCCAGACGATGCCTAACAGTGGGCGTGGGGGATCTCAGCTACTCCCAGGGTTGCTCTGCGGCCCTTCCAAGTTCCCTAAGTTGGAGCAGAGGGCCAGGCCTTTACGCCCCCATGATGACCATCATGGGATGCAGGCTGCCCCCACCCCCAAGGAGGGGCATGTTATGGGTTCAGCTGTGTCCCTCCAAAAAGATGTGTTGAATTCCTAAGGCCCCGGCACCTCTGAATATGCAAGAATCTGCTACAACAAAATAGGGCTCACAGGGATCTCATGACTGTGGGGCAGCGTAGGTAAGAGACGTACTGTCAGAAATGAAATCCAAAGTAGGCTGAGTGCTTTTCATTCATTTATTCACACAGTTCCGTCATTTTACAAATATTTATTGAGCACCTGCTATTTGCTGTATTAGCGGCACACCAGGGGCACACAAAGGAGGTGTCATGAGCCCCTCAGCCAGTCGCTAAATGGCTTTTCTGGGGTTACCAGCCAGGCAGGGCAGGGCAAGGACCAGAACTGGGGTCTCCCGGATCCTGCCTTTCTATGCTTCTAGGGATGAACCTGCTTTCTTTTCCCATGGGATCTAGACTAGCAGCTTCATTCCCCACGTGCCTGCCATGGCCCTGGCCACACGCACTAGATGTAATGTGATGGCATAATGATAGAAATGGATAACACCCCGAGCTTCCTTAACCCCCCTGCTCTAATCATACACAACCCCAGAACACACTGTAATAATTTGTCATCCATTTTCCAAGGTAGAAGGCACTAACTCTTCATTAGAAGCCAAGGCTAGAGATGAGTAAATACATATGCATGCCAGTCGGAATGCTATAATTAGAACTATCATTTGACTAAAGACAAATGGAGATGCTGTAATTCCAGGCCTCTGCTTGAATGTTGAGTTGCTGCTGGGGAATAGCCCATGTGTGTTAACACTTTAAGTTCTGAGCAGGCGGTAGCACAGTAAAAAGGCAGCTTCTTGTAAGTGGGGCTGGGATGTACCCTACATGGAACTAGGTATTTCGCTTCTGTGTTTATTTCCCAAAGCCAGGTTAACGTGATGATTAGTATTTTTCAGACATTTCTGACAGATATTTTGAACGATAATTTTGCATAAAAGTGTCTAACACTATTTGT
The DNA here is from genome assembly GCF_003676395.1 of Aethalodelphis obliquidens. Taxonomy (NCBI): domain Eukaryota; kingdom Metazoa; phylum Chordata; class Mammalia; order Artiodactyla; family Delphinidae; genus Aethalodelphis; species Aethalodelphis obliquidens. The sequence continues at coordinate 35,684,945 of NW_020837956.1, forward strand.
ATAACAGGTTGGCATCTTTCATTGGCAATAATGAGTTGGATGAGAACGGGGTGGACATACAAAATCTATTCATTTAATATTTTTTCTCAAGTACCCACTCTCTGCCAGATACTGTTCTAGGCAGTGATGAACACAAATGACTTGGACCTAGAGATTGTCATACTGAGTGAAGTAAGTCAGACAGAAAGACAAATAACCTATGATATCACTTATACGTAGAATCTGAAAAAATGGTACAAATGAACCTATTTACAAAACAGAAATTTAGTCACAGATGTAGAAAACAAACTTATGGTTACCAAGGGGGAAAGTGGGGGGAGGGATAAATTGGGAGATTGGGATTGACATACACACGCTACTATACATGAAATAGGTAACTAATAAGAACCTACTGCACAGCTCAGGGAACTCTACTCGGTACTCTGTAATGACCTGTATGGGAAAAGAATCTAAAAAAGAGTGGCTATATGTATATGTATAACTGATTCACTTTGCTGTACAGCAGAAACTAACACAACATTGTAAATCAACTAAACTCCAATAAAAATTGATTTAAAAAAACCACAAACGACTTGCTTTCGTGGAGCTTACTTTTCAGTGAATGGAGACATACAAGAAAACAATAAACAAGTGTGTAGCTAAGTACATAATACATATAAAATGTTGCCTTTGATGAGTGCTACAAAGAAATATAGGTCAGGAGCAGGGGATAGAGAGTGAAGGAGGTGGGTGCTGTCTTAGGTAGGGTGACTGGGGAAGATTCGGATGAAGCGACATTGCAGCGGAGACCTGAATGAAATGAGGGCGCGATGGGGATACACGGAGAAAGAGTGTTCAAGCAGAGGAAACAGCCAGTGCAAAGGCCCTGAGGCAGCTGAGGCAGGAGTCTGCCCGGTGTGTCCCAGGAGCAGCAAGAAGGCCAGCGTGCCTGGAGAAGAGTGAACCAGGGAAGGACGTCAGGAAATAAGGTCAGAGAGGAAACAGGGGACAGATGAGTAGCCTGAGGGCCACAGGGCAGACGTGGATTTTACTGTGAGCACGATGGGAGACATCGAAGGGTTTTGGGCAAAGGAGTGATGTGATTCAACTTCAGTTTGAAAAGAATGCTTCTGGCTTTGTGTGGAGAATGGATTGAGGCGGGGAGGCAGGTAAGGAGACAGCCGCCAGGGGAGGCTGCAGCACCTCTTCTTTTTTCTTTTTTTTTTTTTTTTGCGGTACGCGGGCCTCTCACTGCTGTGGCCTCTCCCGTTGCGGAGCACAGGCTCCGGACGCGCAGGCTCAGCGGCCATGGCTCACGGGCCCAGCCGCTCCGCGGCATGTGGGATCTTCCCGGACCGGGGCACGAACCCATGTCCCCTGCATCGGCAGGCGGACCCTCAACCACTGCGGCACCAGGGAAGCCCTGCACCTCTTCTTGTTGGGGTGCTTCAGCACGTGGTTCATGAGCAGGTCAGGAGCCAGGCTGTCCGCCCCAGTCAGGGCTGTTTGGTCCTGGACAAGCTGCAGAACCTCTCTGTGCCCCATTTACTCACCTGTAAAATGGGGATAGTACTGTCACCTTCCTCCGTGGTTCTCAAAGTGTGGCCCTCAGGCCAGCCACATCATCTTCACCCAGGAAATTACCGGAAGTGCAAATTATCGAGTCCCACCCTAGACCTGCTGTTTCAGAAACCCAGGGGGTGGGATTGCCGAATAAATTACAGGGCATCCAGGTAGACTTGAATTTTAGATAGACGATGGATATTACCCATGCAATGTTTGGGGCATACTTACCTACGTCTGGGGGGACCCAGCATCAGTGTTTGAAGAGGTCCTCAGGTGATTCTGATGGACCCTGACATCGAACATCGATGCTCCTCACGGTGGTTCTGGAGGTTTCTGGAAGCTTAGCACAGTGCCTGGCGCTGGGCTGGCGTGCGGTAGCTGTCACTATCAGCCCCGAGCACTGGCTGATGCCAGGGACTGTGGAGCCTCGAGCTGGAGTGACTTGGCTGAGGGCACGGCAGGGGGGATCTCTTCCCTAGGAGGACTCTTCCGTGGCTCGGGTGCTGGAACGCGTGGAGACATGCCAAGTGCCCTCAGCCGGTTGCCTGAAACCGTTCTTCTCCCTCCCTCTGTCGGGCTGATGATGGGATCTGAAGGGGGTGCACACCCACCCCCTAGGCTCAGGGGTTTGGAACTGTGTGGGTTCTCCTTATTTTGCAATGACAATTTCTCTAATTCAGTGACCAAAAGGTACACAGTCTAAAAGTCAGCTTGCTAATGACACCGCTGGTGAGAATAGCTTTCTCTCTCTAGATTGTTTTGGTCAGCTCTGCCCAGCTCTTAGACTGAGGAGTCAGTGTGGGGCGCCTGAAACAATTACCCTCGTAAATGTTAACTTAAGTGGGTCAGAAAATAGGGGTGGCGTTTGTTCCCGAAGGCAGTGAAGAATACGCACTTCTTGGTCTCACTGGGAATGACAGACACGTACATCCTGATTAGGTTCTGGGAGAAGATGTGTCCAGTATGCGATTGATAAATTCCAATTAGGTGGGTTTGGAAAGAAAGATTTCGGTTACGAGGGGTAATCACCTGTTAGTGGAATCGAATTTTCTTTTCTCCTGGCTCCTCAGTGGCTAAGTGCACCATTAGACCCGGTAAGTGCCGCTATTTGTTCGCGGACTTGCAGCCATCTGAAAATCTGGTGTCATAGTGGCCTGCACAGAGGGTTTGTATGGGGAGGTATTAAGATAGTAATGAGTGCGAAAGCCCCTCCCTGAGCCTGGCACTTAACAAGTACTTAATGAGCATTGTCTTCACCAATCATTAATCCGGACAGCCGTTCATTTGAGAATTGCTTTTCTCTGTAGTGGAAAGAATGGATGCTAGGTTATTGCCTGTGAAGACCTTGTGTTGCCCAGAAGCATTGCTTGTGGTAATACAACACTATGCATTGGAATAAATGGGAAATTAAGGCTTTCTTTTAAATCGCAGGAATATATATGTTTAAGCTTCTCAAACTTTAGTGTCCATAGGAATCAGCAGATCTCGGTGGGGCTTGAGATTCTGCATTGCTAACAAGGTCCAGATGATGCCGGGGCTTCTAGTCTGGACCCACACTTCGAGATGGGGAGATGTCCGGCTACCAGCATCACAAGGGCATGACTGGTGTTAGTACAGCGGTGCCCTCTGGAGAGCGAGGCCTATCTGAAACGCTGTATGCTCTGGGGTGATGGGGGTGATGGATATGAAGTGACGGGATGAACAAGCTTGATGTCTGGTACTCAGTGTGCGATTAATAATTGTTCATTACTTTACATGACTAAACCAGGAGGAACCGGGTATACCTTAAACCCTATAATAAAAACTGAGTTTTATCCAACAGAAAGATCATAGTTGACTCTGATTTATAACCCAACCTCTTCCACGGTAGGATTCCCTTTAAGTAGTCAGCTCTTCTAAACACATTTCAAGCAGGATGCACTGATTGATTTTTCAGATTTTAGGAATCCACTCATTGCTTACGTGTGCGTGCACCTCCGTGGGCTCGGGAGCGTGTCCTGGTGTTTCCCCCGGGCGTGGGCTCATAGCTCTGCCGACGCGGGTGCTGCTTGTGTCAGGACAACTTGTTCTCTCTCATTTCCCAGGCCCCACGGGTACCTGTCTGCTTGGGCCCCTCCCGTGTTCTGATCCTTTCTCGCAGAGACACTGCTTTGAGGGAATTGCCTGCCGTTTGATGCGCAGCGCTTTCCTGTTCTCTCCTCCTTGGCTCCCCTTTACCAGGACAGCTCTCCCCAGCCTGTGTGAGCAGGCGTGGGGCTGAGGGAGGCAGAAATGGCTGCCTTTTAAAAAAAAATTTAGCTATAATGTACATACTGTAACATTCACACATTCACCCGTTTCAAGTATACAGTTCAGTGGTTTTAAGGATATTGATCAAGTTGGGCAACCATCACCACCGTCTACTTTCAGGACATTTTCTTTGCCTCCAAAAGAACCCTGTCCTTATTAGCAGTCATTCCCCATCTTCCCTCCCCGCAGCGCCCAGCACCCCCTAGTCTTTCTGTCTGTATGCATTGCCTAGTTTGATCATTTCTTATAACTGGAATTCATACAATATGTGGCTTTTTGTTTCTGGCTTCTCTCCCTTAGCAAAATGTTTACAAGCTCATCCGTGTTGCAGCCTATGTCAATACTTCATTATTTTTTTAAAAATAAATAAATTTATTTATTTATTTTTGGCTGCGTTGGGTCTTCGTTGCTGCGCGCGGGCTTTCTCTAGCTGTGGCGAGCAGGGGCTACTCTTCATTGCAGTGCGTGGGCTTCTCATTGCGGTGGCTTCTCTTGTTGTGGAGCACGGGTTCTAGGCACACGGGCTTCAGTCGTTGTGGCTCGCGGGCTCTAGAGCGCGGGCTCAGTAGTTGTGGCGCACGGGCTTAGTTGCTCTGTGGCATGTGGGATCTTCCTGGACTAGGGCTGGAACCTGTGTCCCCTGCACCGGCAGGTGGATTCTTAACCACTGCGCCACCAGGGAAGTCCCCAGTACGTCACTGCTTTTTATGGATGAAAACTCCCCACTATATGGATCGACACCCATGCTCGTAGCAGCGTTATTCACAAGAGCTAAAACACGGACGCAATCCAAGTATCCACTGACAGATGAATAGATAAACAAAATACAGTCTATACATACAGTGGGATATTATTCAGCCATGAAAGTGAAGGAAATTCTGCCGTATGCTACAACATGGATGGACCTTGAGGACGTGATGCTACATGAAACGTCAGTCACAAAAAGACAAACAACGAATGATTTCATTTATCTGAGGTACTTAAGGTAGTCAAATCATAGCGACAGAAAGTAGAATGGTGGTTGCCAGGGACCACAGGATGAGGGATGGAGAGTTACTGTTAAATAGAGACAGTTTCAGTTTTACAAGACAAAAATCTGGAGATGGATGGTGGCGATGGTTGCATAACATTATGAATGTACTCAGTACTGCTGAGCTGTACACTTAAAAATGGCCAAGATGGTAACATTTGTGTTATGTGTATTTTACCACAATAAATTTGAAAAAAAATTGAGGGGGGAAGTTGGCAGAGTTTCCAGGAGTCAAACAAGGAAAAGACATGGTAATGTTGAACTTGTTGGAATTTGCAGTATTACTTTTTTGGCCAAAGTATAGACAACGGATGTTTTAAGGAAGAAAGACAGGGAGGAATGGTGAAATCTTGTTTTCTGCATAATTTCTGTTATGAAAACTAAAATGAATCTGCAGAGCTTATCTGTTACAAGTGCAATTTTGCAATCTTTTTCTAAGGGAGAGATTCACACTGTGGTTATACTGGGCGGAATGTGCTTTAAAATTCATTATTATTAATCCTTTGGAATTCATTCTTGCTCCCCTCAAAAGCCAGCATCCTGTTTGCTCTGGCACACCCAGTGCTTTTGTTTTTGCGGTACGCGGGCCTCTCACTGTTGTGGCCTCTCCCGTTGCGGAGCACAGGCTCCGGACACGCAGGCTCAGCGGCCACGGCTACACTACCATTTGGTAGTGTGTATATGTCCATGTACACACTACCACTCTCTCACTTTGTCCCAGCTTACCCTTCTCCCTCCCCTTGTCCTCAAGTCCATTCTCTAGTAGGTCTGCGTCTTTATTCCCGTCTTGCCCCTAGGTTCTTCATGACCATTTTTTTTTTTTTAGATTCCTTATATATGTGTTAGGATACGGTATTTGTTTTTCTCTTTCTGACTTACTTCACTCTGTATGACAGACTCTAGGTCCATCCACCTCACTACAAATAACTCAATTTCATTTCTTTTTATGGCTGAGTAATATTCCATTGTATATATGTGCCACATCTTCCTTATCCATTCATCTGTCGATGGACAGTTAGGTTGCTTCCATGTCCCGGCTATTGTAAATAGAGCTGCAATGAACATTGTGGTACATGACTCTTTTTGAATTATGGTTTTCTCAGGGTATATGCCCAGTAGTGGGAGGCAATCATTCTTTAACTACTTCATTCTTACTCCTTTTGACCCAGGAAAGGAACAAACAGGTTAAGAAAGGCATTGCATACATTTAGTAGAGCAGATGTCAGGAGTTAGGTTAAATGTTACCTAGTGATTTCATTTTTATAATTAAGGTTTGAGGGCAACAGAAAAAGGCAAGCAGGAAAGGGGCAAAAGAGCTGCTAACGGCCCTTTTGGGTTGAGTCTAGCGCAGAGAGGGTACTTCCCAGGCTCATTTGTAGATGGGGTGGCTGTGGGCGGAGTTATGGCGGTGTCTAGGTGGTATGTAGTGGGAGTTTTGGGGTGGGACTTCAGGTAAAGCTTCAGGTGAAGAGGGGGTTGACTCTGCTGGCTGACACCATTTGTGACCCATGTCCCCCTTTTTCTACCTGCAAAATACAGACAAGATGCTTGAGTGACAGCAGCCACCCCTCCTGGGACTCCTTGAGGATAGTTGAATGATGATACGCCCCTAAGAGAGAAGGGCTCTAGGGAGTTGATAACCTTGGGGCACTCACTGTGCCAGCCTTGGGCTGCCCACCACTGGACTTTTCATGAGAGGAAAAGAAAACAGTATTTTGTTTGAGCCACTGTTATCTGGGCTTTTCTGAGAGTGAAGAGAACCAGTGATCTGAGAGCTCCTTCTATCTCTTGGGCTCTCAAATCCCAGGGGAGTCAAGTGGGAAGGCCAGAGGGTAGTTGGCTCTGATACCAGAGTCGGGGTGTTATCACATCCTGCATCATAAGTATGGGAGGGACCTCGGAAAGGACGGAACAGAAGCAGATGTTTCCAATGTGCGTGGATGCTTACTAAACAGCTGTATTGTCTATTCCTCCTTCCAACTGATAAGTGATTTGACGAAGATGATCTCTCTTTGTCACCTGGCCACATGCCCTACTAGGCCAGTTACTCTGCTGCCACCTCCTTACAGCAATGGGTTAGGAATGGGCCCATTGTGAACTTCTTCCCAATGAAGGATGGGAGAGGTTGCCTCCCACGGGCCTCAGTGGAAGTCTTACTCATCAAAAGAAATGTATAGAAAGACGTAGTCTTCTTGCCCTGTTCCACGGGACATGATGGTGTGTCCTTGAGGTACCAGCACTGCATCAGCTATCTTGTCACTTTGAAGGGAGCCGAGCCAATGTGGTGAGTGAGCTGCACACAGCAGAGAGCAGAGCAGGAGCTGGGGAGAAGCTGTGTTAGCCAGCACTGGAGCGGTCCTATCCTGTATTTTTCATTATGTTAGGTCATAAATCTCCCTTACTGCTTAAGCCAGTGGAGTCAGGGTTTTCTATTACTTGTAGTCAAAAATTCCCTGATGAGTGTTTTTTTTTTTAATTGAGGTATAGTTGATTTACAGTATTATATTAGTTTCAGGTGTACAACATAGTGATTCAATATTTTTACAGATTATACTTCTTTTTTTTTTTGCGGTACGCGGGCCTCTCACTGCTGTGGCCTCTCCCATTGCGGAGCACAGGCTCCGGACGCGCAGGCTTAGCGGCCATGGCTCACGGACCCAGCCGCTCTGCGGCATGTGGGATCTTCCCGGACCAGGGCACGAACCCGTGTCCCCTGCATCGGCAGGCGGACTCTCAACCACTGCGCCACCAGGGAAGCCCCCTATACTTCTTTTAAATTTATAATATTACAAAACAATAGCTATATTTCACTGTGCTGTATAATATATCCTGTTGCTTATCTATTTTACACATAGTGGTTTGAATCGCTTAATCCCATACCCCTAACCTGCCCCTCCCTCCTTTCCTCTCCCCACTGGTAACCACTAGTGTGTTCTCTATATCTGTGAGTCTGTTTTGTTATATACATTTGTTTTCTTTTTTAGAGTCCACATATAAGTGATAACATAGAGTATTTGTCTTTGTCTGACTTGTTTCACTAAGCGTAATGCTCTCTAAATCCATCCACGTTGTTGCAAATGGCAGAATTTCATTCTTTTTTTTTTATGGCTAATAGTCCATTGTGTGTATGTATATATATATACACATATATCACATCTTCTTTATTCGTTCATCTGTTGATGGGCACTTAGATTGCTTCCATCCCTTGGCTATTGTAAATAACGCTACAGTGAACATCGGGATGCACTGATATGTGTTTTAAAAGAGGGTATGAGAGCTTCCCTGGTGGCGCAGTGGTTGAGAGTCCGTCTGCCGATGCAGGGGACACGGGTTCGTGCCCCAGTCCGGGAAGATCCCACATGCCGCGGAGCGGCTAGGCCCGTGAGCCATGGCCGCTGAGCCTGCGCGTCCGGAGCCTGTGCTCCGCAACGGGAAAGGCCACAACAGTGAGAGGCCTGCGTACCGCAAAATAAATAAAAATTAAAAAAATAAAAGAGGATATGATAATAACTGCCATAGACGTGTGAAATAAACTTATGTCAAAGATTTTACTTAATTCATTTATTAATGGGGGAATCAGCAAGACGTTACAATAGTTCAAAGGAAAATTCATCGACAAACACAAACAAGTAACGCTAAAAAAGAATTTATAGGTAGATTCAAACTTGCCTTTTTACAGGAAAGGGAGGGGGGAAAGCCATTGTTCTCTAGATAGAGTTAATTTGCATATCTATGGACCAGAAACATTTGCATTGCTAGTGTTAGTTATAATTCACAGAGCTGTAAAACAGCTTAAATGAAATGAATAGCAAGTTCTTGTCAAACTAAATGTATGAGAAAATCCACAGAATGAGAAAATCCGGGATAGACAATGCTTACTTTTCCCTTGAAGACACCCAGTAATCATTTTGGTCTGTTTCAAAGTTTTTCACATATGAGTCATACCTGTCAAATCTAAAAGATGCATAACCCATGTTCCCCGATCCTTTTTCTTCGTCTGAATGCCCTGATGATTTTAGTTACTTCTCAGGCTGTTTTATGATTTATCTTTTTGTGGCTCTGAGCCTCCAGGAAAGCACTACTACTGTCAATTCCTCATTTAAGCACAGCTGCATGCCAGTGTCTGAGCCTTACATGCAGTGTCTGTGAATAAGTCATGATGGACGGTCCTTCCTTCCTCCTCGACGGAGAAGATGTTTATGGATTAAAGATGGATTTCTACTTGGCTTCTGTGTTCTGTGTCGGATGCATTTTTGACCATAGATCAATCATTTCTGTTTCTAATATTTTCAAGGAATCACCCAGGCCAATGATTTCCAAATTCTTGCTTCATGTGATACTGAATCATAGATTTAGTTTGACAAGAACTTTCTACCTTATGTCCACACTGCCTCTAATAAAAGTTATGAACAACATCTATCTTTAAAGTGGCTTAAGGTCAGTTTTGCCTCTTTGCAAACATTCCTAATGGTGATGGAGGCCCCGCACAGACCCCCCAAGCGCAGCGATCAGTGGCAGAGAGACTGAATAATCCTGCCACAGCTCCCAGATGGCAATGATTTCCTCTTGGCCTTGACTCCATTGTCCAGACAGACCCAACTGTTACTCTCCTCCACTGACAGATAAAGTATTTATTCTTCCCCAGTCAGGTTTTTAATTCAACAAAGATTTAGGGAGCACCTCCTATGTGACAGGCCAAGTCCCAGGTGTTTATTCACCATGGTGAGTGAGAGAATCATGGTTCCTGTCTTTGTGAAACCTACATTTTATTATAAAAAGAGAAGAAGCTGGGCAGATGATTCAAAGGAGCCTGTCAGCAAGCAGTTCAGGTACAGGAAAGAGGGTTAGGACGGGCTTGTGTCTGGGAGACACAGCGGGAGAGAAAGGGAAGGATGAGGGTATTTAGGAAGTAGAATTGGTAGAATTTTTTATAGCCTTTTTCTAGGAAACTCCATAGTTTACCTTTAGAAAAGATGCTGACATCATGTATTTGTTGGTCTGTAAAGGATTATATGGGCATGGAGGAAAATATGAATGTGTACATGCTAAATTCTTAATTTGGGCTTTGTGGGTATAATATTAGCCTGGGTTCTCAAATCTGTATGAGTCTGGGTTTTCCGGAGAAACAGACCAATAGGATACAGTTGTGGGGGGAGAGGGGAGCCAAAAGCCAAAAAGAGGCAGTGAAACAACAGTGTGGTTCATAGATTGATATGTTCCCACTTAAGCATTTTTGTAAAACTTTGATGTGTATATATGCAAGAGAGAAAGTTAAAAAATAGGTTTAAAAGGACTTTGGGACCTCTTGTCTCATCTCGTGACTAGTTTATATCATTGCTTAGACAAATGGGCGATGGCTTGATAAAGACTGGAAATGGCTAACTGGATATCTAGGATGAGTATTTGATTCCCTACTGGTAGGAGTTCAAGAGTACTTAGTCTTCCTGTGTCTGCTCACTTATACCTTTTTTTTTTTTTTTTTTGCAGTACGCGGGCCTCTCACTGTCGCGGCCTCTCCCATTGCGGAGCACAGGCTCCGGACGCACAGGCCCAGCGGCCATGGCTCACGGGCCCATCCGCTCCGCGGCATGTGGGATCTTCCTGGACCGGGCCACGAACCCATGTCTCCTGCATCAGCAGGCAGACTCTCAACCACTGTGCCACCAGGGAAACCCTGCTCATACCTGTTTTATTCCTGATAAGAACCACATGTTTGTGTCCCTCCCTGCACCCCCATTCCCATTAGAATGGAGGTGGGACCTGCCAATTACTCCTTGGACAAGTAGCACTGGGACTTAAATTAGACTAAAATGTAAATGACTACTATCAAATCTGTGTATGATTTTGGGTGGAGGAGTGGAAAGAGCACCAGGAATGAAAGGCTTAGAAGAGAGTCTGTCATTCAGTGGTTGAAGGGTCAAGAAGAGGGGTTATAGAGAAACTCCTGGCTTTGCCAGCTTTGCTAAGGGAGGCAGCTGTGTGCCGTAAGGAAAACAAGTACCGATGTGGGTTCAAGTCTCACTACGTCACTTATTTGCTGAGTAACCTTGGGCAGGTGACTTAACCTCTCTGGGGATAAAGGTGCCTACCTCACATGGCCATTTAGAGTTAAATGTGATAACACAGAGGAGGTGTTTGGTTGGGGTCATGCAGGACTTTTTCCCGTTCCTCCTGCTCAGGCGCTCTGAGAGTCGATGGCAGCTGCCTCTTTCTCATTATAGATGAACCCACAGTCAGACGGGTTCACTGGCAGATCTGATCACTTGCTGGCCGCACTTTCCTCAGCCTGCAGGAGCCTGATGGGGACCTGTCTGGTGCTGTTTCTGCCTCAAACACCCCAAGCAGCTGGGAGAGGGCGAGCAGAGCTGAGTATCAGAGTGTGTGTGTGTGTGTGTGTGTGTGTGTGTGTGAGAGAGAGAGAGAGAGAGAGAGAGAGAGAGGGTGCTTGTGAAGCCCTCACCACAGTGCTTAGCCCTGGTAGGTGCTCAGCGAGTGCTAACCGATCATCGTAACGGTGATGATGTGGAAGGGGTCTAGGAGGGGGAGTGAATTTGGATCATCCCTTGACCCACCACCTGTCTGGAGAGGTGCTCGGCAGACTTTCCTCTACAGGCAGGTCCTCTGCAGAGCTTCGGGACCCTGCGTAATCAGCCCACCTCTCTCAGCGACCACGCCCCCAGCAGCGCCTCTGGTCTGGCCCCGGGTCCCCTCCCAGTCCCAGGGCCGGGCCACGGTTCTCCTTGCCTGGTCCCTGTTCCCCGGGTCTGGACCGACCTTCCGGCTCCCAGCATTCCACGCTGTCCTTCCCAGCCCCCGCCAGCACCACTGCCTCCCCTCGTCCGGCATCGCCTATGCTCCTTCCTCCCTCGCAGCTCTATCCTGCCTTCCACGCGTCGCAGGAGATGCTCTGCTCCAGATGAGGATGACCACGAGCTTGCAAACAGGAGGCAGGGAAACAACTCTGCTTCTGAACGGTGGCTCCGTGTAGTTATGATGAAGGACCAACAGTTTAGGGCTTCCCTGGTGGCGCAGTGGTTGAGAGTCCGCCTGCCGATGCAGGGGACACGGGTTCGTGCCCCGGTCCGGGAAGATCCCACATGCCGCGGAGCGGCTGGGCCCGTGGGCCATGGCCGCTGAGCCTGCGCGTCCGGAGCCTGTGCTCCGCAACGGGAGAGGCCACAACAGTGAGAGGCCCGCGTACCGGAAAAAAAAAAAAAAAAAAAAAAGGACCAACAGTTTAGTGTTGACCTCACCTTCTACTGTGTCCCTGTGGTTGGAGTTGACGGTGGCAGCGACGTGGTTTCATCTGATTTCGAGGAAGAGGAGGGGCGAGGGCGGTCAGCTCCGCGAGCTGCTGCCGCCTCGCTGCAGCTCTGCTTGCCCGCTGCGGTTTGTTGACTGTTTTCAATATTTATTGCCTAATGAAATGACAAAGTGCATTGGATGCAGCTGTCTTGTCAAGGAGGAAGCAAAGTAATTAAGCGTTAAAATTACATTGCTTCAATCCCCCAGGCTGGGCTTGCTCCTTGTAAATTGAATGACTGTGAAAGATCCCAGAGCCGCCTGATAAACGGCCCGTCGCATCCTACAGGAAGGGGACTCCACGGTCACCAAGACCTTCTGGGCTTCTCACGTCAAAAGTGACAAAGGGACCACGCTTTCCTCCTTAATAATAATCATTTGTCACCCACTGGTGGCAGAGGGTCCGGGTGGGGCTGCTCATTTCCCTAATCTGCTAAAGATGCCTGGGTCAGGGTGGCCGTAAGCTCCTGCGGGGCAGGGGCCCCTGGAGGCCAGGTTTGGGAAACGGCAAAACCCAGGGCACAGCCTCTCCAGGTCTCCTCCAGACCCTGGCCCAGCCCAGGTGTCTGCGCCCTGTTGTGTGACAGGCCAGACTTGACCTTCCCACGCCGGCACCCCTCCCCCAGCACACCCACCCTTCTCCTCATTTCTGACGCCAAAACCCAGCCCATTCCTGGCTCATGAGATCAGTTTTAGTTCTTGTTTTTGAATGTGGTACAATACACATAACATGATAGATAGCAGTTTAACCATTTGTCAAGGGCACAATTCAGTGGCGTTGAATATATTCACAGTGTCATGCAGCCATCAGTGTTATCTATACCCCAAACTTTATCATCCCAACACGAACCCTGTGCCCAACAAACAACAACTCCCCCTTCCCCTTCCTCCCAGCCTCTGGCAACCACCATTTGACTCTCTGTCTCTATGATTTGACTGCTCCGAGGACCTCTTATAAGTGGAATCATGCCATATCTGTCTTTCGGTGACTCATGTATTTCACTTAGCGTCGTGTCCTAAAGGTTCGTCCATGTTGTAGCATGGGTCAGAATTGCCTTCCTTTTAAGGCTGACTAATGTCCCACTGTATGTATAGATCACATTTTGCTTGTCCGTCCACCTGTCGCTCAGGCTGTGGGGAGTGGCGCCCTGGCCCGGGGAAGGGGGCTGCAGGGTGGGCTTTGTTTCTTGCCTTTGGGCAGCTGCTGCAGGCACTTAGCCCCCTGCAATGGTTTCCCCTCCTGCCCTTCGCGTCCCCACCTGCTCCGGCTTTCCCTTCAATGCTTCTCCCTTCCTCTGTCTTCCATGTTCGTCCCAGGACTTGCCTGCCCCATCCGTTCCTCTGGAGCTCTCACCTGGCCACCTCTGACGCCATTTCTCACCAACCCTCACACCCTTTCTTCTTCTGGCTGCGTGACCCTGCCCACTCCAGCTCAGTCCCTCAGAGAAGGGAGCTGGATCCTCAAATACTTTATCCCGAGTCACCTGCCGGCAGGTGTTCTGGGACTCCAGGCCCGGTCGCTGTGGGCCTCTTACAGGTGAGAAGTCTTACAGATGAGGCCGCGAGGGGCTGAGTGACCCAGCAGGGCCATGGGCCAGCTCGAGGCAGAGACGTGGCCATGGCACCTCTGTTCCTGGATAAGACAGCGGGAATTCTTCCCACGGCTCCCTGTGCTGTCTCCAAACTATATACTTCCAGGGGCACGATCACCCATTATTGCTGCCATTTTAAATTTTACACCGGGTCAGAGCGAGACGAATGGAAAGGAAAGCAGCTGGACTATTTATTAGAAAAGAGGGCGTGCCAGCTGCAGACAAAAGCCGAGAGCCTCACCGCACACTTCCACTGGCGTGAAGAGCACAGTGGGTGACATAATTAAACCTGCCTGCATCTGACTAGGCTTTTTTTGCTCTGGTTTCTTCTTTGTTTTTCGTTTTGGGAAGGGGTGCTGGCGGGAGTGCTGTCTGAGCTGAACAGCCGCGCAGAGAAAGTCACAAGACGATCAAACGGGTCTTATGTTGAACGTCTTGGGCTTCTCTCCACGTGGCGTCTGAAGGAGAAGCAAAGCAGGCCTGAAACTTATCCTTTCTTCCTTTCATTTCTTTTGGCTGTTGAGTCATTGCTAAGAAAGTTCTTCCCACTCCCAGAGTATGGAGGAGTTTACCCATATTTTCTTCTAGTACTTGAAGGCTTTTATGTTTCGCATTTACGTCTCTTTTCCATTTGGTGTCTATCCTGGTGTTGATTAATGAGAAAGGGACCCAGTTTTATCATTTTTTTCTTGTTTACCCAGTTATTCCTCTTGTTAAAAAGTTCATCTTTTCCCCACTGACTTGGGAGGCTGCCCTTATTTTATACCATGTTTGGATCTATAATTTAATTTTTCTATTCTGTTCCATGGGTCCATCTTCATTCACTAATATCATACTATTTTGGTTGAAGAGATTATAAATGGTACATATATAGTGACCCTTGAACAACTTGGAGGTTAAAGGCACTGACTTTTCCCAAAGTCAAAACTCCAAGTCCTGCTTTTTCTGCCTCAAAAACAGAGGGATTGACACATGACTCACCCAAGGGCGGGAAGCTGAAACGATTTGGATAGAATCAAGATTCAAACTCCAGTTCTTTTGATTCCACTTACTGCAATCTCTAATCGAGCACAAAGTTTTCTCCCCACACTTAATTTAAAGATCTGTCTAATGAAAATACGGGTACTATATTGAAAAAACTCCACGTATAAAGTGGACCCACACAGTTCAAACTGTGTTGTTCAAGATCAGGTGTGACTCTTTTTTGTTGTTATTCTTTTTAAAAAATTTTCCTGGCTGCTCTCGCTTACTTCTTCTTCCAAATGAACTTCAGAATCAAGTCGTGCATTTACATCTATAACTTAATTTAGGGAGAACTAACATCTTTATGAAGCTGAGTTTCCCTGTCAAAGGACATAGGATGTCCTTCTGTTTGTTTATGTTTCCCTTTGTTTTCTCAACGGTACATTCTAGTCTTTTTCTCATACAGGTTTTGGACTTTGTGAAGACAGAGAAACTGCTGCTCAGATAGATCTTCAGTTAGGCACAGGTGGTTAGTCGACAGCCTCCAGCAGGTAGCTTTGCCCAGGGTAAGAGTCTGTACCCAGTTCAGTCTTCCCACACCACTGAGCAATTCTCCGACACCAGCTGGGTGTCCTATAATTCAACCCAGTTCTGACACTACCTTCCTGGAGAGAGCATCCCATCCCATAGATTGAGGGCTCAGTCCTACAGACTGCTCCCCCGTCTTCAACATAGACACAGATGCCAGGCGAGAGTCCAGTTTATCACCTGTGCTTTTGAATGGCTATAGATCGGAGGTTCCAACGACCTTCTCCTAGGGTTGGATTAAAGTGCTAGACCAGGTCATAGAACTAAGAGACACATTCTACTTACTAGATTACGAGTTTATTATAAAAGGAAATAACTCAGGAACAGCCAGATAGAAGAGATGCATGGCGTGAAGGAAAGGGCCCAGAGCTTCCATACCTTCTCCAGGCGCACCATTCTTCCTGCATCTCTGTATTCACCAACCCGGAAGCTCTCTGAACCCAGTTCTTTTGGGATTTTATGGAGCCGTCATTAAAAAGGCATGATTGATCCAATTATTGGCCACTAGCAATTGATTCAACCTTGAGTCCCTCTCCTCTCCCTGGGGGGCGGGTCATGGGAGGTGGTGTAGGACTGGAAGTCCAGACCCTCTAATGACAGATTCATTCTCCTGGCAACCAGCCCCATCCTTGGGTGTTTTCCAAAAGTGCCTTCGTTGACATAACAAAAGAAACCTCTGTTGCTCTCATCACTTAGGAAATTCCAAGGGTTTTAGGAGCTCTTCCAGAAAGGGGAACTGACGAGACCAAATACATAGTTCTTATTATAAATCACAAAATAGCACACAGGATCCATCTCAGCTTTTGTGCCAATTACAGTGTTCTCAGGACACCCCGAGGCAATAAGGCCAGTATAAGAGCCTGGCCAGTTCTGCCCAACACAGGACAACTCTAACTCCGGGTCTGTGGGTTTTCCGTGTCCCATCCTCTGCCTCGTCTGCTTTCAGCTTTTTCTCTTGACTCTATCTTGGCATCTGCATTTCAGAGAACCCACACTGCAATGAACATTTATTTTTAAATGTTCAAGTTTACACTTGAGTATATCTTCTTTCCTTTTTTATTATGTGAATGGAATACCATTTAAAGTGGACTTTGTTTTAACATATGGAAGTTACTGATTTTTCTCTACAGTATTCATTTTATAACCTACTTTTTCTAAATTCTTATTGTTTGTAATTTTCCCATTGGTGTTTTGGGGTTTTCCACACACACACACACACACACACACACACACACACACACACACACAAATCATTAGTGGACAGTGAGAGTTTTACCTTTTCCTTTCTAAATCTTATGCCTCTTCTTGTTTCCTCTTGCCTAATTGCATTGGCTAATATTCCAACACAATGCTAAACAGTAATGGTAGTAAAAGGCATCCTTGTCTTCTTCTTAACTTTAGCGAAAATCTTCTAGTGTTTTCCATTTAATGTACTGTTGGATTTTACATATATATTTTTCCATATATATGTATATATAAAATCATATTAAGAAAATATTCTTGAATTCCTATTTTACTGATTATTTCACATGAATGCATTTTGGATTTTGCCAACTGCCTCTTCAGTAATTTTGCTTCTTGGCACTATTAATATTATGGATTATTAATGAATTTCCTAATATTGAATCAACCTTGCATTTCTGGGATAAACTGTATTTGATCATAATGTATCATTTTTTAATAAGCTGTTGGGTTCTGTCTGCTAATATTCTAGTTAAGATTTTTACACTGATGTTCATGAGCGAGATGGGTCTGTGTGGCTTTTTTTAAACACGTGCATCAGGTGTATGGCCTAATATTATGCTCATGTTATATCATTTGGAATAATCACTTCTTTTTCTATATTCTAGAGTAATGTAAGGAACATTTAAGAGGTTTGGTAGAATTTGCCCATGAAACCATCTGGGCCTGGTTTGTTTTGAGGGAAAGGGGAGGTGGTGTGGGGCTCATGAACTACTTTGTATTTTCAGAATTGTCTCCACTCCCATCCATTTTGGTAAATTGTAATTTTTGTAGACTATTATCCATTTTATAAAAGTCTTCAAATTTATTTGCATAGAATTTTGTGAAGTAGTCTCACCTTTTGTATCTGTTGTGATGTTTATATCCTTCTTGTCATTTCTGATTTTTCGTATTTGTGTTTTCTTTCCTGATTATGTTACCCAGTGGTTTGTCTATTTTCTTGTCTATTTTTTCCCTAAAATACCAGATTTTTGATTATTATAACTACTGCTTTATTCTAACTCTTTAAATCATGTTTTATCCTTAAGCAATTTCTCCTGTTTTCTTTTAGTTTACTCTGTTTTCAAGACTTTTAAATTTAATTCATTGTCTTTATTTTCCCCATTTATATTATTATTATAACTTAATATATTTTTTTTTTCTGACAGTTGCTTTGGCAATATCCCATTGATTCTGATAGATCATGTTTTCATTCCATTACTTTCAAGATATTGTGTAAACTCCTTTTGTAGTTCCCATTAGTCCTAAGAATTGTTTAATACTATGTATTTAATTCCAGGTAGCAGGGCTTTTTTTGTTTATTTTATTACTAATGTTACAACTCTTGTTGTGTTATGATCAGAAGATGTTGTTTGTACAATTTCCATTCTGAGAGATTCACTAAGATTTTCTTTGTGGCCTAAGAGAGTTAATTTATATAAATGTGCTGTCATGCTATTATTTATCATTGTTGGATAGCTGATGCCAATTAGATGAGAAAGAAAAATGAAGCATACAGATTAGAAGGGCAGCAGTAAAACTGTCATTATTGGGAGACGTTATCATTATTTGGCTGAAAAACCCAAAAGAACCAACAAAAAAACTATATAAATCAATACCCTTCAAATATATATATATATAAACATAGTGTAGGACTAGTTATATAGTTTGTAAACATTTGTGTATAAAAAATATGCATCTACCGGATATGTTTAGCCCGCAAAGATTCTCTCTGGAGGGACACCCAAAAGAGGGGAACCACTGGTTGCTTCTGGGGGTAGAAATGGGAGACCCAAAGATGGGGTTTGATTTAGAGCAGGGGTCCCAACCCCCGGGCCGTGGACTGGTACCGGCTGGTGTCCTGTTAGGAACCGGGCCGCACAGCAGGAGGAGAGGGGCGAGCGAGCGAAACTTTGTCTGTATTTACAGCCGCTCCCCATCCCTCGATGAGCTCCGCCTCCTGTCAGATCAGCAGTGTCATTAGATTCTTATAAGAGCGCGAACCCTACTGTGAACTGCGCATGCGAGGGATCTAGGTTGCAGGCTCCTCATGAGAATCTCATGCCTGATGATCTGAGGTGGAGCAGAGGTGGTGATGCAAGCGCTGGGGAGCGGCTGCAGATACAGATTATCATTAGCAGAGAGGTGTGACTGCACAGAGACCATCATAAATCAATTGCTTGCAGACTCATATCAAAACCCTACCAGTGAGTGGCCAGTGACAGTTAAGCTGCAGCTAGCGGCAGGCTTTATGGTGGCAAGTGCGCTGAGGTACTTCAACTGTACAGCTGCATCTGGTGGCAGGCTTTAAGTCAGAATCCGACACTTATTTTATTTTATTTTATTATTTTTGTGTGTGTGTGGTACGCGGGCCTCTCACTGCTGTGGCCTCTCCCGTTGCGGAGCACAGGCTCCGGAGGCGCAGGCTCAGCGGCCACGGCTCACGGGCCCAGCCGCTCCGCGGCATATGGGATCTTCCCGGACCGGGACACGAACCTGTGTCCCCTGCATCGGCAGGCGGACTCTCAACCACCGCGCCACCAGGGAAGCCCCCGACACTCATTTTAGCCCCCGTGTGGCCCGCCCATTATTTTATTCACCACTTCCATCCGTGCCTCTTTCCTGCACTGCACACTCGTCTCAGTCACAGTTTTTTGGTAAGCCCACAAGCTAACCCTAGCCAAATGAGTAAAAAACGTCGCTGGAGAGCTTCTGTGAAAAGGCGGAAAGACCCAATGATGAGAAGGCAGAAGACTCTACGGCTGTCAACAAAATGAAAGCTGCATTTAAAAGAAAATACCAAGAGTCCTCCTTAAATTATGGGTTCATTGCAACAGGCGATTCACATTCTCCAAACCCGCTTTGTGTAATATGTGGCGACCAGCTATCCAACGAAGCCGTGAAACCTTCAAAACTGCTTCACCGCATGGAGACCAAGCGCCCTGCATTAAAAGACAAGCCTTTGGAGTTTTTCAAAAGAAAAAAACGTGAACACGAAGAACAGAAGCAATTACTGAAGGCCACCACTTCATCAAATGCGTCTGCACTGAGAGCATCATTCTTAGTGGCTAACCGCGTTGCTGAAGCTAAGAAGCCCCTCACTATGGGTGAAGAGTTGATCCCGTCTGCTGCTAAGGACATTCGTTGTGAAATTTTAGGAGAGACTGCAGTTCAAACGGTGGCACGTGTTCCTCTTTCGGCTAGCACCGTAACTAGAGGAGCTGATGAAATAGCAGGGGATATTAAGGCACAATTGTTAG
Organism: Aethalodelphis obliquidens; assembly: GCF_003676395.1. Classification (NCBI taxonomy): domain Eukaryota; kingdom Metazoa; phylum Chordata; class Mammalia; order Artiodactyla; family Delphinidae; genus Aethalodelphis; species Aethalodelphis obliquidens. The sequence continues at coordinate 35,704,735 of NW_020837956.1, forward strand.
GGAGGATTAATGAGTCACCGTGGTATGCAATCCAGGGTGACAAGTCTATGATGTTGACAACAAGGCAACAATGCTTGTTTTTGTTCGATATATTTTTCAGGAGGATGTGCGTGAGGATATGTTATGTGCACTTTTGTTGCCAGCCAACACCACAGCTGCAGAACTATTCAAGTCTTTGAATGATTACATATCAGGAAAACTGAATTGGTCACTTTGTGTCGGTATGTGCACAGACGGGGCAGCTGCTGTGACTGGACGGCTTTCTGGTTTCACTACTCGGGTCAAAGAGGTCGCTTCTGAATGTGAGTCTATGCACTGTGACATCTATAGAGAAATGCTGGCTAGCCAAAAAACGTCACCTGAACTTAACAACTTTTTGCAGGATGTGATTAAAATTATCAACCACATTAAAGTACATGCCCTTAACTCACATCTGTTTGCGCAGCTCTGTGAGATGGACGCAGAGCCCACACGTCTTCTCTTTTACACAGAAGTGAGACGGCTTCTAGAGGTAGATCACTGGCCAGAGTTTCTGAGTTACGAGAGTCTCTCCAGAGATTTCTTTTAGAAGAACAGTCACCAGGGGACTTCCTTGGTGGCTCAGTGGTTAAGAATCTGCCTGCCAATGCAGGGGACACGAGTTCAAGCCCTGGTCCGGGAAGATCCCACATGCCGCGGAGCAACTAAGCCTGTGGGCCACAACTACTGACCCTGTGCTCTAGAGCCCGCGAGCCACAACTACTGAGCCCACGTGCCTAGAGCCTGTGCTCCCTAACAAGAGAAGCCACCGCAATGAGAAGCCCACGCACCGCAACAAAGACCCAACATAGCCAAAAATAAAAAAAAAATAAATTTATAAAAAAAAAGAAAAGAAAAGAACAGTCACCACTGGCAGCACATTTCAGTGCCACAGAATGGTCACAAAACTTGCTCACTGGTGTGACATATTCAACCTGCTGAAGGAACTCAATCTGTCACTTCAGGGGAGAATGACAACTGTATTCAAGTCGGCAGAGAAATTGGCTGCATTCAAAGCCAAACTGGAATTATGGGAGCCACGAGTGAACATTGGGATTTTTGTCATGTTTCAAACATTAGCAGAGATTCTGAAAGAGACGGAGCCAGGGCCTTCTTTCTCCCAGCTGGTGCACGATCACCCATCTCAGCTTTCAAAGGAGTTTGAGCATCACTTCCCAACCACAAAAGACCCCCGAACTGGGAAGGAATGGATCCACCACCCATTTGTGAATAAGCATGTTTGAGACAACTTCAAATCGCCTTACGTCCTGGATTAAAGTCACGGCGCAATACCCTGAGATCGCCACAGAAGCACTGAAAAGCCTGCTTCCGTTTCCAACATCCTATCTTTGTGAAGCAGGGTTTTCTGCAGTGACAGCAACCAAAACGAGATCACGGAGTAGACTGGACATAAAGCAACACACTTCGGGTGTCACTGTCTCCCGTCATCCCCAGATGGGACCATCTAGTTGCAGGAAAACAAGCTCAGGGCTCCCACTGGTTCTGCATTATGGTGAGCTGTATAATTATCTCATTATGTATTACCATGTAATAATAATAGAAATAAAGTGCACAATAAATGTAATGTACTTGAATCATCCCGAAACCATGCCCCCGCCGGTCCGTGGAAAAATTGTCTCCCACGAAACCAGTCCCTGATGCCAAAAAGGTTAGGGACCTCTGCTTTAGAGCTAAAACCTAGTCATGGTAGCCTTCCCCTGTGGTCCACAGAAATATTAGTGTGACCAGGAAATCCAGGCGTCTAGGAAGAAAAGAGGTCCAAGAAAAATTGTGAAGAATAGGAATGGAGGTGCTCTGTGCTTAGACTGCAGAACAGGGGGCTCTCAGGGTGGGAGGAGAGGCTTCAGGCTTCTGCCCAGGAGAGGAACCCAGGAGATGAGATAGAAGTGGGGTGAGTCCTGAGTTCCTTCTGCTGAAAAGAAGAGGTGACTTGAGATTGGATGATAGCAATCCCTTATAGCAGATTTCAACTCTCCAGTTGTCTTTGAACAGACGGTGTTTGCTTGCTTGTTTTCCTGAAGGAACTGTGGGAAACAAGCCGATGTGTTTATGACTGCGGACTTAATGGCAGAAAAACCCCCCACATCATTTGGGGACCATTCTAAGAGCAGAGCTTTTGTTTGGGAACTTTTCTTTTTAAAGAGAGAAAAGTCAGGCGTTCGCTCTTGAAGCTTTGAAAGCTTTTTTATGCTCTTGCTTTAAACAGTGTTGTTAATGGAATGAGGGCTTTTTTTTCCTCCAGTAATGGTCTATTATTGCTTCAGAAACCCACGTCTTTAGAAATGCCATGGTTTCTCTTTGCCAGCCCCGATTCCAGCACTGATGGGGCCACCTGAATATCTGAGCGCTATTGCCAGACTTTCTCTTAAATGTTGAAAATGCACAGCCGCTTGGAATTGTCCTGACAAATTATCCTTTCTTTGAAGAGAAAGCTAAGCCATAAGCCTTCCTGGTAACACTGTGAGAGCTGAAATAATCCCTCAGGCCCGCCATAGGCTGTGCTCTTGTAGAAGGCCACTGGGCTTGGAGCCGGAAGTCTTTTTTTTTTGTTTTTGCAGTACGCGGGTCTCTCACTGTTGTGGCCTCTCCCGTTGCGGAGCACAGGCTCCGGACGCGCAGGCTCAGCGGCCATGGCTCACGGGCCCAGCCGCTCCGCGGCATGTGGGATCTTCCCGGACCAGGGCACAAACCCGTGTCCCCTGCATCGGCAGGCGGACTCTCAACCACTGCGCCACCAGGGAAGCCCCCAGAAGTCTTTTTATCAAGCCCTGGATTCACCATTAGCTTGTTCTGTGAACTTGAGTGAATCACCCGACCCTCTCTTCTTAGTTTGTTCATCTGTTGAAGAGGAGAATACACATCCTGTCTCATAGGACCGCTGGGAAGTTTGAAGACAAAATTACATGTACAATTAAATGGTACAGTGCTTGGGAGGTGATAAAGGTCCTGTGTCCATTTCTAGTTTAGGGCAAAGGTGTCCACACAAAGACCCGTGGAATCATCTTGGAAACTCAAACCAAAACAAAAACACACAAAATCCTGACCAGCACAGGTCCCTCAGCCTGCCCCGCACTCGTTCTCGTGCTTCTGTGCAGTCTCTCCGTGCACTGGCGTTTGAGATCCATGGGCCCAGAGTGTTTAAAGTTACAAAACTGTGACCACCAGACAGGTCTCCAACTGTGCACATTCCCCACGCCAATATTCAGCCCCTAGTCACAGCATCACCAGAAAAGCCTCCTTGGAATTTATCATGGCGGAACAAATTTCCTCAGAAAGGAATATAATCTCGAAAACGGAAACATCGGTATTCCCAGGAAGTAAAATTCAAACAGGAACAATTGATGTTCAACACCAGACAGGTTGGAACTCATGCTCTGTAACACCTTGTCAACATCTGAAAACGTTCTCCAGAAAACCTTCCTGGGGACGCTTGGTGTCCCTACTCTAACGGTCCCCACGAGGTAATGGTTACCCCGGCCAGTGCCCTGAAGCCTGGAGGGGGACCCACACTAACTCCACTGCGGGACACCAGACACCATGCACACGACTGGACCGTCCCCAGACCTGCGCCTAAGACGGAGCCTGAGTGGAGACCGACAGTCCCTGGTCTAGTACCAACTGCTCAATACAACATACCCTAGTCTCCTTCCTTGACACCTGTGCCTGGAAGGCAAGGTTTGCTTTTATATTTCTTGGGCAATTCTCACAGGTTTCATGAGAAAAAGTGGCTGTGCTATGACTGCTGGCCCCAGGCCTCACCTCCCTCTGATGTCTGCCCTTCTCTCCTCTCCCCGCATCAGGAGAGACCAGAGCCTGTGAATGAGAGACCCCAGCTGTCACAGCCTCCCAGGGGCCACCACTAACCTTCCCCTGGGCCTGGCAGTGTGCACCCCCAGGGCCCCCTTCGGGAGGGTGGGCCTGCAGCAGACCCTGGGCACCTGGCACCTGGTCTGGGAGAGGGGAGGCACGGGCTCCAGGTGGGCACAGCGTTGGCCTGAGCCACGGTGAAGGTCAGAGCGGCACCTCTGAAACATGGGGCCAAGGGCAGCATCCGCAGGCCAAGCTCACCTGACCTCAGGTGCAATGAGGGGTCATCCAGGACGTGGCGGGGTCGCCAAGTGCCTCTACACACAGTCGATGGCGGGGGCGGGGCGGGAATTAGGGACCTGTTCTTGGCAGGTAAGAAGCAGAATTTGAAAGAGGGCTTCAAAGATGAGTCAAGACCATCCAGGCCAAGAGGGAATGTTGATGGGGAGGGTATTTTAGACAGAGGGAAAACCTCCTTCAAAGGAGCAGAGGTGTGAGAAAATATACAATGTTCAGAGAAACCACATCTGATTCTTGTGAACAAGATGTGTGCTGGGGTGGGCCGTTGAGGGGAGGGGGAGCGATCGCTTCGCAGACATCACCACGAAGGGGACGGGGAACCACTGAATTAAAAGCAACACTGAGAAATAGGAGAAGAGGTCAGAGCATCCCTGGGTAATGTATATTTTCACACACACACAAAGCGCTCTTACAACGTGGGCAGTTGTCACCGTATTTGCAAATTCTGTGAAGCAACATCTTATGCCCGAGCATGGACACTAAAACCATCTGATGCTTAAGGTTTAGATAGCATATTAATTTTTATGTGTGTGTGTTTTTTTTAAGCTACAGAATAACAAAGAAACAGTTCCTGCAAGAATTTTGTTTTCAAGAACTGCGTTTATTAGAAGATTTTATAGCACTGGGAGTTTTCACACGCTTCATAAGCCACAATGTTTTTCCAAATAAGTAAATCCAAGTCCTGCCCCAGGATATTAAGAACAAATCGCACAGAAATCTTTCTTGTTCTCATTTTCATGTATGTTATTCAATAGGCTTTTAGGAGTGCTTATGGGTGGAATGAATCTGAACAGAGGAGGCCACCGGAGGGGAGGAGAATGTGAGTTGTGAATATGACTTTTCTACCAAACAAAATGAAATGGAATTTAAATCCAATATAATAAACTCCGCAGGGCACACCTATTGTCTTGGTGTAGCAGAATTCCTCTGTAGTGGCTGTGCTGTTGGCATTCACACTCCTTGCTTATAGTGACTAAAAATGAAATAGTACAGAAGGCCAAAAGAGGTGCTTGGAACCCAGTAGGGGAAAGTGGGCAGCTGGCTCCTGATTCAAAATCCATCTCTCCTTCATCTTGGCTGATTGTGTCTAGATATCCACTTCACCCCGTGGGATTCAGGGAAGGTCATGCTCCTTTTCTGTGACTGGTTTAGGTATGCGATTGAGAAACAACTCTTCTTCTAGCCCTTGTTAGATTTGGATGTGATGGCTAGACAGCTGCAGCCACCTTGCAACCATGAGGAGAACTAGCCCAGAGATAGGTCAACAAAGGAGAAGGTGCAAAGAACTGGGGTCTTTGAAGATGTTACCGAGTCACTGAATTAAACAATCCTGGACCCACCTTGCCTTGGAAAGCTTTATTAGGTAAGATAATACATTTTTTCTGCCTGCAACTGACAGCATCCTCACCAACAGAGAAGGCAATGAGCTTTTCTAATCTCCCCACATCTCTCTTCTTGTATCTTTATGCAGGTAGTAAGTTCAAAAGATTAACGTGAAAGTTCTGGTGGGATCTTTGGAGACTGGTGGAGATCTTTGCCTTAGAGAGGATGAGGGGAATTCTGTAACTAATGACAACCGAAAAAAGCAAGAGAGGTCAGCTCAGATAGCTTATAATCTCACCCAATATAATGTTTATGTACATACATATATTCTTCATACCAGGAGCTAGAGTGGTCATATAAAAAGAGCACTGGACTTTAAGTCCAAAGACTAAATTCTAGATTCTGCTTTTCACTAGCTCTATGAGTGATCTTGCGAAGGGTGTTTTGCCTTCTCTGGGTCTCAGTCTTCTCTTTCTAGAAAGAGAGGTTTGTATAACACTATCTCTGGGGTCCCTTCTGGCTCTCACAGTCAGTGACTCTAGAACCCTTTACCCACTTGTGTCTTCTGAGAGTGTGACGGCATCACCTGCCCCCTCTAGAGCAGGGGACAGGTTTTTCCCCTCTATTTGTTGCCGTGCTAATGGAGGCACATGACCTAGAATATTTGGACCAGGATTAAGTCCTAATGATATTCATCCCTTGGATTTTATTTTATTTTTAAAATAATTTTAAATTTTTGTCTGCATTGGGTCTTTGTTTCTGTGCGTGGGCTTTCTCTAGTTGCGGCGAGTGGGGGCTACTCTTCGTTGCGGTGCGTGGGCTCCTCATTGCAGTGACTTGTCTTGCTGTGGAGCGTAGGCTCTAGGCACGCAGGCTTCAGTAGTTGCAGCACGCAGGCTCAGTAGGCTAGCGGGCTCTAGAGCACAAGCTCAGTAATTGTGCCACGCGGGCTTCAGTAGTTGTGGTGTGCGGGCTCTAGAGCACAGGCTCAGTAGTTGTGGCACACGGGCTTCAGTAGTTATGGCTCACAGACTCTAGAGCGCAGGCTTAGTCGTTGTGGCACACCACGGCAAGTGGGATCTTCCCAGACCAGGGATCGAACCGGTGTGCCCTGCATTGGCAGGTGGATTCTTAACAACTGTGCCACCAGGGAAGTCCCTTCCCTTGGATTTTAAATCTGTGTCTTTCTGGGGGTTTGAGGTAATGCTGACTTGAGAAACTCAAGAGGGCTGAGACGTGCTGTATAAATAATGGCGGGTATATAGAGCGGTGCTCAAAACTATCATTAGTATTAGTCTTTCTCATTTATCTGTGCAAATATTCTGCCTGGTACCTTTACACAGGAATTTCCTACTTCCTGAGCATTTTGAATAAAGGCAGCAAAACCCTTGCGGGCAGGCCCAAATTGATTGATCTCTGTCCATATCTAGCACCTGTACTGTAAGAATTAAATATGTGCTAGTGGAACTGATCAAAATGAGGGGAGCTGAACGGGTTCACTGTCACTTCTTGGTTCTAGAAATGAGAAAAGAGCTTGATGCCCTGAGGCCTTCCTCACCTCATCTCCTCTATCGTCTGCACTTTGCTCTCTGCCTACCAGCCATGCTGATCTTTCTTCCTTAGCTCAAAATAGTCATTCTCCCTTCTGCCTCAGGACATTTGCATAAGCCTTTGCCTCTTCCCGGACCACTCATCTCCCTGCCCCACATACCCCAGCCCAGTTAACTCCCACTTGTGTTTCAGGACTCAGATCTAACATCCATCCATTCAATATTTATTGTCTTGGTCAGTTTGAGCTGCTATAACAAAGTACCATAGACTGGAGCTTAAACAACAAACACTTTTTTCACACAGTTCCGGAGGCTGGGAGGTCCAGGATCAAAGTACTGGCAGATTAGGTGTCTGGTGAGGACCTGCTTCCTGGTTCATAGATGGTTGTCTTTTTACCCTGGCCTCACATGATGGAAAGAGAGGGTGAGAGAGCTCTCTGGGTTCCCTTTTATAAGGACACTAATCCCATTCATGAAGGTGGAAACTCCCAAAGGCCCCGCCTCCTAATAGCATCACACCAGGGTTAGGATTTCCACACATGAATTTTTTTGAGGGGGACACAAACATTCAGTCCGTTGTGTTTATTGAGCACGTACTATGTGCAAGGCCCAGGGCTCGTGCCCGTGACTCCTCCCTTGCCATCCTCACCTTCATCCTCATGCGAATCCTGGTCCCTTCCTTCACTGACTCCGTCATAGTTTGCAATAAGAACATTTGTGTGATTATTTGATTTCTGTCTGGGTCTGGCAGGCTGGACCGTCACCTCTCTCCTGGCAGCACCCTGTCGCTGTGTTCTGCACTGGGCTGTTGGCACATACGCACATCGTAGGTACTCGACACTTTTTATGAATGAATAAATTTTTGAAGAGATTTTGTCGTAACCTAGTCAATGCACAGGACATGAACGGGCTTGCCTTCCTCAGAACCTCTTTCCACAGGGACTTTTGAGGGTAGAGGGAACCCACGCCGTGTACAGATGTGTGTCTGAGGACTTGTATGTTCTTTCATTGTCCGGGGCAGAGATCCTGGTCTAAAATATCAGGGATCTGTATGTTTTAAATGCAAATTTCTTCAATCTTTCCTCGGTGTTTTGACCTTAAATAAAGCACTGGCCACTGTGGGTGGTCCAGGTTTGAGACTGAGCCTGTGTAGTCCCTGTGTGGGAAGAAGCATTCCGGTTGGCTTTGTTCTCCGCAGGTAGATTGTTCTGGAACCTGAAGGGGAGACAGACAGGTATTTGAGAGAATAATCACAAAAACGTCTCTGTCACAAAGTTTCTTCCTGTGATTGTTCACAGGAATCTTCCCTGTTTGAAAAGGATGAGTGAAAGGAGACATTCATGTTATTGATTGAATGGAAGCTGTTGGAGCTTCATGGGTAAAGCAGTTATTGATAACTTTTTTAGATTTTAGGGGGAACATGAGGACATATTTCAATTAAATGGTGATGATCAACAAACTTCCTGGCCAAAGTTACACTGGAGACACCATTTCTTCTTACCTCGCTCAGCCAGGACCATGTGGCTGCCTTTCTCTGTGCGGCTCTTTCTTCCTTTCATATTGCCAAGGATGAGTACCTATTTTACAGATGAGGCAATGGAGGTAGAAGGACAAGAGGTGACTTGTCTGAAGTCCCACACCTGCAAAGGGGTACAGCTAAGAATCTAAGCCTCAGACCTCTTTCCGCTGCCTCCAGATGCTTTCACTTGAGACCAGCGTGAGTCACAATGAGAGAGCTGGCAGGAGGGATGGGATGGATAAACCTAGGAGGATAGCTCAGCTCAGGTCGTAGGAAACCAGCGCCCAGGAGAGCAGCTGTTGAGAGCAAACTTCAGGTGATCGGACCCTGACTTTTGGGAAAACAAAACCACCAGCACCTTCGACGTCTATACACGGTTCAGAGCAGGAGGTGGGGTTAACATGGGGACAAAGGTGTTTGCGACTCATCCAGCAGGGGTCAGAGCCTTGCTTTAAATGTGCTTTTGATTGTGAAAGTGTTTCTACAGATTTCAATTTTAACGATTCTTATAGCACAGGGAACTATATCCTATATCCTGTAATAAACCATAATGGAAAAGGATATGAAAAAGAATAGAAATACATATAACTGAATCACTTTGCTGTATAGTAGAAATTAACATTGTAAATCAACTATACTTCAATAAAAATAAATGTGAAAAATTAAAATAAAAATTCTTCTCCTAAAAGCTTTGCATCCTGTCCAGGTGGGCTTTTAGGTATATAATTCATCTTCATCCATTCATTTGGCAAACTCATGTTCTACTATATTCACGCTGCCTTGGTAAACCCTCTAGGACTGTGCCCTGTAGTTAATCTGTATCCCTACTCGACTTCTTCTCGCCAGATGGATACCTCCTCTACCCATTCCACCCAGGAAAGGTCAGCTTTTGGTTTGCAGACTCCATTTAAAATTTTAAGAATAAAAGTTACAGTGAATGACATATTGCATGTACTTTAATGTATTTTGCTTCATTGTCTCCCTTAATTTCATTCTTACAACCCTGTGATTTTCTCTTATTCCCATTCACAGATAAGGAAATCAACACTCGAAAAGACGAAGCCGTTCGCACAAGGTCTCAGGGTCCTCTTAGGGCAGAGGCGGATCCAGAATGCGGGTCAGTCTGCTTTTTTCCAAGCCTGTGCTCTTAACCACCACACTATACAGGCAGACCTCATTTTATTGCACTTTGAAGATACTGAGCTTTTTGCAAATTGAAGGTTTGTGGCGACCCTGCATCGAGCAAGTCTATGGGAGCCATTTTCCCGAAAGCACTTGCTCACTTCCTGCCTCTCTGTCACATTTTGGTAATTTTTGAAATACTTCAAACCCTCCATCCGCAAAAAGATTATGACTTGCTGAAGGCTCAGGTGTTGGGTAGAATTTTCTTAGCAATAAAGTAGTTTTTAATTACTGGATGTACATTGTTATTTCAGACATAATGCTATCGTACACTTAATAGACTACAGTATAGTGTAAACATAAATTTTCTGTGCACTGGGAAACCGAAAAATTCGTGTGACTCCTTTTATTGCAATATTTGCTTTGTTGTGCTGGTCGGGAACGAAACCTCAATGTCTCCGAGGCTTGTTCTATCTCCCACAGTGACAAAGAGCAGAAGATGAGCCTTTATCAGTATGTGCACCTCACAAAGTATTAGTTCAATAATGCTAGCAATTCTACATCTCTTAAGCATTTTACAATTTGCAAAGCAGTTTGAAGTATGCTATGTGGCTGGGTGCTTGTAACGACCCTACAAAATAGGTCTTATCTTCTCCAGTTTATAAAAGAGGAAATTGGAAGTATTTTTTTCACAACATCTAGCTAGTGGGTGGCAGGGTGATGGTTTGAACTCAGATCTTCCAGCTGTTGAGCCTGTGGTTCTCCGATACCATAAGCAGAGTCTCCTTGACACCCAATGAGAGCTGGGCATTGGGGAATAAAGACATGGACACACACACACACACACACACACACACACACACACACACACACACACGCCCTCAGAGCACCAGGGCCTGTTACTGCATGTTACTGCCTGTCCATGGAGTCCTTTTTCAGACATTTCAGTGTGAAAAGGGAAGATCCTAAGATGTTATGGCATTAAACACTACAAACAGTAAAAGTTGCTAATTATCTGAAAAGTTTAGGTGTGATGGATTTTTAAATCTTATTTAATTAAAGTTCATCTTGTTTTTGGATAGCCAGATAAAGATGCTTTGCTATTCCATCTAAATCTCAAACGCACACTGAAAAACCTCAAACTCACACATTAAGAACCAATACTGCTTCTCCAGGTAACGCAGCAAACATTACAAAATCCACTTGCACAAGAATCTATTGTCCCACGTCTACACACCTCTCCATGGGTCTGCCCATTATGTGGGAAAAAATACTTATTGGCACTTTTTTTTTTTTTTTTTTTTTTGGGTGGGCGGGGCCCTCCCTCCTTTGGGCTCTCCCGTTGAGGTGCACAGGCTCCGGGCGCGCAGGCTCAGCGGCCATGGCTCATGGACGCAGCCGCTCCGCGGCATGTGGGATCTTCCCGGACCGGGGCACGAACCTGTGTCCCCTGCATCGGCAGGCAGACTCTCAACCACTGCGCCACCAGGGAAGCCCCTTGGCACTTTTAATGCTTTCCCCCAAAGAACACCTCTAACCAAGCAGAAGCAGTCTGATCCCCCAGCTGGAATGATGTAAGTGGAATTAAATATTTTTAAATGATGTCTTGATCGTTGTCAAAATTCCTGGGCTTCTGCTGTGACTTGACAGCTTGGTAATTGCTAATTCGCTTTTATGCTAATTTAACTCGATCCTATTGGATGGTTTTCCTGTTAAACTCTAAGATTCGTTGATTGAGTCAGGGCTCCTCCCCCAGCCTGACTGGGTGGAGGGTGTGGAGGTCAGCGGCTCCTGCAGCACCTGCAGCCCTGGCTCCTCACACAGGAAGATGCTCAGTACGTATGCATTTTGTGGGTAAAGGCTGTAAAAGGGTGTGTGATTTTCCAAAAGGGAAATCGGTGATTCTTCAGCCCTGCAAGCATTCATTCACAGCTGTCACAGGCAGACGATTTAATTGAAGGAATATAAGTTTTAGAGTAAGACAGAGCTGGGTTCAAATCACTTCTCTGCCATTTTACTAGCTGAGTGACTTTGGGAAAATTACTTAACCTCCCTGGGTGTGTTTCCTCATCTACGATATGCAAATAATGTATGTACCTTAGGGTGTGGTGTGTATTTAAAGAATTAAGATATTTGGGGACTTCCCTGGTGGCGTAGTGGTTGGGAATCCACCTGCCAATGCAGGGGACACGGGTTCCAGCCCTGGTCCAGGAAGATCCCACATGCCGTGGAGCAACTCAGCCCGCGAGCCACAACTACTGAGCCCACAAGCCACAACTACTGAAGCCCACGCACCTAGAGCCCGTGCTCCGCAACAAGAGAAGCCACTGCAATGAGAAGCCCGTACACTGCAGCAAAGAGTAGCCCCCGCTCGTTGCAACTAGAGAAAACCCACGTGCAGCAGCGAAGACCCAATGCAGCCCAAAATAAATAATTTATAAAGAATTAATACGCTTAAATACCCATGGCAGTGTAACTACGGCACGTGGTATTCAAGAAACACTGGCTTCATTTTTCTTTTCTCCTTTTAAGCAATTGGGATGCTGTTTTCTGCTGTTTTGTTACATTCCTGCCTTTTCCCCAAAACACAAAGAGATGAGCAAGGACAGCCTCCATCCTCAAAGGTCTAATGGGCGATGGGGACACAGAAGTCCCACGGGGACTCCAGGGGGCGGCGAGGTTGAGTCCAGACTTCCTGCAGATCCCTTGGCACTTGGGTGGCATGTAGGAGGGGACCAGAAGCATCAGTGGACCTCCCACCCAACGTGCACCCCTCTTTTATTCTAGAAACAATTCCTCTCCTTAGCTCCAGCTCTCAATTCTGGACCCATGAGTGAGGATCTATGTCACCTTCCTTCTTTCCAAGTGTACAGTGAAAACAGTAGGACCTTAGAATAAAAATCTGTTGCATGAAGTGAAGCGTAGCAGAAAATGGTATACAAGAAATAAAGACTTCCTTCTTATTCTGTTATTCATGATTTTTATTTAGAGTTGTCATTCTCCTAAGGTGGTAGAAACTTAATTTTGGTCAACAGGGGTCTCCTCTTTCTCCTTGGGTAGCATCTAGGTACCGAGGGGCTTACGTCAGGTCAAAGCACCATGTGTCCACATGGACGCCTGCTGTCCACTGCTCCTGCGGCCGCTGCCGTGTCCTGCATCCCTCCCAAGTGTCAGAGCCCATAGGTCTGCGTCACTCTGCTCGTCCACGCTCGCTCAGGCCACGCCTGCCCGGTAATTGCCCCCTCCCCCTGCAGGCTCCCCCCATCAACCGCAGGGCCACGCTACTTTTTGGGGTCATCTATGACTGTGTCATTCTTGACGGCCAGGCAGCTGCCCCTCTCTGGGTCTTCCTGCCTCCTGGACACCCTTGAGGAACCAGCCTCAGGCTTCCTTTGCTTGGGGTCCCGCCTCTCTATCTGGGATTTTGCTCAGATCCTGGCCTCTTTGATTATGCGTACTGGGTTGCACTTTGGATGTCGCCTAACTCGGGACAAAAACAGACTCTACCCCTCTCTGCAAAGCCAGGCTGGAGAATTACTTCGAGACAAAATGTAGAAAACACAGGTCTTCTCTTCAGACCCTCCTCCTTTCACAGCTGGTTCCACCAGCAATACGTGTTTTCTAAATACAAGAGGAGGGCTTTCTGGCCAGTCCCCGAGCTCAAGGTGGGTGTTCTTTGTAGACAGATATGAGCACTGTATCTTGGGTGTGTGGGTTTGGGGCAAGATGAAGGAGAGTCCCCAGAACTTGCCTCCAACCCTCCCTCTGTTCTAAAGCAGGACACACACTGGTTTCACATTTTTACTTCTCTGGCCACTTGTTTCTTCTCGTTTTCTATTTTTAACAGGTTTTAAAAATGCTTGGGATGGTTCTTTTTTTAAGATGGAAATATAAATCTTCTTGACATGACGTGGAATTTTAACCACAGAAAAGAGCACAAGGTCTTCCCAGAACGTATTTTGAGAAGGTGCCTTTGCCTTTTCAATCACCATATTCCTGGGGAGCTCTTCCCTCCAGTCCTTCCTGACCCCCACCTCTCAGCTAAGGCTCTCCTCCTCCAGGGAGCTTTCCCTGGTTGCCCGGTGGGCAGCGGGGGCTCACGGGTGTGAGTCTGTGCAGCACCCCCTCTATATCACTGTCTTAGTAGGATCAGGCTGCCATAACAAAATACCACAGATTGGGTGGGTGGCTTACACAACAGACCTTTATTTCTCACAGTTCTGGAGGCTGAAGTTGAAGATCGAGATGCTGGTGGATTCTGGTTTTGGTGAGCACGTTCTACCTGGCTTGCAGATGGCAACCTTCTCCCTGTATCTTCACCTGGCCTTTCTTTGGTGTGTGCACAGTGGCAGAAAGAGAGAGAGGGAGTGGGAGAGGGAGAGAGAGGGAAATCTCTCTCCCTTCCTCTTATAAAGCCATCAATCCTTTTGGATTAGGACTCCACCCTTATGACCTCATTTCACCTTAATTACCTCCTAAAAGCCCAATCTCCAAATACAATCACTTTGGGAGTTAGAGCTGCGACACACGAATTTGGGGGGGACACGTCTTGGTCCATAACAATGGCTCTCATATCTCCTCTGCCTTGCGGATCAGGCCTTTCCTGTGAGCTCAGTGGTGTTGGAGGGCCCAGCAGACAAGGGTCTGTCTTGGCCATCTTGACCTCCGTCCCGCGTCTGGCCTCTCTGGGGTCTGCCCTCAGTGCTGACCCAGGCTCTTGGGTTGGGCTCAGTCCTCTGGCCCTGGCGCCTCTTCCTGTTTTTGGTAAGGATCCCCCCCATCTCCCCATCAATTGGCTGTGGATAATAAAGCCCATTCTCCTTCCAAACAGCTGGACTCCCCTCTCCTCCAGCCCCCTTCCCCACAGGTGGCATGGAGGGGGTTCTCACAACCTAGCATCTCAATTAGCACTGTGGGCTTGGGGGGCCAGCAGGCCTTCCCCCAGGGCCCGACTGTGAAGCCACTGGCCCAGCACACACCCCACCTGCCCATTCAAGCTGGGTCTCCTCTTCAGAAAGTGGGTGATGCCCCCAGCTCACAAGGTCTGGGGGCACTGAGCGTGAGGATATACAGCACGTACTCTGGGTGAGGTAACTTTTAACTACCCGTGTACACGTGCTTGCAGACATCCATGTCCTGCTGCTGAGTCTCCACGGTAGCGGTCTGTCTCTGTCACCTCCTTGCAGGCTCTCCTAAAATGCCCGTTTCCTGCAGGCCTTTCATTTTAAGCTTTGGTGAGCAGGGAGGTAATCCCATCATCTCCTGACCCCCTTCTGTACTCTCACTGTTTTTACATATTATCTGCAAACAATCCGGAAATTGTTCCAAGTTTATCCATCAGGAGAGGGACGAGATGGCTGCTGGTCCGCCTGCAGTGGCGCTGTTAACGTCACAGCTGGTCTCGCGGTTTCTGGGCTGCTGTGTTTCCTGCTTGAGCAGGTAACCAGGTCAGGCCCAGCTGCTCGCCCTGCTCCAGGGATTTAATGGAGGCTAAGAAACAATGTCAGGTTTCCCCAGTCCCTTGTCACTGGAAGCAGGAACGATACTGGGGTTTCCATCCTGGAGATTTTCCTTGGGAGGTGTGTTCATTTGTGCAGGGCTGAGGATTTACAGACACCTGTTTTTAATTTTTTTTTTTACATAAATTTGTTTTGGAATAATTTGGGGATTTACAGAAGAGTTGTCAAGATACAGCACAGAGAGTTTCTGTGTACCCCTCCCTGGTTCCCCTATGAATACCTTACACGACCATGGCTCCTGTGTCACAGCTAAGAAACTGACATTGGTACATTACTGTTAATGAACACCTGCCTTTATTGGATTGCACCAATTTTTCTATTGAAGTTCTCTTTCTGTTCCAGGATCCAATCCAGGACACATGTTGCAGTTTGTTGTCACTCTGTCCCTGTCTTTTCTGCTCTGTGACAATTTCTCAGTCTTTCCTTCTCACTGCCCCCCTCTTCCCTTTCCTTTCTTTTTTCTTTTTTGAACTTCAGTAAAATATATATAGGGCTTCCCTGGTGGTGCAGTGGTTGCGAGTCCGCCTGCCGATGCAGGGGACACGGGTTCGTGCCCCAGTCCGGGAAGATCCCACATGCCGTGGAGTGGCTGGGCCCGTGAGCCATGGCCGCTGAGCCTGCGCGTCCGGAGCCTGTGCTCCGCAACGGGAGAGGCCACAACAGTGAGAGGCCCGCATACTGCAAAAAAAAAAAAAACAAACAAAACAAAACAAAATATATATCTATAGCATAAAATTTATCGTTTCAACTATTTTAAGCACACCATTCACTGCCATTAATACATTCACAATGTTGTGCAAACATCACTGTTGTCTATTTCCTGAACTTTGTTTTTTAATCATCCTGAATAGAAACCCTGTACCCATTAAACAATAACCTCAGTTCTCTTCCCCCCACCCTATGACCTCTATTCCACTTTCTGTCTCTGTGAATCTGTCTCTAGGCACCTCATATAAGTGGAATCATAGAGCACTTCTCCTTCTGTGTCTGGCTTATTTCGCTTATCATAATGTTTTTAAGGTTCATTTACATTGTATCACCCATCAAAAGGAATTTTTAGAGCCGAACAGTATTCCGTTGTATGCATATAGCACATTTTGTTTATCCATTCATCTGTTGATGGACACCTGGGCTATTGTGAATAATGCTACTGTGAACATGGTTGCACAGGCACCCATTTGAGTCCCTGCCCTCAATTCTTTTGGGTTTATACCTAGGAATGGGATTGCTGGATCTTATGATAATTCTACGTTTAACTTTTTGAGGAACCGCCATACCGTTTTCCACACTTTCCTTCTTTTCTAGGACCTTGATCACCTTGAGTAACTGGCGAGGTATTCTGTAACACGCTCCCCTAATCTAGGTTTGTGTAACGTTTTCCTCATGATTAGACTGGGGTTTTGTTATTTTGGAAAGAATACGACAGAAGTGAAGTGCCTTTCTCCTCACAGCACATCTGGGGCTGCGTGAGATGCACGTGACGTCACTGGTGCTATTAGCCTTCATCACGTGGTTGAGATGGTGTCTGCCAGGTTTCTCCACTGTGAAGGTACCATTTTCCTTCCCTTGATCTGCTCTTTAAGGGGGGGTCACTAAGTCCAGAGGCTCTCAAGGGGAGGAGGGTAAGTTCCACCTCTTAGATGGGTAGTTTGTACTTATATTACTTGGAATTCTTCCATATGGGAGATTTTTCTCTTCTCCCATTTATTTACTAACTCAAGTGTTTTTTTTAATACCAGTATGGACCCATGCCTATTTATTTTATTTTATTTTTTTGTTTTTGTTTTTTCTTTTGTGGTACGCGGGCCTCTCACTGTTGTGGCCTCTCCCCTTGCGGAGCACAGGCTCCGGATGCACAGGCTCAGCGGCCATGACTCATGGGCCCAGCCGCTCTGCGGCATGTGGGATCTTCCCAGACCGGGGCACGAACCCACGTCCCCTGCATCGGCAGGCGGACTCTCAACCACTGCGCCACCAGGGAAGCCCATGCCTATTTATTTTACACTTTGGATTGTAATCCAGGGCTACGTTATAAATTTTGTTGCTCAAATGGTTCCAGCTTTGGGCGTTTTAAAGTGGCCTCTGTGTTCCTTGGACATGCCCCATTCTTTTTTTGTTGTTTTTCATTTTTGAACACTGCATTACTTTCTGATACTATAGGATACTTCAGGCTTATCTTGTGTTTTCCCCTGCTTCATCTCTAGAATCAGTGATTTCTCCAAGGAACCCTGTTTCCTTTTTTTTGGAGAATCATATTTAGAAACGAGGCTCTTGGCTCTGGGTGGGAGACACCTGTATTTTGAACGAAGTTTAGTTAATATTTATCGACTGCCCTTATCACCAGCAGATGTAGCCTGAGGCCCCCAAAAACAGAGGTCAGCAACGATGAGCACGGACCAAAACTGTTATTACCTAAAGGAATAGGTGCTGGGTGCAAGGCTTGTCTCATTTGGGGGGATAGGTATCTAAAAGCCCCACTTTTCAAAGCTGTCTCTGTGGGTCAGGGACAGGATGAGGGCTTGGATGTCAGAGCCCACGTTGTAGAGATCTACTGCCAGTTAAGCTGAGTTCTTTCAGCCCGTGTAGGTAGGTCACAAACACCCAAAGTTAAGCCATCCTGAGATGTGGGCAGCAGGGAGGTGGAACTTCCCATAACATGTCAGGTCAAGGCTGAGAGCACAGAAAGGTAGACAGGCTGGAAGGAGAGATGACCAAACTCAAATCCCAAACAATGACCCTTCAGTGAGCCTCCTTATAGGACTGTGGGTCACACAGAACTGGAAACTGGGATCTTCTCCAAAGATCTAGGTTGTTGGGTGTCAGGTCCAAGTGGGACCTGGCAGGTGGGTGGTAGAGCAGACCTGGTGTGTCAGCTCAGGTGAGAGAGATGTGCCATCTGCTCTCGCTCGTGTTTTCTGTCAGGTGTGGACAGAGGCAGGTGAGGCTGCATGAGACGGTGGATCCATGTCCTGCAGGGAAAGCCCTGCAGGAAACGGGTTCCAGATCTCCCGGCAGCTCCAATTCTAGTATATGTGCTGCCGAAGCGAGCACTAACTCTACCCAATGACGAGAGACGTGTATGCATAAATTTGGCTGGCTTAAGCCCTAGGAATTTTCTAGTGCAATTGTCAAAGTTTCTTATTACTTCCCTAGAGTCACTGCCTTTATTTCATAAGTCTGGTCAGAAAATGTTTGATATTTGAAAGATTTTTTTCTTGGCCTGAAAAATAGCTTTCGGTACTGGAATGGGGTGGAGTCTCCCTGGCATTGCTCATGCCTGGGCTATAACACAGCTTCCGGAAGGATCTGTCAATCATTTCTCAGCTGGGCTGGCGGGAGCTTGTGCAGACTGCGCTGTGGGACTGAGATAAGAAAAAACCCTAATTTCTCATAGTTAAAAATATTCCCTCCTTGATTTTCAAATGAGGAAGAAAAAGCAAGTCTTTTGTCCAATACATTTACAGATGCATTCTTAACATCTGACTATAAGGTTAATATTAACCCATTTGTTCAGTCATTCAACAAATATTCCTTTACAGAAAGCCACCCCTGCCTTTTGCACAATAGCTGCTGGAGGCCATGCCCTGTGCTTGGCACTGGGAAAAGAGAACGTGGTTCCTGCCTTCGCTGGCTGAGAGCCTCGTGAGGCAGGTGCTACCCAGAGGGAGAGAAGAGGGGAAAGAGGGATGCAGCATGAAAGAAGGGAGACCCATGATGCTATTTCCAATGGGCTCCTTGGATGACTTACTAGACGTTAACAGTATGGTTGGGTTCTGATTCAAAACGGTAAACCTAGCATATATATTCATCTCTCCTGCCTCCGAAATCACCACTGGAATAATATTAAAGAAATGTAAAGTTAACAACAAAGGGGAGAGTGTGTGCAGAAAAGCTACCAGAAGGCAAGAGATTTTTATGGGTTTCAAGAAAATGGATAGCAGACAGCACTGGGTAAAGCAGAGTGGAGAAAGTTGCTCTCGGAATAGCCCAGGAAAGGGCTGCAGTGGAAATGGCAGCCGTTCTTGCCCTCCGAGCCTGGGTGGGGATAGAGGGTTAAACGCGGGGCACGTACAGACATACAGACAGTGTGCCAGCTGGGATTAAAAGAAGAGAAACACTTACTAAAAAACTGAACTATCGACCAGGGCAGGGCTGGATCTTGTAGCCTGAGCTCTGCACACCAGAATAAAAGCGTCCTAGCCTGGGTATGAGAGTGGGCACTGCCACGTTTGTCTGCTTCTCACCCTTGAATCTCAAAATAAAGTCTGCTATACATGTGCTTTGACCCAGATCTCATATATCTAGTGCCCAGGCACCCAGGGAAGACAGCCACACAGAAGAGGAAGCAATTCAGAATAGTGATTTCCATAATTCAACCAAGTCCTTCATTTATAAATATAAGTAGGCAAGTAAATATCACTAGGCATTTAAAGAAAACAAACAGTATAAGAGAAGGGCACCAACAGGAACAAATACTAGAGGAAACAGAAGTGAGCCAAAGATAACTTCAAAAAAATATTTGGCATCTCAGTGTGATTTAATAAAAATACTGTTTCGTAAAATAAGAACCAGAGGCCATGAAGAAGAACAGAAAGGAGATGGCTGAACTTCTGGGGAATCCAGACCAAGACCATTCTTTCCCTTTTCCTCTGGGAGAAAACTCCAGAAGAAAATGTGGCTTATGTGAGGACTCACCAATAGACTCTATTCTGGGATACGCCAACCTCAGCAGCACAAGGATTGAAATCTAACGAGAGAGATTTCAGATTTTTTTTAAAAGAGGTATAATCGGCATATTGTAAACTATATCCACTGAAGTGTACAATTCAAAAGTTTTTAGCATGTTTATGAAAATGAGCAACCAGCACCACTTCTAGACGTTTTCATTACTACTGAAAGGAACCCTGTCCCCACTGACTGTCGCTCCCTATTCCCAGGTCCCCCTAGTCTCTGGCAACAATTGATCTTCACACTGAGTTTAAGCAAAGGGTTTTGATTACAAGATACACTTTAATTTTTAAAAACCTTCATTTCTTCTGCCCCCAGAGAAATTCTATTAATGTAATTCAGCACATTAACAGAGTAAAAGAATACAGTAATCTCAACAGGTGCATTAAAAGCATTTGATAAAATTTAACATCCACTTATAATTTTTTTAATAAATTTATTTATTTTATTTATTTTTATTTTTGGCTGCTTTGGGCCTTTGCTGCTGTGTGCGGGCTCTCTCCAGCCACGGTGAGCAGGGGCTACTCCTCACTGCGGTGCTCAGGCCTCTCACTGCAACGGCCTCTCCTATCGCTGAGCACGGGTGCGGGTCTCAGTAGCTGCGGCACGCGGGCCCAGCAGTCATGGTCCGCGAGCTCCAGAGCGCAGGCTCAGCAGTTGTGGCGCATAGGCCCAGGTGCTCCGCGGCATGTGGGATCCTCCCAGGCCAGGGCCCGAACCCATGTCCCCTGCACTGGCAGGCAGATTCCCAACCACTGTGCCACCAGGGAAGCCCCAGGTTTTTATTTATAGCCTTTATTTGGAAAATATCCTTATTAAAATTTTTTTTAATTTTCATATAATTATAAAAAGTCACTTTCAGTTTACAGTTATTACAAAATATTGGCCACATTCCCCATATGGTACAATACATCCTTGTAGCCTATCTCACACCCACTAGCTCGCGCCTCTCCCTTCCCCATGCCATATTGCCTCCCACCCCCCACTGGTCATCACTAGATTGTTCTCTATATCTGTGAGTCTGCTTCTTTTTTGTTATATTCACTAGTTTGTTGTATTTTTAAGATTCCACATATAAGTGATATCATATAGTATTTGTCTTTCTCTGTCTGGCTTATTTCACCTAGCATAATGCCTTCTAAGTCCATCCATGTTGCTTCAAATGGTAAAATCTCATTTTTTATGGCTGAGTAGTATTCCATTCTGTGTGTGTGTGTGTGTGTGTGTGTGTGTGTGTGTGTGGTTCCCTTTTCTCCACAACCTTGCTAACATTTGTTATTTGTGTTCGTTTTGATGATAATCATTTTGACAGGTGTGAGGTGATGTGTCATTGTGGTTTTGATTTGCATTTCCCTGGCCATTAGCAATGCTGAGTATCTTTTCTGTGCCTGTTGGCCATCTGCATTTCCTCTTTGGAAAAATGTCTATTTGGTTCTTCTGCCCAGTTTTAAATTGGGTTGTTTGGTTTTTTTGATGTTGAGTTGTATGAGCTGTTTATATGTTTTGGATATTAATCTCTTGTCAGTCATGTCATTTCCAAACATTTTCTCCTATTCAGTAGGTTGTCTTTTCATTTTGTCTATGGTTTCCTTTGCTGTGCAAAAGCTTTTAAGTTTGATTAGGTCCCATTTGTTTATTGATTATTTTTGCTTTTATTTCCTTTACTTTAGGAGACAGATCCAAAAAAATATTGTTTCGATTTATGTTGAAGAGTGTTCTGCCTATGTTTTCCTCTAGGAGTTTTAGAGTATCTAGTTTACATTTAGGTCTTTACTCTATTTTGAGTTAATTTTTCTGTATGGTGTTAGAGAATGTTCTAAGTTCATTCTTTCACATGTAGCTGTCCAGTTTTCCCAACACCACTTATTGAAGAGACTGTCTTTTCTCCACTGGATATTCTTGCCTCCTTTGTCGTAGATTAATTGACCTTAAACTTGTGGATTATTTTTTAAATTAAAAAACTGTATTTCCTTAGACCATACATCAGACAGCTATAAAACGTCACTTAAAACAGAATACCATTTAGGATAGCTATAAAAGCAAACAAAAGTAAACCCAGCAACCTAGAAATAAATCTAAAAAAAGATATGCATGATTTTTGTGGAGAAAATGGTAACATTTACTGAGTGACATTTTGGAAAACCTAGAGGTATATCACGTTCATGGATAGAAAGACTCAATATCATAAAGATATGAATTCTCCCCAAACTGATCCATAGATTAAATATAATTTTCATTTTTTAGATTAAAATAATTTAAAACGCCAATAGGATTTTAAAGTTAACCTCAATGAGATTATTCTAAAATCTACATAGAAGAATAATAGACCAAGAACACTCAAGAATTCCTTGGAGGAAAACCAGATTGGGGCGGGGGTAGTGGGGTGTGGGGCGGAGCTTGCTCTCTGGATTCCCAAGCATGTCACACAGCAAGGGCTACTAAGGCAGTTTTGTGTTGACTCAGAGATGGACAAGCAGAGCTCAGGGAGCAGAACAGAGAGGTTCCAAAAAGTCTTGCCCGTGTGTGGGAACGTGATGTTGACAGAGCTGGTACTGAAGGTCAGTGAAGGAAGGATGAACTATCTAATGAATGGAGTTGGGGTAATTCTGACTCCCCAGGACTTTAAGATAATAAATCTGGGCTTCCCTGGTGGCGCAGTAGTAGAGAGTCCGCCTGCCGATGCAGGGGACACGGGTTCATTCCCCGGTCCGGGAAGATCCCACATGCCGCAGAGCGGCTGGGCCCGTGAGCCATGGCCACTGAGCCTGCGCATCCGGAGCCTGTGCTCTGCAACGGGAGAGGCCACAGCAGTGAGAGGCCCGCGTACCTCAAAAAAAAAAAAAAGTGTGTCCCATTCTGGAGAGGGTAGTGAACAGTCAAGGAGCGGAGGGTGATCAGCTCGTGGACACTTCTGATTGGTTGGTGATGAGGTAATGGGGAGTCAGCATCATCCACCTTCTGGTTCCAAATGGTCTGGGGTCTACATGCTTGTGGGCAGCATACAGTTCACTCCTCCCACCTAATGGGGGTTTCAGTATCTGCAAAACAGCTCAAAGGAGATGACTCAGTATATTATCTATAGTCCTTGGGGAGGAACTAAAGGTCCCTGACGTTGTTTAGTGGCTAAAGTATTATTATTTTGTCTTGCTTGACTGTTTTCCTTTCTTTCTGCATTCTGTCACTTCTCCGATTAAATTTATTCTTTGAGTAAAGCTTTTCTACAGACAAAAGGCAGGCGGAGGACATGGGTGGGAGTCTATTTTGGGAACGTCTCATAGGGTCCTGCTCGGTTACAATTTCAGAAATCCACAAGGAACACGCCCATTGCAGTTGGTTGCTGTGGAATATTAATCATTTGACGTATCAGATTTGACCCATGTTATAAGCTTCCTTGCTTCCTTTCAGAAGACAGGGATGGCCTCACAGACAGACATGGGGTGACCATGAACCTGGTGTGCAGGACGGCAAGGGGGACCCAAGGATGCAGGCCTGCCAGAGGTAGCACCACCTCAGGGGGAGGAAGCTTCTAATAACATGGAATTATGTTTCCTTCTCTATGTATTGAATCACCCTTCTTTACCGAAGATAATATTTGTATAATTATAATATCATCTCCATTGACTTTAGTTTTTTAAAATGAACCTATAGGTAATTAAGTTGTTGATACAGCGTTAATTATAGATACATAATTATCTAGAAATAGATAATTAATAAACACAGTAATATTATAAGGCCTGATAAATTAAAAGTAACGATGGTGCTGACGAAACAGGGAGCCTGGAAGATGGAGCAGGGAGAGTAGCGTCGGAGAAACATTTCCTTCACCTTACGTAGTAGAAAACTGACAAACACTGTCTATAGTTGTTGAAACAAGAGATAGAGGTTTCTGTTTATTTTTAGAGTCAAATGCATTAAATTAATCCAACAAAAACTATTGTTATAACTAAGAAAATTCTGGAAGATAAGAGAGGTAAAAGATAGTTGTGGGCTAAATATTTCATCTGTAGAATGAGGAGTCAAATTGCAAAACAGTGATATTTGTATATTGTCAGGGGAACCAAGACTAGGTGATGGGGAAAGATAGGGGACATTTCATCTTTTAAATATCATGCTTGGTTTTTAAATTTTTTTTAACCATGTGTGAATATTTTTTTTCTCTTGCTCTGTCTCTCTCCCTTTTTCTTTCTCTGATAGATCCAAACACTCTGTGAATGTTAAAAAATAAAAAGCAGCTGTTCTCTTTCAAAACTTGGCCTCTTGAAATGTGAAGATGTGTGAATGGAGCCCGCAGGGAGACAGGCGGCACAGCAGGTGATAATGCAAAGGACCCTTCAGGTGGGCGGTGGGTGTGGTCCTGCTGGGGGCTGCAGGATGTCTCTCACTGAGGATGCATGTGGGATAGACAGCTGGGTCAGGGATCTGTCTCTGGTTCTGTGCACCTGTCTCACCCCGTCTGAGCGCTGAGGGCGGGGTCCCAGCTTGGGGTCACTCACAGCTCATCTGGCGTGGGACCTTTCTCCCACGCTTTAGAGCCTGCTCTGGAAGCTTCTTCTCTGACTCAGAGGCCAGCTCCTCCATCAGAGGGGGTGCAGGATCATTAGTCCCGTGTCTGAAAGCTATGGGGAAAGGTTCACTCTCATCCATCCTGGTTATTTGCTTTGCTCCTGTGCCCCCCACCTCACCCCACCCCTGCCCCAGAAGCCAGGAAGTCATCCCTGGGAGGTCCCAGTGTGACCAGAGGCCTGAGGGGAGGGAGGAGGGAGAAGGGCCAGCTTGCCCCCTCCCAGTGGCACGGGCAGGAGGTGACAGGGCCCGCAGAGGCAGAGCTGTCATGAGGCCGAAGGACGAATCAAGTTTCCCTGGATCGGGGGGGACCGACTTCACCTCCTCCCGGACCCTCACGGCTGCCTTGGGAGAGATGCGTTCACAACTGCGGTTCCGGGGTCAGGTGTAAACGTGGGCTCGTGTCCGGCCACGCACACCTTTGTCCAGAGAATAGCGACCGAGGGGTAGTGCGGACGGCAGGACACACCAGGCGCGTGAGACCTTGACTGGGTCCAAAGCTGGAGTCCAGCCCCACCCTCACTGGGCTCCGCGCTCTGACCTCTTGGACGAGTCCCCGCCCCATCACTGGAGCTTTTCAGAAGTTAAATGCAAAGTTGCTGGTGGTTTTGAGTCACCTTTTCTTCTTCTTCTTCTTCTTCTTTTTCAATAACGACTGCTGAGTGAAAATTAGGCTGCTGTGTGGGTAGCTGTTGAGGGTGCCTCATTTCCACTCCGGAGAGCTGCCCACACAGCAGATTTTAGTAGCACTTGAAGTGGGACCTGATTTTGCCTCTCAGCTGCTGTATTAAAATAAAAAGCCCTTAAGCTGATTATAAGGATACCAATGTAAATGTACGGATACCACTTCCATGAGGGGAGAAATGTCTTCATTGATTCTCTGAGACCTCATGTCCTCTATGGGGACGCACATCACATCCACCTTCTGATACTTTCTGGCACAGAATGGTCTGGGGAGGGGAAGGGAGGCTGTGGAAAGAACACTGGCTGGAGAGTCCAGAGCCTGGGGTCGAGCCCGGCTCTGAGGCTGACTTGCTGTGTGAGTTGTTTTTTTGTTTTTTTTTTTATATTTATTTATTTATATATTTGGCTGCGTGGGGTCTTAGTTGCGGCACGTGGTGGGATCTTTAGTTGAGGCACATATGCGGGATCTAGTTCCCTGACCAGGGATCGAACCCGGGGCCCCTGCATTGGGAGTGTGGTGTCTTAGCCGCTGGACCATCAGGGGAGTCCCAGCTGTGTGATTTAAGGGGCATCCCAGCTCTGTTCTCGTGGGGACATTCACATCTGCTTGTTACCCTGAGGCCACGTTACCCCGAGGACTGGATGAGTTAACAGAGGACCAAACTTTGTCCCCTCACTGAGCCCCGGTTTATCACCATTCCTCACCCTTGAGGCCTTTTGTGGGTGGGGGGCTCCTGCTTTTGCCCCACCCCAAGTTTCTTCGGGCTCCTTTGGAAGATTTCTATGCCTTCACCTCCGGTCCATCAGCCTGTCATAACAGCCTCTCAGCTAGTCTTGTTTCTCTCTGGTCCACCTTCAGGTGACGGCCTGAGCGATCTCTAGCATGCAGGTCTGAGAGTACGACTCCCTTGCTTAAAAGAGAAGTCTTCAGGCTACGCTTGGAGCTCAAGTTTGGCGCTCAAGGCTCTCCTTGCTCTTCCAAACTGCCTGCAAGCTTCTTCTCACCCTCTGGGTGGAAGCCTTCAAGTCTCCTCCGGGCAACAGAAGCGCTCAGACCTCTCCAGGCAGGTGGAAGTGTGAAGTCCCTCAGCTCCCTCAGCTCCCGGGGGCACCGGGGCACCGCACAGAGCCTCCGTCTTACTCCCTTTCGTACTGAATAACTCTGACCCACCCTCTCTGCTCCAGGCTGTGAGGCTCGGGGGTGTCAGTGATGGGGCAAACCCATCGCAGTAGCCTTGCAGGCACACAGGGGCGTTTGTTGAGCGAACGAATGAACGAATGATCTAAGGAGCCCCTTTTGTTGAGAATATTCTTTTCCTTCTACTGAGCTCTCTAGATTTAGCTGTGAGCCACACCTTCTGGGGACGATTCCCGGGAACCCCGTCAGGGAGATGTGAGGGCCCTCGAGGTCCCTGGGTAGGTTCCTGTCTCAGCACTAGCAAGGGTTGATTTCACTAATTTTCTCATATGATCCTGGTGTCTCCCCACCTACTCCCATTCCTGTGGCATAGGGTGAGCCCAGCAGCTTGGTGGGGCAATCGTGATGCTGGTCTTTTTATCTCTAGAATCTGGGCTTTAACCAGGGGTTTGGGGGAGTGTCCTCAGCTGCTGCCTGTAGCAGAAAGTCACCCACACAATCTGTAGCGGGCTGGGGGTGGTGGCCAATGCCCCACCAGTCTGTTCTCTGTTAAGGTTGGCAAAGGATGACCGCGCACAGGAGGTGCTCCTTCCTGAGGTCACCTGCCCTCCGCCCTCATCAGCCTGTACCAGACCGGCCCCTCTGGATGGCAAGGTGAGGGCGTGCTCTTCTTTCCAAGGGGGTGAGGCAAAGCGCAGAGGGTATCACAGGGTCAGAGCCCAAACGCTGTGCTGTCCCCATAGCCGCTCCCTTGAACTGCCTCTGGATACAGCTCATTCCACTTCTGACCTGTCTCTGTCACCTCCAGCTCTTCTGGAGGCCCAGGTGTGACAGGTGGGGTGATGGACTCTAGGTCCACGTGTAGGAGGAAATGTCAGTGCTAACGTCAGCACACCTTACCCAGGGCGAGCATCTATGTTTCTTAGAAGCATCACGGTCTAACCTCATATTGAGGAAAGGCCGTGCCTCCTTTTGCCTCTGGGGTTGCGTCTTTGGGGAATAACATAATAATAATAATGTTGTTGTGCCAAGGAGGTCTGGCTCGTTCCTGCCCTCCCTGGCCTGGCTGCCTTTCCAGAGAAATAACATTAGTTGTCCATGCTTTTTCTCCTTGCCTCGTGGATGACATGGTCCCATCTCTGGAGCATCTGTTCTGATGAAATTCTATTGGCTTCCCTTTCTCCTTCTAATGGTGGTGGGAGCGGACAATTTGCTGGTTTACTCTGTACCTAGTTGTTGCCTCTCCTACACTTGAGGGTCGGTGCCTTGCATACTGGCCCCTCTATTCCCAGGGACCAACACAGGACTTAATTCCGAGTATGTACACAGTAGATGTCTGTGACATGAGTGAACGAATGAAGCAATGAATGCAGGGGAACGGGGGTCAATTATCCGTGAGGAAAAAGAAAACGGAGGTGGGTCTGTGAAGGTGGGATTCCTTGCCCAGCCCAGGCGGCCGGGAAAGGAAGGAGACTGAAAGAGAGCCGGTGTGGCTGCAGAGAGAAGGGAGGGCCAGGTAGATGGAGAGTGCTTCGCAGCCTCCTTGATGTAGACAGGCAGCCTTTTCTGGCCAGCTTCTCCCCTCCCTCTGGCTCTTTCCCGAGGTGGGTGGCAGGCAGCAGAAGAGGAGCGCCACTGGCTGAGCTGGGGCAGGGTTGCTCCAGGCAGATGGTAAGTGCAGGCTTTAATGCTCCCCGAGGTTTCCCACGGCAGCCAGTTAGCTGCCTTCTCCGCGAGGTGAGAGCTATTCTCCTTCCCCCAGTCAAGGGCAGGGGCTCTCCGAGAATCACTTGTAAATACGAGGGGCACCTGCAAGCAGGGGGGCCGCATCCCACCCCTGGCTGGGGATCTGCTTGGACAGTGGCTGCTGATCTGGTGCGATGCTGGGAGGAGGAGACAAGGAAGTAGGGAGAGCAGCAGGGTGAGACGGGGACGGGGTGACGCGACCTGTGTCCCCACCACCGGGTAAGGACGCTTGAGCCTCCTGGGAGCTGAGCACACTTGGAGGAAGGTGGCTGGCCCTGATCCATCTGCCAGTGTCCTGCCCAAGAGAGCTGCCTGCTGCGGCACGGGTCCCCCAGCAAGACGGTCCTGGGGGTGGAAAAGGAGGCTGGAGGCTGAGCTGGAGCCCCCAGCACCGTGTAGGGTGGGAAGGTCTTCATGGGAACCCAGGCATGTGCTGGCGAGAGTGCCCTTTGGACACCATGGGCACAGAGGGTAACGCTGGGCATTCAGGGTAGGCAGAGAAACTGCGGAGAGGCCACAGCCCTCTGTCCCTCTGTCCCCCCACCTTCCATCCCAGAGAGGTGAGTTGGGTCAGTGGTGGAGGAAGCCTGTGGGACCCTCTGCCCATTCTTCTCTGCCAGAGACCCTAGAACCACCTTGGGGTGGGGTGAGAACCAGGCCAGAGACCAAGGTATAAAATGGATAGGGGGCTTCCCCAGTGGCGCAATGGTTAAGAATCGGACTGCCAACGCAGGGAACACGGGTTCGAGCCCAGGTCCGGGAAGATCCCACAGGCCACAGAGCAACTAAGCCCGTGCACCACAGCTACTGAGCCTGCGCCTAGAGCCTGCGAGCCACAACTACTGAGCTCACGCACCTAGAGCCCACGCTCCGCAACAAGAGAAACCACCACAATGAGAAGCCCGCGCACCACAACGAAGAGCAGCCCCCACTCGCCACAACTAGAGAAGCCTGTGCGCAGCAACAAAGACCCAACGCAGCCAAAAATAAATAAATAAAATAAATTAAAAAACAAAAAACGGACAGGATTTGGTCCCTTTAGCGGACTTTTCCAATCACTGAGAGTGGCTGAAAAGTTCTGAGATTTATTTGGTCAGGCTGTAACTAAGGGAGCAGGAAAAGGAGGATTTGACCCAACACCGTTGATGGGAGGTTATGAAGAAAAGTAGAACCGGTCCGTGTTGATTCCTTTCTCCGCACGCGGCTGCACGCTGCTCATCAGAATGCAGAGATGCTGCATCCCCTGGCTGACCTCCCAGGGGCCTCGTGACTTGGAGATTATTGGCCCTATTGTCACAGGGGTAAGCACTGAGGTCCAGAGAGGTGAGGACCTTGGCCAGAACTGCACAGCATGGAAGGAGCCAAGCAGAGATTAAACACAGAGCTGTCAGACTCCGGAGCCCAGCGCCTGGGAATGTCATTTACTGAGCATCTTTTAGGTACCTTTTGCTTTTCCCGGGTTCTCTCCCAACTGGGAGGCCAGCCTTGTTTTATTTTACCAGGAAAGATATTGAGTCTCAGACAGGTAGGTAACCACCCAAGAGTACTGTGCAGGCAAGTATGAGGCTGCAGTTTGCACCCCAGTTGGTCTAACTGCAGATCCAGTTCTTTCCCCAGTATTCCCAGCTGCTCCATCCAGAGTCCTGCAGGACTACTTAGCATTGCCCAGCTTGGAAGCCTCGGTCTCATCCCGATAGCATGATTGCTTTGACCCTCAGGCTCAGCTACTCTTCTGATTTGGGAAATTGCTCTTAACCCCAGAACTTTGTGGTTGGGTCTCACAGGGTACCATGATTGGAGAAAGAGAGCCTGGACCCAATCAGACGACTGCTGACCCTCCAGCACCCATGAGCAAACTCTCTCCGCAGGACCTTCCTGCCTGCCTGCCTTCTGAAGATGGATTGGGGGTAGCATGGTTAAAAAGAAGAAACATTTAGTCCAAAGAATGCCACTTGAAAGTTGTTCAAAGCAAACGCTGAGGCTCTTTCCTTTTGTAATGCTCTCATTTGAAATCTCTGTCACTTTGGGGTGCGGTGCCTCAGCGACACTACCTCGTCTGGGAAGGGGAGGTGGATGTGTTCCTGGATGGAGCGGAGTGCACGCATGGATACTTGCTCATACGGGCTTTAATCACAAGTCTTCCGACCTAAAATGCTGCTTTTAAAAATTGGAAGCGTGACAGCAAATATATAATATTTGCTTCAAAGTACTAAATTCCCAGAATTAGTCTTCAGTTGTACCTTGGTCGACGTCTGGAGATTCTTGGAGTCCTTCTCGGTCCTCTGAGGTTCTACCTTCACTTCCTGACTTCACCTTTTCCCTGCTTTTAATTTTGAACAGAGTATCTGTGAAGCCAAAGAAACTGTCTCGTATCTGAAGTCAGAAAGGCTGGGTCTGTGTCCCAGCTCCGTCGTTCTCCGACCATGTGACCTTGGGCAAACCTACTCATTGTTTGGAGTCTTGTCCTCGCCCTCTCTAAGGATTCAGGGCAGCTTGGCAGAGTTGTGGGAAGACAAAAAGGCTCAGCTGGCAATCGTGCAGTACTTGGAGCCCATTAAATGCTTGTTCATTCATACAATCTGATTTCCTTTGAATTTTCTTTTGAAGTTCTTCTTCCTTGTTCTATTCCGAGTCTTTGTTATCTGTTGGGGATGTTTTGGGGTGCTGATTATTTTTTCTCTCTCTCAGGTGGCAAAACTAACCCCCTTACATCCTTCCTCCTCTACCTCTGTCTTGGCAAGTTTCCCTTTCAGTTCATCTGCTGCCCCTGTTTATTTCCCACTGTCTTCCTGTGCAATACTTATTCCTCCTAGCAGCCTTTGTAAATTACGTGGTTTCTATTATTTCTCTGTAACCAGCGTTTATCATTAGCCTCAATCTAACGGGCACATCTGAGATGTTTTCTCATTTCGGTACAACCATGTTTTTCTTCCTCCTACTTCCTTTCATCCAGAATATATTGAAATGTTCCAAAGAAGGAATTGACAATGACTAGATCGGAAAAGGTGGGCTGGAGGTTGTTTCCTTGCCAAAGGTTTTAGTAATTTCTATTTCCTCTCTTCCATCTTGGTATTTGGTTTAAGAGTGGGCGGTGGTGGTAAGGAGGGCCCTGGGTGAAAGAGCCGGAATGATTTAACTTGTCATCACAACATGTGGAGGCCTGTAGGGAAAAACCCCTTTTCATAACATCAGGGAGACACAGGGTTCGAAATCAGAACCTCATTTTGAACCTTACTGGTGCTTTGGAGTTTTGGGGTTTTTTTTTGTTTTTTTAAAGATTATTACATTTCCTTCCAGATCTAAAGACATACGTTTAGATATCTAATGCACCCAGCATTTGTGTGCGAGATGTGAGGTAGGGCGCCATCTTAATTGTTTTCTAATTGGATAGCCCATTGTGACAATACCATCCGCTGACTTATCTTTTTCCTTCTGATTTGAAATAATCATCTTTATCATATGCTGAATAGATAATACACAGGGCTGTTTCTGGATTTGCTGTTCTCTTCCATGCATTTTTCCGTCCACGTGCCAGTTTCACGTATTTTAATTATCATTGGAAAGCTTGAGTTCCTGAGCCAGAATAACCGTGGATACTCGTAATTCACTTTTTTACGGTAATAAAAGGGTAGTTGCAGAATCTATTGTTCTCACAAGCCATCTGGTATTCCCCAACACTTGTAAAAATAATGTAAAACAATAATTTAGACTTCTATTTGATTATTTTAGGAATTATTTTGAGTAGCCAAGTTAATAAGACATTCACTAAATCTTTTGAAGTGAAGTAGAATTCTAAATGATTAATTTATTAGATGTTTGTTCCATGGAGACTAGTTTATTTTCAGGTCTGGGAAAACAAGAGAAACTTGGGCAAATTTTCTCTTGTTCTGCAGCCCTGGAACTGGTAAATAGTGTATACCCGCCCTGCCTGGTACCACACTGAGTTTAAGCTGGGGCGCTGTGTTCTCCCATTTCTGGCCTGGAAGCCTCCTTCCAAATTCATAACTAGTGCCCTACAGCCACGGTGAAAGCCAAGTAGTCACGGCTTTCCTAGGGTCTGGAGTGGGCATCACAGGCCATTGGCCATCACGTCGGTAACTTTCACGAACGTCTGGGATCTGTCTACCCTCCGAGAATTATTCTAGAGCGCATCTAGCAGCTTTCATGAATTTTTAAAAGGTCTCCAGCTTTGAAAAGTAGATAGAGTTTGGGTGCTATTTGCGGGGGCGGGGGAGGGCACTTATTGAGCACCTGGTCTATTCCTCAACACTGAGATGCTTTACTTGTGCTATTTAATTTGATTCTTAGGAGGCATGGAAGTGGCTGGGACATCCTGTGAGAAAACCCAGGCTGAGAGTTTCTGCAACTCTCCAAAGCCAGCACCACGCGACCCTCACGTAATGAGGGTCCCACACACGCTTTAAACCTTGTGCTTTCTACCCACCTTGTTGTCTGAGCCTCGCTTACAGGTCCAGATTCTGCTTGGTTCCAGGCCCAAGTGCCCACAACAGGCTGTGATTGTTTTGTACCTTATCAGTAGGAGAACCGAGGCCAAGGCAGATGCCCATTATTATTTCTGACATTTTTTTTTACAACTGTTTTAAGGTAGTGAAATTGACTTGTCATTGTAGGCACAATTAGATAGCTGATGTCCCAGATTCAACAGCTCCCGTATCTTCCCACCTGCGTTACAGCGCCACCTCCCAGCCCGCCTGGCCTCCGGTGAATCAGGGAGAGAATGGAGCAGGCGTCTCTGTGAGCCATTCCAGCCAAGGCAGCCCCATCCAGAGAAGCGGCCTCGTGTGTGCTGGGCAGGAACAAGTCCTGGGGTTGGAAGGCTCAGACGATGACCCTCACAGAAGCGGCAAGGGAGAACTGCAGCCACCTTTGAATGGAGGAAAGGAAGCTGGGGGAGAGGGGCAGGGAAGGGGCAGATTTTCCACTGCAGGAGTTGCAGCAGGAGGGAAGGAGGAAGGAGAGAGGCAGAAAGCAGAAACCAGGGCTCCTGTACCAGGCAGCAGGGACGCCTGTCATCTAAGCCAGTGTTGGTGGCGTTGAATAAACCCAGCGGGTTCCATCTGGACGTCTAATATCTGTCAAGAGACAGTTAAGAGCTTTCAGAGCTGCTCACCTGTTTACTGGTTGAGTACACATCACACCCGAGGAGAGATTTACAAAGACATTTTCCTGACAGTTATTTAATTAGGGCTGAGCTATAAATATGCAATCAAACGGTGGCTGAAATTGCACGTCCCATCAGAGCTTAGTGACGTCATTTCATTTCTATTTCATTACAAGCAAAAGGGTATAAACTCTGACAGCAGCCACCACTGGCCACAAATCAGAAGTACTGATTAGAAACCTCCAGTTTGACAGATAGCAGATCGTGGTTCCCGGGGGACAGGGATGAAGAGGAGGAATGACAAAGGGGCCCTGAAACTATTGGGGTGACGGATGCTGGTCATCCTGATTGGGGGGTGGTTTCAGGATCATACACGTCTGACACATCCGGGGGTGTGTGCCAAACACGTGCACTTCATGCTCCCTCCGTCGAGCTGGAGGCAGCGGCCAGTTGTCGCGAGGGCTGAGGCTTCTTCACGCCTGCTCCTCAGTAAGCCATCTTCAAATATTTTGTGAACCCACATAAACCCTAGAGTTCTAGGGTCTTTAAAAGTTACATCCTTTAAAACTTATATTAGGGCTTCCCTGGTGGCTCAGCGGTTGAGAGCCCGCCTGCCGATGCAGGGGACACGGGTTCGTGCCCCGGTCTGGGAGGATCCCACATGCCGCGGAGCGGCTGGGTCCGTGAGCCATAGCCGCTGAGACTGCGCATCCGGAGCCTGTGCTCCGCAACGGGAGAGGCCACAGCAGTGAGAGGCCCGCGTACTGAAAAAAAAAAAAAAAAAAAAAAAAAAAAACTTTTATTAACGTAAAAGTCAGGGAGAGGAAAGGGAGCCATGTTTCCTGAGCTTTCCAAAGCCACAGCTTTGCCAACATCCTTTGATTTGACAGTCACAGCAGCTTGGGAGCCCAGGGGTGTCTTCTTCCCATTTTACAGATGACTCACGACAGTACTGAGAAGTGAGCGCCAAATGGTGTCTGCTGGAAGCAGTCTGACAAATTCCCCCTGTTTTTGCAGCATCCCATTTTTGGAACTCCTTATTTTAAGGAGCTACAAAAGGTCACATTGGCCCCTCATTCCTCCCAGCTATTAAGTTCTCTGTTTCTTGTTTATCGCGTCAAGGCTGTGGCATATGGCCGTCATGGGGTAAGTGTAATTCTGCTTCTGCTGCTCGCGTTTCAGGTTGTTTGTAAATATTTCCCCACGTTGCTCATACGTATCACTTTGAAAACCTCCCTAAATCCTATTGGGCTGCTGCCTCATCATTTACTTAATCCTATTGTTAGACAAGGAGATGGTTTCCAGTATTTTGCTACTGTATTTGCGACCAGTTTATTATGCCTAAGACAATATCAGGGAGTGGGTGAGAATACAGTCCTGTGGTCACACTGCCTGGGCTTGAATCCCAGAACTGCCACAAAATAGCTGTGTGAATTTAAGTAGGTTGCTTAACCTCTCTGTGTCACCGTTTCTTAATTAATAGAGACAATGATAGCGCCTTTCTTGGAGGCTCTGGGTCGCTAGAACTGGGAGGCCTGGCTCTGCTCACAGGGTCCTGGGCCCACTGCTTTGCCCTTTCAAGCCGAAACACTTGGTGCTTTAGAACCTTCCTCTGAGATGGGAAAGTGAGTTTGATTTCCATAGCTGCTGTGACAAGCTGGCACAGACCTAGAGGCTTAGAACAACACAGACTTACTATTCACATTCTGTAGATTAGGAGTCCAGCACGGGTCTCCGTGGGCTCAAAGGAAGTCACGTTCCCTCCCTGGAGGCCCAGGCGGGAAACTGGCTCCTTGCTCTTTGCAGCTTTTAGAGGCCGCCTGCTTGTCTCCCGGCCCTTCCTCCATCTTCAGAGCCAACGATGCTAAACGGGCCCTTCTCACGTTGCCCCCTCTCTCTGCTCCTCTTCCGATTCCCTCTCCCATTTGTAAGGGCTCTGGACTCACTCGGAGAATCCAGGATCATCTCCCTATTTTAAAGCCAGTTGATTAGAACCTTCATCTCATCTGCAACCTCAATTCCTCTTTGCCACATCATCTAGTGTAGTCACAGGTTCTGGGGATGAAGATGGAGCTCTCTCTGGGGACATCATTCTGTCTACACACGGATGGGGCTGGCAGCCTGTCGACCACACGTCCCGGGCTCCCTTGCCTGGATTCCATCTGGAGCTGGCCAACAGGAGGCCCGGGGGCCAGATCAGAAGGTGGGCAACGGTGTCAACCCTCACGCTCCTGGGGGCGGCCCTAGGGCAGCAGCAGCCCTGGTGCAGCAGCATCGGGGTGAGTTCAGTGGTAGCCGCAGCCCAGGGTGCTGATGGCTTCCTCGTCTCTGCGTAGCACCCCCTGCCCCCTCTGCATCTCCACCTGGAAGTGGTAGCAGCTCCCTGGTCTCTAGGTCACACCCTCTCCTCCGACACCTTTGTTCTCAGCTCTTGTCCGCAAGGCTGGGAACCACGCAGCCTCCCCATCGCTGGTTAAGCAAAGGTAGGCACA
Source organism: Aethalodelphis obliquidens (assembly GCF_003676395.1). NCBI lineage: Eukaryota > Metazoa > Chordata > Mammalia > Artiodactyla > Delphinidae > Aethalodelphis > Aethalodelphis obliquidens. Next base: position 35,740,387 of record NW_020837956.1, read on the forward strand.
CTCATCACGGGGCTGTCGCAAAGATGAAACGGGGTGGCGTGTAGTTGCCTTGCGCAAGACCTGATGCTTGATACGTGCTGAACACGTTACTGCCAGACGTGGTTTTAGATTTTAGGGTTTTGTTGGCTTTTGCTGTACTAAGGATTTCAATTTTCAATGAGAATCAAATGCACTTTTCCGTTGAAATGTCTTCTATTGACTCCATTTTGAAGAAGCTAGACTCTCTCTGAAGTTGAGATAAATATTCAAACCTATCTTTAGCAGGTTTCCCTCGAATTTTACATATTTAAAATTATTTACCTCCTTGAAGCATCTGGAGTATATTTTGGGAACATGATATCAGACGCCGGTCTAACTTAAATTCCACATCCCTATGCAATTAGCCTAACTTCATTTAATAAATAGCCTTTGATTTCCCCAGTGTTTGGTGTTGCTTGTTCTGGTGTGTAATAGGCTCTCGTATGTACTGGGGGCTCTGTGGGTTCTGACCTGCGGATCCACACAGCCATATAAGGACATTCTGCAGCTCTGAGAGTGTCATTCTGCAGCCTCGGATATGAATGACCACTTGTTTGGGTAACTAATTCTCAGAGCACATCATTTTCTGCCGAGCTGGGGCTTATAGATCTATTTCTTTTCTTGTTGGGAAGTTAGATTATTGGAGAAGTCGAAGGCAGCTGTGATTCATACCCTTTCACTGTAACCTGCATTTTCTGCTTGGGTGGTTGCTGAATTCTCTCTTTCCCCTTGTCTTTTAAAATTTTCATGAGACACAGTCTTGGTGATCGTCTCTGATTGTAAATTTCCTCTCAGACCCTGTGAACCTTCTCCGTTTGCAGCCTCAGTCCTTGTTTTTCCAATATCATCCCCCAAACTAGACTCTTGATTTTCTTTTCTAATTCAATTATTCTTGTGTTTTCTAAAGTGACTTCACTTGCTCAATTGTGATTTTTACTGCATGGCTTTCTTTTTTCTTTTTTTTTTTGAGGTATGCGGGCCTCTCACTGTTGTGTCCTCTCCCGTTGTGGAGCACAGCCTCCAGACGCGCAGGCTCAGCGGCCATGGCTCACGGGCCCAGCCGCTCCGCGGCATGTGGGATCTTCCCGGACCGGGGCACGAACCCGTGTGCCCTGCATTGGCAGGCGGACTCTCAACCACTGCACCACCCGGGAAGCCCTGCATGGCTTTCTTTTAAATAATAACAATGATCCTGGTTTATTCTTATTTACTTGCAGTGAGGCCCTCTCTTATTTCTTTGAGAAGAGATGCCGGCAGCTGTCTAAATTCTTACCATCCTGTCTGATGGAAACGTCAGGATGTGCGACTTTGGAAATCCTACTGCCATGTGCCTCGGTGGGGTAGACACTTTACTGGCAGCCAGCACGTCTGTCTGCCCTGCTGTCCTTTGGTATTGCTTTGGTTCCCTGGCAGCCAGCATGTCTGTCTGCTCTGCTGTCCTTTGCGTATCGCTTTGGTTCCCACGCTTGCCTCATTCGCGCGTGTACCTCAGGCCACGTGTCCTGTACCAGGTGGGAAGGGCGAGGCAGAGGGAGCTTTCCCTTTCCATAAGGGAAGGGGCACAGAGATCTTTGCTTCTATTGCATTGTTCAATACTGCACTTGTTCCCTAGGGCTGTCACAACAAAATATTCAATACCACAATCCTAGCAGCTTAATACAACAGAAATCTATTCTATCACAGTTCCGGCTGAAAGTCTGAAATCAAGGCATCAGCAGGGCCGTTCTCCCTCTGGACGCTCTAGGGGAGGGTGCTTCCTTGTCTCTTTTAGCTTCTGGTGTTGCTGAGAATCCTGGCCTTCCTTGCCTTGTAGACGCGTCTCTCCAGCCTCTGTCTCCGTCTTCACATGATGTTCTCCCTGTGTGTGGTTTTTTGTTGTTGTTGTTGTTTTTTGCGGTATGCGGGCCTCTCACTGTTGTGGCCTCTCCCATTGCGGAGCACAGGCTCCGGACGCGCAGGCTCAGCGGCCATGGCTCACGGGCCCAGCTGCTCCACGGCATGTGGGATCTTCCCGGACCGGTTCACGAACCCATGTCCCCTGCATCGGCAGGCGGACTCTCAACCACTGCGCCACCAGGGAAGCCCTCCCTGTGTGTTTTGATCTCTGTGTCTCTTCTTTTCTTGTAAGGATGCCAATCATACTACTCCCAATGACGTCATCTTAAGTAAATACATCTGCAGCGTCCCTGTTTCTAAATAAGATCGTATTCACAGGTACCTGGGGTTAGGACTTCAGCATATATTTTGGGGAAACACGATTCAAGCCACAGTAAATCCCATGTCATGTGGCCACCCCCAGCTGCAAGGAAGCCTGGAAGACTGAAAATCAAGTCTACTTAGCTAGACACACTGACATGACCCCCAACTGGGATTCTTCAAGTAAGTAAAATGAGGGACCCTGTGTCTAGTGGGTAACTTGTGGTATCTGCACAACGGTTTAGTCACCCAGGAAGGCTGAGTGCTCAGTTCTGCAACCTCTTGTTTCCCCAGAAATCAGCCTCCTATGGCTCTGCAGCTTCCTGATTATGGACGCGAACCCAGAAGACCTCTGTGCAAACCTTGATGCCCTGGGACACTGTTCCGTAGGATGACCTCTCTGGCCCTCACTCCTAGGCTACCTTATCTTTCATATCTCTTGATTTCTGATGTTGCAACCTACATGAGCAGCCCACAAATCCCAGAAAGTAGTAACAATTGGCAACGGGGGAAGAAAATGGAGAGCCTGGGGGGAAGGCAGGTGTGTGTGTTTGAAGTCCTTTTTCTAAGTGATCCAGGGAAAGCAGGACAGTCGGGGCCCCTGAGCACAGGGTAGACCCCTGACACTCAGGAGACCCTGGAATGTGTCCTTCCCCCATGGCTGTACCGTGTTCATTACCGCTGAGAGTGCGGGTCACCCGTGAGGCCACGGGAAAAGTCAAACTCCTCTGTGATTTGTTCTACGCAAATTCCCATCGAAATTGTTAAAGCAACTGTTTCACTTCTTAAAAGGGGAAACCAGTCATTTGAAAACCTTAATTATGCAAAACTGTTCATTTTCTAAGTTGATTAGAAGTAGGAATGGGTTCAAACACAAGCTCTACCATATATTGGGGTGTGGCAAGTTACTTGACCCTACACCTCTCTGACCCTCCTTCCTGCGTGGAGGGAGTGGAGGTGTAACTGGCCCTCTCTTAGAAGCTTCAGGCATTATGTTCCCAACAGCTTGCCTGACATCCCTGCTCTGATTCTCAGCAGCTCCCACACCCGTTTCTCTCCCAGTCGTCTTTGCCTTTGTGATGTCAACGTCCACCCAGAGCCCCGGGTAGGAGTCAGGACATGACTCTTCATTCCTCTTTCCCTCTTTTCATCCACCCAACTCATCAGCAAGCCCTGTGGAGAGGCCATTCTCCTTCTAAAACATGACTTTTCTCCATATTGACTGCCATGAGGTTACCCTTAGTTATTCATTGTTGCCTTAAATAAGGTAATTGATGAATGAAGGAGCATCTTAACCTCTCCCCGGGTCTCTGCAAGAGCCTCTTCACTGGTCTTCCTGACCCTTTGTCCACATGGCTGCAAAAGTGATTTTTTAAACGTTTAGCAGACCCAATCTAACCCTTGCTTAATCGTCTGAGATCTAGCCCCTTCCTTCCTCTCCCCCCAATCCCCTCCATGACTGCAGTTGCATCACATTTGTTCTTGAACACACCAAGTTCATCCTGGCTTCAGACCTGTGCACTGGTCTTCGTGCTGCCCTGATGTCTCTGAGATGAGCTCAGTAGGGAAGGGATGCTGCTGGAGGATGGTGATGCCTGTGATGTGATGAGTCATCAGGCCTGTTCCGGCGCTCCCTGCTCACATTTAGTCATGAAATTAATGAGCAAATTAACTGGGAACTGATTATTCCAAAAATAAATTATAGATTCAGCTTCTTTCTTTTGGCTTCACGCCTTTGAAGTCCCACAACTTTTCCTGAGGAGAATGAAATGAAAAGAGACATTTGCAATTTTAATTTTTTATGCCACTTTTATAGAAAACTACAAAAGAGAGAAGAGCTATCAACATGATCAGAGGAAATAGGAAAATTACAAAGAGGGGGAACAGGACTATTTTGCCATTTTTTTTGAACAGACTCTTTAGAAGGACATGAATAATACATAAGAAATCCTACAGACTAGTTCAGGAAAACAGAAAGCTGGTACTTAATTATTGAGAATGCAGAATGTAGGTGGGATGGGAGTCCAGAGAAAAAGGTGCTTAATCAGTGCAAAGAAGACAGTTCACGGGAAGCGGCTAATCTACCGTGAACTGGGAAACCATGAAACCAAGCTGGTCAGATTGTGTAGGAAGGAGCGTCTCCTCTCTGGGGTGAAGTTAATGGGCGTCATGACAGATATTCCAGCTCTCCAGAGTCTTCTTTGCTTCCTTTTGGCTTTCTGATGGTATTCCAGAGGCTTGAGGTGGCTAGAATCTCATCTAGGGCCCCAGAATCCCAGAATTTGGGCCCTCCTTTCTCTTTCCCCTTTCTCACGTAGCGCATTTCATTCTCAGGCTTTTTCCCTCTTCCTTTTCTGTGCAGGGAAAGAAATGACCCCTCTCTCTGAAAATGAGACAGAGAAATCCAAGATTTACAGAAAGAGAAGCGTAGCAGAATGTGTGCAGAATGCACTAGAGAGGAAAGAGATCCCTGTGGACACAGGACCAGCTGGACTTTGAGGCTGTCTTCAGAGAGGTCTGTACATTCCATGTCACATGCATAACCTCATGGCAGGGCCCTCTCAGGAGGATGGTGGGTCACCACCTCCTGGGAGATAAATCAGATCCTGTTGGACGATGCCAGAAATAACAGTAGATCAAGACCCCAGCAGAGCAGATGACTCACTCTACAGCTCTCCTGTAATAGGGAAGAACAAATCTGACTCCATATTGGATCTGTTTCTTTTACTTTCACCTCTGTATTCTATTGCTATTGCTGTAAATTAGTCACTAAAGGGATGTTGCCTATAAGCTCAAATTATACATAATGGCCCACCTTTGGGAACCCTGCCTCCCCACCTGTGAATGACTATAGGAAGAAAGAAATGAACACATCCCCTCTGGAGGCTGACTGGAACCAGGAAACGTTTGACTTTAACTACCTCCCGCCCCCCTGCCTCCTTTTTAGTATAAAAGGAGCCTGAATTCTAACTCAGGCAAGATGGTTCTTTGGGACACGAGTCCACCATCTTCTCTGTCTGCCAGCCCTCCGAATCAAGTCTCTATTCTTTTCCCTAACAACTTGTCTCTCGATCTATTGGCCTGTCAAGCAGTGAGCAGTACGACCTTGACTCTAACAGTCTCTCTGTCCATCCACCCACCCATCCATCCTTCCTTCCTTCCATTATTTACCTCCCTCTAGAAAAGAGGAGAAATCTTGTAAAGATACAAATAATACTTTAAGATAGATATGTCAAGTTAGTGATAAGAAAGACACGGAAAAGGTAAAGTAAGTATAGGAAAGTAAGTGAAGCCAGGAGTGAGACTGTCACACAAAATACAGGCCTCTACGTCCGAAGCACCGACGAGGGATAAGCTACATCCTGGCTCTGAGCTTTCTAGCAGCCAATGGGAGCAGGGAAACATGATAACATGATCGTTCCCTTAACTCGCAGTGTCTGTAAGGTAAAAATAAACCCGTTGCCAAGGAAAAGCATGGCTCTGACTGATTCCAAGCCCAGTGAGAGTTTTCCTGAGGCTTTTGTAGAAGAGGGTTGAGGCTGAGCCAGAAACAGACTCCTGGGCTAGTGACTGATGCCACATACCCTGTTGAGGAGAGACTGTGGTGTTAAATTAATTAAACAGGAGGCCATTAGACTGGGGTCCGTGGGGAAGGGCCAGTGCTGAGGAGGCGGGCTCTGACTTTGTGAGGCACCAGACTGGCTCCGGTGTTCCGGACGGTAAGGGGGAGGTCTGGGAGTGTGAAGTTGCCCAGCACCCTGAGGTCATGCTCTCAGCATGATGGCCTTCTTTGGGGTTCACCAGCAGGACCATGGCGAGAGGCTGTATCACCTTAGTAGACCACGTAAGAAACCCAAACTAAGCCTCAAGGTTAAGAAATCGAAATTTAAGGACAACCCGTCCCAAACAGCCAAGGAGTCCTTCCTAAAAAGGCGACCGCTTAAGCTACAGCCAATCAGACAACAGAAGTCCCAACAAGGGGGCTTCCCTGGTGGCGCAGTGGTTGAGAGTCCGCCTGCCGATGCAGGGGACGCGGGTTCGTGCCCCGGTCCGGGAAGATCCCACATGCCGCGGAGCGGCTGGGCCCGTGAGCCATGGCCGCTGAGCCTGCGCGTCCGGAGCCTGTGCTCCGCGACGGGAGAGGCCACAGCAGTGAGAGGCCCGCGTACCGCAAAAAAAAAAAAAAAGAAAAAAGTCCCAACAAAAGCTGCTCTTTGGAGCCAAAGGACAAGGAAAGGGGCAGCCTGGCAGGCAGATGATGTCAGACAATAATCGTCCTCCTCCAGCAGACACCACAGGAGACACCGGCCCGATCCTACCCAAGCCAGCAAAGACCCCTGAGGCACCAGACTCCCCCTCGCGGCTGTAATGGGCGCCTTCCCTTCCGTGTGGGGAGAAGGACAGAGGTCGCAGCGGGCGAGGGATGAGGGGGAAGGAGCAGCGACACAAGGCGGAGCGAGTGGGGAGCAGGGGCTTGCGGCCGCCTGGGGCAGGGGAGCAGGGGTGCGTTGAAGCGGAAGGGACCTGGGGTGGGCTTTTCCCTCCTGCCTCCCGCCCTGGCATCATAGGGCAGGGAGAAAGGGTCAGGCCCGGGGGAGTCCGTTCCTGGACTTCACCCGTCCCTCCTCCTCAGGGTTCCCACACACATCCCCCGCCGGGGGGGGTGGGGTGGCGGGCACACTCAGTAGGGGTGTGTCCGGGGGAGGGGGCTGCAGTCCTGCGGAAACAGCCATGCTTAGGGAGCCCAGATGTCCTCAAGGCCTCCATCCTAGGGGGCTTCCCTTTATTTAACATTCAGATAAAATGGCCTGAGCCCTCCTCCAAGCCCAGTGCCCTCTCCTTACGTCCAAGGATTCTTGGGGTCGTCACCCATGTGACTGTTCCAGTCCTCACTTGCCCTCTTGCCTTCTGGGGCCACTGCCCTCTCCCTGCCCACCATCACCCGGGAGATGTATGCCGCCCTTTCCCCTCCGCTCCCTGCTGGATTAAGATCTCACAGTGGCTCAAGATTTAGGGGAAGGGAGGTATTTAGAACTTCAAATGGAGGCTCAGGGGTCTCTGTTTGTGCCGATGGACCAGTCACCCCCTCACAAGGGGAATTTCTTGCTGGCTTGGGTCCCCCTTTGCACCTTGCCTTCCCTTATGTTTCTAGACCTCTCTTTCCCCCAGATTTCTCATTCGGAGCCCAGGTCTCTTCTCTGCTCACTAAGAAGCCAGCAGTAGACAATCCCCAAATCCCTAGTACTTTGTAATACAGAACAATTTAGCCCTCCCTCTGCCTCACTCCTCACCCATCTGGTCTGGGAGGGCTTCCCTTGTGGTGCAGTGGTTGAGAATCCACCTGCCAGTGCAGGGGACACGGGTTCGAGCCCTGGTCCAGGAAGATGCCGCAGAGCAACTGAGCCCGTGTGCCACAGCTACTGAGCCCACGAGCCACAACTACTGAGCCCACGTGCCTAGAGCCCGTGCTCCACAACAAGAGAAGCCACTGCAATGAGAAGCCCATGCACAGCAATGAAGAGTAGCCCCCGCTCGCCGCAACTAAAGAAAGCCTGCGCACGGCAACAAAGACCCAACGCAGCCAAAAATTAATAAATAAATTAATTAATTAATTTAAAAAGTGATGTCCTGCCTCACAAACCCAAACGCCCTTCTGAATATTTTCTCCAACAAAAGAGTGAAATGCTCTGCCTTGCTTACGACACGGAAACATGGCCGTCACCACTTTCTTTTTCTTTTCCTTAGCATATTTTTCTGTCTCTAATACTCATAAAATAGAGTGAGCTGCCAGGTTGATGAGTGAAGTATAGCAACAAGAAGCCTCCAGAATTTCTCAGAAGAACTTGGCTCATGGATGTCAGGAATCAAGAAAGGAGGGAGGAACCAGGAATTGAGAGGTGAAGACAGAGCAAGACGGAGTTGAATCTGAGGACAGGAGACCTGTTTCTTGGAGAGGCAGGGGGGCATCCAGGCTGGACAGAGAGGTCAGAAGCTTAAATCAGCCGACTCTGCCCTGGGCTGCACCTTCAGTGGGAAACCTCTGTGAAGAAATAGGAAGGCTCCCTTTCTTGAGGGAGAGATGGCAGGATCTGAGCTGGAAAATCTCCACTTTACCTCTGGGGAAGATGTTCTGGAAATGGAGATCCTTAAGATCGAGCTCTTACTTTGGGCCAGGCCTGCCTCAGGGCCAGCTCCGTCCCTCTGACTGCGGCCCAGGCATCTCTGTGCCCTGACCCACTCCCGCCCCTGCCACACTAGGGTCTGCTGTGCCCAAGGGAACCAGTTTGAGAACTTGAACGTGGAGAGGAGACTGGGCGGAGGGCACCTGTCTTCCGGAGGGGAGGCCAGCCGGGGAGCCAGGCCCCCTCGGTCCCGAGTGGATGTTGCGAGCGCCCTCCCTCACACAAGGCAGGTGTGCGTTGACACACCATGTGAGCTTGGAGACGGTTCTGGAGGATGTCCATCAACAAGAAGGCTTTCTGAGTGTTGTTTTATTTTGCTTGTTTGCTTTCAAATAAGAGAACAAATTGACAGAGGCATCAGGCAGACGCTGCCTTCCTAGCAGTTAGCAAAATGCCAGGCAGCACTTAGATGCCCAACAGAGTCCCTGTTTTTGCAGGCGGTCTGCAGGGATGCCGCTCCTTGAACCGTGGGAAGAATGGGAGCTATGTCCTCCTCTCCACCAAGGGCCCCCAGGAGCATCTGGTTCACCCCCTGCTCCAGACCACCTGCCACTGAACCATCTTGGTCTCATCCTAGAGACACCCTAGTGTCTTCACGTGGACGGCTGGGATAGGGACCAATGAGCTCCAAAAGTCAGTGAAAATCTTTTGGGTATGCACCTGCAGTATAGTTCTACATGGAAATATTTATATATTCAGTCTTACTTTAGTAATATATTATGTACAAAAATATAAATTAAAAATGAATGAGATAAAAATCAAGTTTAAGTGTACTGGCTTGGGTCATGTCCCCTCAAAATTCACCTCCTTCCCAGAACCTCAGAATGTGAACCTTATTTGGAAATAGGGTCTTTGCAGATGTAATTAGTTAAGAAGTAGTCCCTGGAGTCAAGTGGGACCTTAATTCAATAGGACTGGTGTCTTCAAAACAAGAGGAGAAAACACACACACACACACACACACACACACACACACAGTGCCACGTGACCACAGACACAGAGACTGGAGCAATGCATCTGCAAACCAAGGACCACCAAGGATTGGGGGCAGCAGCAGAAGCTGGGAGAGATAAGGCAGCATCCTCTCCTACAGCCTCAGAGAGAGAGTGCGGGGCCCTGCCGACACCTTGGCTGCCGACTTCCAGCCTCGCTGAGGGCCTCGTGTCCTTTGTCAGCTTGTCTTCCTCAGTGCTGAGCGTGGTCAGCACTGATACCATTCATGAAGGTTCGAAGGTCAGACATCTAGGGGTCCCTTGATGTTTCCATCCCCCAGAGCTCAGCAAATCCTATTGCTGGCGCTCCTCTAACTCATCCCCCCCAGACCCCAAGCCTCTGGCTGCCTGACAATCACTTCCCGGGATGACTGTAGCATCTATCTCTGTGGCCTCCAGTCATGTCCTCCTGTAGTCCATTCCACAGTGGCCATAGGCATTAGTGGGATAGACCTGTCACTTTCCAGAATACATGGGATGAAGTTCAGCTTCCTAGCTCAGCAAGAGACTATGGCAGACACTGTGGATTGGCCACACAAAAGCTCTTCCCAACTCCTTGTTGTGTTTTGTTTGTTTGTGTTTCTTTTTGCATTCTTCTTCTCTAGAGCCTGGGAAGCTAAAAACTATTTTTCTAGTTACCTTCCCATCAGAGGTGGCCATATGACCCTGTTGTGGCCAATAAGATACAAGTAGAAAACTACTGGAGAGGGCTTTCACTCCAAATTAAAAAGACAAAGCCTTGAAAGAATGAAGGGATTTTGCTATCTTCCTAAGTGGGAAACAAATGTGATGTCTGGAAGTGCAGCAGCCATTTTGTAACCAGGAGGGCAAAGTTCCCCCCCCTCCCCCATTGTAAGGATTGTGGAGGAGAAATACAGAGAAGAGACTAGATCCCTCTTGGCTTTGTGGAGCAGGCCCACTGCCCCTGGATAGCCTACCCTGAGTTACACGAGGAAGAGATACCCTTGCTTGTTACCCACTCTTGTCATGTTTTCTCTTGTTCTAAAATTAGCTTTCTCAACCAGTACTGGGACATTGTAGCTACTCAGTAAATGTGAGTTCCTTTCCCCTACTTCATCGTGCTTTCTGCCTGACTTATTCATCCTCTCTGCTTTCTCAGGAATTTTCTAGAATTCTGGGGGGAATATTTATTATGACGGCAGACAACTGCATGGTAAACAGTAGGTTCTTTTTTTTTTTTTTTTTACTTTTTTTAATTAAAAATTTTTTATTCTTTTTTTTTATTGGGGTACAGTTGTTTTACAATGTTGTGTTAGTTTCTACTGTATAGCGAAGTGGAATTCCCTGTACTATACCGCAGGTTCTCATTAGTTATCTATTTTATACATATTAGTGTATATATGTCAACAGTAAGTTCTTTGTAGGCAAGACAATCCCTCTTTGAAACGCCCTGTCTGACTCCTGATAAGGGCTCAGTAATATTTGTGGATGCAAAAATCCCCAGCTATTTTATCCCCTCTTTGGCAGAAGTCATGAACAGCACAGCCTTGGGCAGACGTCTGTCTTTCATGAGCCCTCCACCCCCTCCCCGAGGAGTAACTGGGCCGTCTCACCAGCTCAGGACCCCTTGTCCTTCAGCTGTGTCATCTCCAGCTGCCTCTGTGGGATGCCAACCAGAACATAAGCTCCTTCCTTCCCCGTGCCCATCGTGCTGCTGCCTCTTAGCCTTCGTCCCTGGATTCCCACATCTAATAGGTGCTCAAGACCTGTTGACTGGACCTCCCACGTGGCTCTGGGGTCTGTGGTGCCACTGCCCCTACCTTAGTTCAGGCCTTTGCCTTGTCCCACCTGCAGTACCTGCTACTCCTTTCCCTTCTCTCTGAGTTTGCTTTCTGTCACCCATTGTCAGCTCTGCAGCCTTTCAAACAGGTGGCCCACAGGTCAAGTATGTTCTGGAGACAGACTTTGATCTATGAAGCTGCTTTCATAGTGCTTTAAAATATTTTAAAATATTATTTGCTAACATTAAAAAAAACAGATCTTTCACATAGATATTCCAATTTCCAGGTTCTTTTGACAAATCAGCGGCTCTGCCAGCGATGGGCCGACCTTTCTTCCCAGCAGAGCGGCTGGAGCCGAGAAGGAGCTGCCGCCTTAGAAGGAACATGCGTCCTCTGGTTCCAATGGCCCGCCGCTCCCGGTCACAGACACAGGCCTGCTCTGATACAGAAGTCAGCCCACCGGGCTCTGCTAGCCTTCGGAGTTTGCAAACCCTGCTTTAAAGCCTTCTAATACAACCAGCTGGTAAGGCAATCCGGCTCGCCAGGGCTTTCACACTCAATGATCTTAATTTTCTCCAGTGTCTGGCCTTATCCAGTCTCTATCGTGGCAGATTTCATAACTTCCCAGGAACTTTCATTCTCTAGAAGATCAGAGTCCGGTCCAGTGTTTTTCACATTGTGTGTTGTGACCCATTAGAGGCTCACGAAATCTATTTAGTAGATCACAGCCCGTATTTTTTAAAATGAAAGAGAATAGGATAGAAAATATCAAATTGTATTGCATGTAGCAAGGTTAAGTATTGTTCTGTGAAACTTTCAATTTAGTTATTGATATGCCTATGCCTTTGTGTACTGGGTTGCAATGTAAATGTATTTCTTACTCTGGATCCTAGTGTCCTGGTCTCTCTTTAAAATGACCCCCAATTCCAAAGAGATGGAGAAGGGAAGGGGGAGGGCGCAGGGGAGTCAGCAGGGATGTGGTCTTGCCCTGCGGTCGGCAATACCCCAGCACCTTGGTGGCGGGCAGCTGCCGTGGTCTTGTCCAGGAATGGCTCCTCCCCCGATTCTTAAGGGCTAATTCCTCTGGGGTTGCAATGAATAAAAATTCTTGTTTTAAAAACTGAGGTCTTCCACAGCCTGGGCTGGATTTTCACCAACCTTCTGCACCAGAGCCATCTTATCCCATGCGCTGCATCACTTTGTTTTAGGTGTTAGTGGTTATTACTTGAAAGAAGTCCTGGGCTGTAGCAAGTTTGGGCAGCGCTGGACTTAGCCAATAAATGGGATGCTTGTCTGTAGGTCTTCTCAGTCTAAGAATTCTTGATGTAGAAATCTCTAGAAAATGCTATGGGAAATGCACGATTAGAGGTTAAACTCCAAGGTTCTCAAAATCTGAAAGAAGTTTGAATTCGAATATGGAAAGGAGCCTGCAGATAACTTGGTTTCACTCCTTCCCACCCACGCGGTGAATAATCTCTCTTTATTGCCTTCATTCAGCAAATACACAGGATAATTAGACACCGATTCTGCCAAGACAAGCTCACAGGCTACAGATGTTACTGGATGAAGGTGAGTTAGAGAGAGCCCTGTCTCAGAGAGGGGAGGTCAAACGCCAGAGGCTCTGCACTCGGAGGAAGGGCTCCTGCCAGCAGAGGGGACCAGTCGTTTATCTGGAGGCGGCTCGGTTAGGCCCTGAAGGCCGTTTGAGACCGCCACTCGTGCAGACGGGGTGGGTGTCTGGGAGGCTTGGCGGACAGAGGACCTGGGCAAATACAAAGGAACAGTGCCTGGGCCATAGTTGTCTCTCACAATGAACCGTTGAATGAATGCTTCCAGTGCAGAGTCTGAATAGAAGATAGGAACTACGGCCCGGGCCAGATGTCGGGGAGCCCCAGATAAGGGCCTCGAGGCTTCCGCCTTTACGCTGTGGGGCAAAAGGGGCCACGGAGGGTTTGGGGCAGTGACAAGGGACTGTAAGACTTTGCCCAACCTTGTGCAGGTGGGAGGCCCTGTCCCATGGCCGGATAACGTGGGGACGCAGTGGGCCCCAGACTGCTGTCCTGCATCTTAGCTCCCTGCGACGTGGCAGGGGTGGGAACAAGCCCCTGTGGCCTCTCCAGCTCCCCAGCTCCCCAGCACTGGCCCCTGGACACTGGCAACACCGGAACTGCGGCTTTCTTTCTGAGGCTGGCCCGCCAAGATGTGCAGAACCCGGGGATGCTCTTCCCCTATGAATGGACACAGCTCCGGGCACAGTCACCAGACGCCTGCCATCAACCTGTCTCGGTGACCACGTGGGGGCTGCTTCCCCTCCTGCCAGCAGGCTGAGCACACGACTGTGCCTGGGACCGGCTCGCACCGCCCTTTGAAGCGGACGTCTCTTCTTTGGGGGCTGAGCACTCAGAGTGTCTGGGCCCAAGAGCACAGTCCAGAGAGACAGCTGATGGGGACCATCTCCCGGCCTGAGCGCCAAGTCCTCCCCCCTAGACCCTCAGGGGAGCAGATGCTCCAGCTAGACTCGTCTCTCCGGAGAGAACCCTTCTCGCTTCTTGGATTCCTGGTCTTCCACAGCTGGAGAGGTCCCCCAGAGATCTTTCAGTCTGGCTCCTTGTCTCCAGCAAGAAAACAGCTAAGCCCCCAGCTGGTGCTGAATGTCAGTGCAGAGCCAAGTGGGAAGCCAGGGGGAGGCGCCTGGGGAGGTGAGAAGACAGCATCTTGATCCCCCCCCCGCCCCCCACCCCGAGCTGAGCTCTTGCTGGAGGTGCAGGCAGCAGGAGCTAGAGCTCAGTGCCAGGTTACATTGGTCTATTTTTAAGAGGAAGCCAGTGTGAGAAGCCCACATTGTAGAAAGACCCCGGGATTTAAAATCAGCTTGGATCTCTGAGACGTTGGTACCCCTAAGCCATAAACTCCTTTAAGTAGAGCCCACTGCAAATCCCAGCGTTGTTTCAGATTATTATTTCAATCAGAAGGCATTAGTCTCCATAGCTAAGAGCAATATTCTGCAATTTGATCCTTTATTGGTGAAAGGATTATTTGGCTGCAAATCTCACGAGGCCAGTAATAACTGTGAAATCACCACGCGCATTCTATCACTGAGCTGTCCCCTCACTGCATCCACTGAGAAATAAAATAGGCTCTAAACTTGTTGTTCATATTATTTTATCCATAAATGGGTCCTGGGTTAGAAAAACACTCACATCATTCTAATGAGAAAGCAGCAGGGTTTATCAGCACACAGAAAAAGCGAAGCAAGGGAAAGAAACCCCGAAAGTGGAGACTGAGGTCGCCTGATCCAAGGCTCTGCAGACATTCCTGGTGGAAGGATCCTATTCCCTGTGCGTATATCAAGCTGCCTGCCTGGCCGGGTCTCCCAGGGGCCTGGGGCCCACGTGCAGGCCACCAGACTCACACACCCAGACTCACAGGAGGCTGCTTGGAAAACCCAAACCACCAGATGCATTTAGGATTGACTAATGGTGTTACCCCTCCTGGCATCAGATACCCTGGTGTGGTTGTCACGTGAAAGTTGCCCCTTCCTCCCAGCCGGGATCTACAGAACCTGGCAGTGAGAGGTCCTTGGGGACTGTTGGAACAGGAGATGCACGGACGCATCTCCAACTTGGGTGCCAGGCCGTTCCTTCTCTGTGAGCTGCAGCGGTAACTGCCGGCTTCCAACAGATGCAGTGGGAAGAACTCAAGTTTTGGTGTCTTGTCTGGATTCAAACCTTGGCTTCTCCGTTTACCAGATGGATGAGCTCAAACATGCAATTATGCTCACTGGGCCTCAGTGTTTTCACTCGTAAAATGGGGTTAGTATGGGAGACCTGAAATAATGCATAGAACGTGCCGAGGGTAGGAGCACCTCATAGGCCCTCAATACAAGGAAGTATCACTCAGGCTCTGAGTTCGAGGAGCCAGCTTCCCCAGCACTGGGAGAAGGATGCCCGGACTTTCTTTGGTGTCCGCTAGACATGCGTGGTGGCTGCTGTCCGTTCGTCCTTCTGGGTTTCTTCCCTGTGTCTAATCTATGCAGAAATTCAAAGCAAATAGACTTGATGGACTCCTGAAACCCCTGGTAGGCACCAGTAATAGAGGCATCCTTCCACCACCCTTACACATCTGAACCTTTTCTGAATGCTTCCAGCTGTCACAATGGGTACTGGGAGCCACTGGTCTGGAGATGCGCCAGAGTGGGAAGCCCTGGCCCTGGTGATGGATGTGACTTCTCAGGTGGGGCAGAAGCCTGCAGGTGGACCCAAGGCCAGGAGCTGGGGGTAGATTGGTGGGTTGGTCGGGAGGATGAGCGCAAGCAGGGGTTCTCAGTCTTGGCCTCACACTGGAGCCACCTGGAAGGCTTTCAAAACTTGCTGCCTGGGTCCTGCCCCCAGGGCTTATGATTTAATTGGTCTGAGGTACGGTGATGATTCTAATGGGTAGTCAGTGTGAGACTAATGGGTAGTCAGTGTGAGACAGTGATGCAGAGAGCAGGGCACCTGGGGATAAAAATGTGGGCGGGGGTGCGTGGCAGCATGTCAGCATCTAGATGTGAGAACATCCAGGTGTGCACAGAACAAATAAGACCAGCTTCTAGGCTGGAATACGAAACCTTCGCCAGAGAAGACTGGCAGGCGCCCCACTTCCCGGGATTTGGTCCAAAATTAAAGGGAAATTTTTCTTCATCCTCTGGGCTCCCCAAGTACCCTGTGTGGCATCTGAGCCCTGGCCTCCCCACTCTGTAGTTTTCTGACTCTTTCTCTCCCAGGCTGCAAGGAGATTCCAGAAGGCAGAGGTGCTGCCGTTTACGTATTATTAAATCTAAACATCCCCAGGAATAAGCCTCATGCCCAGCCCCTGGTAACGGAGCAGACGCCGTCATGGTGACTTATTTGATGCTAACCCCTGGTAACGGAGCAGACGCCATCATGGTGACTTATTTGATGCTAACCTAATGCTTCTAGATCCCCCTAGACAGAGGCTGTGTTGGTCCTGCTGCCTGGGCTGAAACTGAGCCTCTATCAAGAATCATTATGAGAAGAAGAGGAGCCTGGGGCCCTAGAGGACCTGATACCCTCTCTGATTATTTGCCTAAAGGAAGATTTTCTATAATAAAAAGTAGGATTTCTGGTGGCCACAGACTGTTTTCGTTTTAAGGACGACATCAAGCAGCTATTACATTTTACTGAGTAGTTCCTTAATCTGGTTTATTTTTTATTTTTTGCCTTATGCTTATGAGCCATTAATTGCTGTGCTAGGGTGACGTTAGCAGCCTTCCATTTGCGGGGGGAGGTGGTAGGAATAAAAGGAACTTCGAACTGCTTTTCTGATTATGAGTCTAGTCTGTCAGCTTTGACCTTTCCATTCCAACTCAATGCCTATTCAACAGAAACCTTGACATTTAAAAAGGCAGCACATCCAGCCCACATCTTTATCTTATAAGCCGACCACTTTTCAGATCCTTCTTTTCTCAGAGCTCAGCCAAAAAAGTAGTTTGGCATTTCTGCTTCTTCTGTTCCCTAGATTTCTGAAAAATACAGGGGAGACAGGAGGTTGAAAGATGAAAGTGTCTGTTAGCCAATGTCCGTTCCCTAAATGCGCTTGCCTTCGCTGGCGGGTGTCTGCGTGTCTGCACACAGCTTTATTTTGCTTTGAAAAGGATAGGACTGCAGGTGTCAGGAAGCAAGATGAGACAGGTGGAAACCCACTTCAGTACACCTATTTTTAGTTCAGATTCTATTTAAGTGGAAGTGATAACTCCAAGGTAACTGGCAAGAGAAAATGAGTCTGTTTGCACAGTAATTGTTTGCCCAAAAAAGGAGTGAACATCCTTCAGGTATTCCAAAGGCTGAGTGAAGGGAAAAACCGAAGCAGGTTACTTAGAGAAGAACCTTTAAAGAAAAAGGAGGCTCTTTAAAGAAATCAGTGGAGTCAGGAAAAGATCCAGTGATGAATAATGAAACCTCTGATTGACTCAGGACCAGCTGTAGGACTGCTATGCTATCTTCCTCTCTCCTGTGTCCCCTCTTGGGATTCTAGGTGCCCCAGCAGGGAAACGTCATTAGTTATGGAGTCTGGTCGGTGCTGGAACTTACCACCACCCAGAGGCATACCTCCCCCCAAATCCTGAAGCCTAGGGTCCACTCTGACCACAGTGCCTGACTCCCTGATCCCTCTCTCTCACTGCTGTCACACCTGCACGGGGACCTTTCGGAGACCTCGCCCCTCTCTCCCTTCTGTACTCTCCACCCGCATCTTGACTTCCTTCCCTCACTGGTGTGGCCCCATGGAACAGTGCTCAACCAACTTCTTGCCAAGACTCTCAACTTCCTTGTCCCCTGGGTCATTCCAGCCACCTCCCTTCTAGTGGAAAACTCCTTCGCGGTACAGGCTGGTGTCCACAGGACACACTCTGTCCAGCTCTCTCTCTTTTTCTCCTGGGTGAAGGATGACAAGGTAGCAGAGGTCTGTCTTGCCCACCCTGGGGAACTCCCTCAGCCTAGTCCAGTGCCTGGCATAGAGCACATGCTGGTAAATATGTGTGGAGAAGCATTTCCCTTTTCATAGTAAGTGGACACCAGGGCAGAATTGAAGAGATCTTTTGTCTCTGCCGTTGTTTGCTGTATGGTCTGGGATAATTCATCAGTGTGTCTTCCCAGTTTGCTTGAGTACATCTGGGAACGAAACAATGGCACACGGGTGGGTTAATGGTGTTTTCTGGTTTTTAAAAATTATTTATTTATTTATTTTTGGCTGCATGGGGTCTTCGTTGCTGCACACAAGGCTTTCTCTAGTTGTGGTGAGCGGGGGTACTCTCCGTTGTGGTGCGCGGGCTTCTCATTGCTGTGGCTTCTCTTGTTGCGGAGCACGGGCTCTAAGCGCATGGACTTCAGTAGCTGTGGACGTGGGCTCAGTAGTTGTGCCTCGCAGGTTCTAGAGTGCAGGCTCAGTAGTTGTGGTGTACGGGCTTAGTTGCTCCGTGTCATATGGGATCTTCCCGGACCAGGGCTCGAACCCATGTCCCCTGCATTGGCAAGCGGATTCTTAACCACTGCACCACCAGGGAAGTCCCAGGTTAATGGTGTTAATGGTGACACGGGATGAGCAAAGACAGAGCATTGTCCACTCGACACAGTGGTCGATTGTAAGGGTGGATTGAATACCTGCCATACACAAGATGCTCTCGTGGGTTCCCAAGGGGATAAAACCCCAGCCCGTTCTAAAGAGGGTAGAGCCCCAGCCTGTCTCCAGGGCTCGTCATGTGGTTGCAGGGAAGAGTATGAGGGAGAGGGATGGAGGAAGACAAGCAGACGGCCGCTCTAGAGGGGAGGGCATGGCGAAGGATGGAGTGAGAACACGGAGCTGGGAGGAGGGGCCTGGGCTCCCATCTTGGCTCTGCCAATGCTCTGGGCAACTCCAACGTCACTTCCCTTCCTTCAACTTCTGTTTTTTTCCCAATAAACTATGGAGTCACTCTGGTCCCTTTTCGCTCCGATCCACGAGTGAAGTCCCATCAAGCTGAGGGGTGGCCAGAACTTCTTCCAGGGAATCAGAATATGTCTGGACCACACGGCTTTCCCTGGCTTTTCCCCCCAGAAAAGAACATTCCAGGGTCTGAGGGGAGAGCAGTGAAGAGAGCATTAAATTGACCTTAGCAAATGTTCTGCACCGGCTCTGCATCAAGTAAGGATGCAGAAGGGCAGCCTTTTTTTTTTTTTTTGAGGTACGCGGGCCTCTCACTGTTGTGGCCTCTCCCGTTGCGGAGCACAGGCTCCGGACGCGCAGGCTCAGCGGCCATAGCTCACGGGCCCAGCCGCTCTGCGGCATGTGGGATCTTCCCGGACCGGGGCACGAACCCGTGTCCCCTGCATCGGCAGGTGGACTCTCAACCACTGCGCCACAAGGGAAGCCCGAGGGCAGCCTTTTGAGAACGGAAATCCGGAGATCTGAGGCAGAGCAAAGCAAGATGAATCTTACTTTTCTATTTGGGATTTTCTTTCTGACAGAAAAAGATGTTCTCTCCATCCCTCATTTGTAAAATGGACCTAATAATCGTGTCCTTGAGCACTATGAGATGACACATGAAAAGCTCTGGAACGTGCTAGTCTCAGTGGAGACTGTTATTCACTTCATCATCCTTCCTGCCATTTAACTTTCTCATCTCCACGAGTGCTGAGAAAAGTCCCCTAGGGCCTTCTAGTTCCTAGCTTTTCTCTTGGAAAAAGCCACTTTCATTATTTTTGCTTTGAATTCAATTGAATTAGAAAAAAAAATTATTTCCTGTTCTTGCTACTGTGTCTTCTTTTCAAAGAACTTCACACAAGTGAATGCAACCTTGGCAGCCATGTAATATCTCAAAAAAATTAAAAAGAAGAAATGTTATTTGAAAATTATAGAAAATTGGCAGGTAATGGGGCACAGCTCTGATTCACATTCAAAATAGATTTCCTATCTGGCTGGAATAGGCTTGGGTGGGGGAGGGCAGGCAGAAGGATCTGAAAGACAGAGAATTGCCTAGAAATGCGTCTTGCCTTCCCCTTCTTATCTATCTTTTGGGACAATTGATAACCCCTTTCTTTTTTAGGGAAAACATAATATTAAAATAGTATGCCTCCTTCTTAGGAATGTTCTGAAGCCCTTGGAATAGCAGATTCTCTTTTGAAATGACCTGCACTTAATACCATGAAAAGAACAAAAATGGAAACCTCCAATTTTCAAAAGATAAACGGTAATCACTCATTATGAAAGCATTGGCTGTTTTCGGCAAACAAGTGATCAGTTTGGGAATAGTTGTCATTTGTGAACATAATCATAAAGTTAAACTTCAAGCTTTTCAGTGAATCACAGGAAAAGAATGCTTTAGCCCACATTGAATATTTTAAGGAATTTCTCTCAACCTTGAGTGAGGATCAGATTTGCCTAAATGGATGCATTAGGTCCAGAAAGATAGAAAGGTCAGGCCCGTCGGTGAGCAGGAGAGATTTTTTGTTTTCTGTCACTTGATATTGGATGGTGGCTCTTGGCCTCCTTCCGTGGGGAGGAAAGGCAGTGTTGGATTCTCCTCCTCCGGGTATGTTTTGTTTTACCATCAATTTTAGGTTTGGGGCCAACCCTTCAAAGCTTGCAGTCACCACGTCAACAATTCTTGTACTTGTCACTCGGGGATGATGGAAAAAAGATGGGGCTTCTGGCCCCAAACCAGCTTTCTAAAGGTCATGTAGCACACAGCTAACTTTCTCTGACAATCATGTACTTTCTACCCAAATACTCTCTGCACTAAAATGACAAGTCATAACATGAACAATTTTTAGAGTTTCTGATATATCTTTAAATAACTTCCTATTGTTTCTTTCTCTGTTTGCTTTGTACTACAAAGGTAATATCATGTTTTAAGGATTGTTTAGCAAATGCAAATTTAAAAAGGAAGAAAGTAGAAGCTGCTGCAAATCTTTCTACCTGTGGATAAGTGGTATTTGTATTTTGGTGGATGTTTTGTGTGTGTGTCTGTGAATATACACATATGAGCCATTAGGTCATCTATTCATCTGATAAGTATTTATTAGGACACATTTGTCATACGCTTAACCTATTAACAAAACCTGCATGGAACATAGTGTTGGGAAACATAATGTTTTCACTTAACATCCTTCCATAAGAGTAAACAATCTCTTTCAAAATCGTTTTTAATGGCCTCATAGCATTTCATTGGTGCATGCATACCTATTGGTTTCGAATCAGTATGTTTCTTTTTTTTTTTTTTTTTGCGGTACGCGGGCCTCTCACTGTTGTGGCCTCTCCCGTTGCGGAGCACAGGCTCCGGACGCGCAGGCTCAGCGGCCATGGCTCACGGGCCCAGCCGCTCCGCGGCACGTGGATCCTCCCGGACCGGGGCATGAACCTGCGTCCCCTGCATCGGCAGGCGGACTCTCAACCACAGCGCCACAAGGGAAGCCCCAGTATGTTTCTTGAACTAATAAATGAACACATACAAATTTGTTACTTCAGTATGGCTTCATATCCTTTCCCACTCTAACAATATCTTATTATTTGTTTTAATATACTATAATTCTAACAATAGTAAGATCAACAGTGAACATTTATTTGGTGCTTACTGCGTGTCAGACACTGTTTAATGCTTTACATTAAATATTGTATTTAATTTGCACAATAATCCTGTGAGGTATCTGCTATTATGAATATTATCCATCAGATCGTAACACGCAGCCTGAATTCTCCGTCCCTCTATGCACTGGGAAAACTGGACTTTTTTCTCCGTGTCTTTTAACTCTAGCTCAGATTCTTCAAATTCTGGCTTTCTAAAGCCAGAGAGAGATGATAAAATACCTATCATTTTAAAAAGCAATAAATGTACAAGGAAATACAGTTTCAAGCAGTACATAATAGTATACATTTTAGAAGTAAAAACAAAAAATTGCCTGTTTTTGTTTTGCTTTATCTTAATAATACGTTTAGGCTGCTCTTTTGCTATACTAGTTTGAAGCAATATTAATTGACTCACATACACGAAGGCTAATAAGTCTGGATCACTTTCACTACCCTCCGCCTCCTTACCTCAACTCCTCCTTGCAATTTTAAAGTAATATTTATACTCCTTCTGTGGTTACCTGACAACCTAATGGTTACCTACATAAGTTTAAATACTACAGGTAAATCTTTATTCATTGTTCCGTGAATTAGAGTAAGCGTCTCTTCCTCTCCCACCGTGTGAGATGGACAATTAGTGTCCCTGCGTTTCTACCCATCTCTGCTTGCTGCACCCACACTCCAGCTTTTTCATCTACCACGGCTTTATATTGTCATTCTTCAAACATGGATAAGAATATCCATGGATAAGTCTTGTACTTCTAATTTTTTCAATCTTCCCCGATTTTCCTACATGTTGAACATTGAAGTCAAACAAACAATGCCTGTAACGTGATGATTGTGTAAATGATATTCAAGGTAGAACTGGTTAATAGGGAAGGAAGTAACAACAATGTTGCTAATTCTGTGATACTGGAAAGGAAATACTCTAATAAATGAATTCTCTTTTCCCAAATTCTCTCAGTTGCTCAAAATCACGTTTTGTTTCATTATTGCTTTTGCCTTGCAAGATGGCTCACAGTGAGCCTCACTTTCCGGTTCTCTTGCCCCATGTAGTCCCCCAGCCCTCACTCAACCACAGTTGACCACTGTGACCAAGAAAATGCCACGGAAGTGACAGCGCATTGTCTCCGAGGCTAAGCCGTAGAAGGCACGGCGGTTTCCTCCTCGACTTCTCCGGGATCACTTGTTCTAGGGGAAGCCAGCTACCATGTTGTGAGGACGCTCAAGCAGCCCTGTGGCAAGGCCCACAGGGAAGGGAACTGAGGGTTTCCACCAGCAGCCGGCACCAGCTTGCCCATCATAAGAGAGGGGCACTTTGGAAGCTACTCCTCCAGCCCCAGAAAAGCCTTCAGATGACTGCAGCCCAGGCTGACACTGAAATGCAATCTCCTGGGAGATGCTGAACCAGAACCAACGCACCAAGCCACTGATTCCCTGACCTGCAGACACTATAAGAGAAAAAGAAATGTTCATGATTATATTAAGCATCGAAGTTTTAGGGTAACTTATTCTGTTAATAGAGACTTTAGGACTCAGAGAAAGAGTGTGGTCATAACAAAGAAACTAAAAATATAGTGAGATGAGACTTTGGGGCAGCCTTAAGAGGGGTGAATATATTTTGAGTGTGGGAATAACCTGGATCACTGGAGGCAGGAGAGCAGCCTCCCAAGGGCCCCCAGTGACCTTCACTTCTTGAGGTCATGCCCTTGTGTAGTCTCCCCCCACAGTGAATCATGGCTGGGCTCTGTGACCGGTGTGATACTGCAGAAGTGACAGCGTGTGACTTTCAAGGCCTCTCTTGGGTCACTTGCCCTGGAGGAAGTTACAGTGTCATGAAGACGCTCAAGCTACCCTTTGGAGAGACCACATGAAGAGGAGCTGAGTCCTTCTACCGAGAGCCAACGTTGATCTCCCAGCCGGGCGAGTGAGCCACCCGGGAAGTGGATTCCCCAGCCCAAGGCAAACCTTCAGAGGCCAGCGTTTTGCCTGCAACCTCCCGGGAGCCTGCCAACCAGAACTGCCAGTGAAACTTCCCTGACTGGCAGAAACTTGTGAGTGACAATAAATGTTCATTGTTGTTTTAAGCCATTAATTTTGTGTCATTTGTTAGGCAGCATAGATCACAATACACCTTTCTATTTAGGTCATGGCTTTTTTGTGAAGTGTATTGTTTTTGCTGGCGTTTATAAAATACTCTTCATTTGATGTTAACAGGCGAAACATGCTTTCTTCACTATGGTGTTTTGGCTTCTTCGTCAAATTCTTTTTGGAATGATCAGTTCTGGACTCTTTAGTCCTGCTGCATAGCTATTGCCATTCAGTAATTTACCCAAGAAATATTTATAAATTCTAAGTGTCAGGCCTTAGGAATACAATAGTGAACATGATGCCTGACATGGGAAGTGCTCAGTTAATGATGGTTTCATGGCCAGGGGGCAAGATAAAGTGTGCCCGAGGAAGCGATGAAGCTGAGTGGGTATGAATGATAGGAAGAGCAGAGGGAGAATTCCAAACAAAAGATAGAGCTTGTGAAACCCCCTATAAGGGATTTTGAGGAGCAGCAAGGAGGCCGGAACAAGTGACAAGGGCAAGGGGAGAACAGTAGGTGGCAGGGCAGAGGGATGGGTGGCGGGCAGATCAAAGTTGAGCTGCAGAGGCCGCCTTAGGATTTTAGCAGTGAGAACAGGCATTTTTGCTGTACTTTGTTCAGGGCTCCTGGAACAGTGCCCGGCATACAACAGGTGCTAGTTAATGTTTGTTGAATGACTGAAAAACCGGATATATTATGAATCTTTACTAATCCCCGCAGCACTCAACCTCACTTCCAATCTTTTTTCTTTAAGAAAAAGGGAGGGGGAAGGTGTGGTCATCAGGCTCCTCTCCCTTGAGCCCAGCATTTCTTAGAATCATCTTCGTTATCGTCCCCCAAGGGCTTTTTAGACTTTTTAGATTTTCCTATTTGCACCAACCCCCATGAATCTTTAATACCACAGATATACCGCATATCTGTTTATGTTCTGTATGGCTTCACTCTGTGCTTTATACATAAAAAGAGTAAAACATGTTCACCCTGAGAACCAATTTTGGCCCTCTCGAGGGTCATATCACTCATGTTGGGAATTTGTGATCTAGTGCAGCAGAATATTCCAAACCAATTTTAAAAGAATATAAGTAGGTTTCAAAAAACAGAGCTATGCAGCAGTGTTGTGCTAGAAAGGGGAACTCAGTCATCTGAGGACAAGTCTGAATTCTGTGCCATTAACCTTACTGTCGCCCTTGTACCGTTAGCCCCCTCCTGAGAGCTAAGCGGAGCAGAGAGTCAGCAAGTACTCCTGCGGATCTCAGGGGAGCTTTGTCCCACGACCGCACCCTGGGAGCATGGAGGCGAGACCGGTGCTCGGCGTCTGCTCAGCCCTGGGCCTCCTGGACCACACTGTGAGCTGGGAAGCCAGGGTCCCACCCCAGGCAGGAGCCAGTTCACAGATACGGGTGGCCAGTACCTCAGAGCACAGTGACTGCACACAGAGATGAGGGTCAACTAGGAGAGCACTGATCCTTCAACCTAAAAACGCCCCGTCCACCTCCCCTGAGGTCCCCTTGAGGCCCCAGCCGGAGGCGACCTCGAATCCTGAGCTCCAGCGTCGCCCCCGACCACGGCATCCAGCACCGTCATCGCCTTATGAAGCACTGACCCTTTCGTGCACGTGTTTCTCCTTGTGGAGGGCATGAGCTGCCCTCCCCTGCCTGGCCTAGCGCTCTGAGCACAGTGGGCTGTCAGCTCAAGTCTGAAGCAGGAACCGTGGGGCCTGGGCCAGTGCGCCGCAGTTAATGACCTCGTCTGCTTCCAGGAGAAGGTGCTAATTAGATAGGTGGGGATGCAGGCAAAGAACACTCCCCCAGATTGAATCAGGTTTAGATGATCTAAGTATTATGGAGGAACAGCTGGACAGCTAATTGCCAGGGAATAGCGGTTGTATCAAATACGCGCTAATTTGAAGGAACTGATAGTGGCTCATTACTGAGGTCCCCCTGCAGGAGGTGAGGGACTCTCGCTGTGTCTTTTAAGTGACTTTCAGAGTCTCTGTACAAGCTGCTTGGCTCAGTCACCAAGGTTGCCCCTGCAGCCTCGAGTACTCAGTCCCACCCAGCGTCCCAGGAAGCCCGCCCTGGAGTCTGAAAGAGAGGGAGGTGGGGAGAGCATGCTTTCTTCCCATTGCCGAGCTCCCCCAGTGGATTTGAAGCCACTGACAGGTGGTCTTGGCCTTCTAGACCCACCACTTGAGATGGGGCCTCCCCTTCCGCTCCCCACGAAGAAAAGCGTCGGCACAGCCTTTAGCAACAAGAGGAATAAGGAATAAGGCTGGCTCGTCTGGGCCTGAGGATTACAGCTGTGGCAAAGCCTCCGTGGGCCAGAGGAGCTCACGTGGACAGGAGCAGAGCTGGGTGCGCAAGGGCTGCTGGGCCGGACTCCTGTGCTGCTGGGGTCCGGAAAGAAGAGGCAGAGCCGCTCTGGTTGCCTGGGAGCCTGGCCCTGTCATCTGGCCCTCGCCTTCCTCGGCTTCTCACTCTCCATCCAAAGTCACAGAGGAGCCGGGATGGGGGCAGCCTGGGGGCCTACGCAGTCCTGCCAAATGTGCTGTGGTGCAGGTCCACCCTTCAGATTGGGGGGGCCTCCTACCATGTGTCTAAATATTACCGAGCTAACAAATTCTTAGATAAAATGCATCCCATTCCATCACCTTGACCAATACCTTTATAATCTCAAAATGAAAAAATAGGTGCACAGCTTACACACCTGGAATTTGATACAACATGAAGATGTCAGAGTTTAATATTCTGTGTGTCTGGCTTTTGATGGGGTGAACCCATTCTCCCTGGGCCCCCCATACATGCACGGCCCTCTGCCTGAGATTCTGTCTCATGGTCTTTTCTGGGCTAGGTCCCCCTCATCTTGAAGCCTCACCCTGATCACCCCACCCTACCTCACCCCATCATCTTTGGTCCAGTGACCTCACTTCTTTTCTTCTTAGAACTATTAGAAATAATAATCATATATGTATTTGTTTACCTGTTTGTCTGCCTTCTCCACTAGAAGGAAAGATCAAGGAACAGGGACTTGTAGCTGAATACCCAGCAGCAAATGCGGGGCCTGGCTAGTACTTATAAACATGTGTTGAACAAATGAATGAATGAATGACGTACAATCAGTGGTACGAAGACCTTAGAAATTGCTAGGCAAACAGAAAACTAGTCCAGATGAAAAACACGAGAAACTTATAGGCAAATGTAAACTGCTTAAAACAGGTTTTGTTCTCGCACTCAAAATAAGAAGTGTGGGAAAAAAGAACATTTCATTGCACTTCTCATTCATTTCATTCATTCATTCATTGCATGGTGGACAACCTGGGGACAAGAAGGGGGTGACATCCCAATGACCACTATTTCCCCTTCTCTGAGAAAGACCCCAGCATCCTCAGCTGGGCTCCCTGTAGCTATATGGTGAAGGTGTATGCCCCTGCTTTCCAGACAGAATGACGGGCCCAGGGATGTACACCTGTCCCAAGCTGGGCCGCTCACAGCACCTGCCCCTAGGCCACGGGTAATTAATTGGTCCCAGGGCATGTGACCCACCAAGAAAAATTGTGAAACTCTGAAATGGGCAAAAGCTGATTGGAGATCCTTTCAGTGGGCTGCTAGATGTGGCCTAGGGAACATTTTGGGGGTTATCTGATTCTACACGGGTCTGTGCCTTTCATTGTCTTTGATTATTATTCAGCTTTTTAAAGATTAAAGCTCATTGTGGAGAGACGATGTTCATGCCAGTTATTTCTGTTCATAGAAATGCAAGTAATTTTGTCCTGCCAAGTTGCAATTGATCACCACCCCCGTGGAAGAAGACAGTTTTACATCTATTAGCAAATTCATTTCTGCCTTCCTGATTGCATGCACACACATATAGAGAGAGATGTCTTCTTTGGATTTATTTTTTTAATATATTTATTTATTTATTTACGTTTGGCTGCGTTGGGTCTTCGTTGCTGCGTGCAGGCTTTCTTTAGTTGGGTTGAGCAGGGGCTACTCTTCGTTGCGGTGCACGGGCTTCTCACTGCGGCAGCTTCTCTTGTTGCGGAGCACAGGCTGTAGGCACACGGGCTTCAGTAGTTGTGGCACGTGGGCTCAGTAGTTGTGGCACACGGGCTCTAGAGCGCAGGCTCAGTAGTTGTAGCACACGGGCTTAGTTGCTCTGAGGCATGTGGGATCTTCCTGGACCAGGGCTCGAACCCGTGTCCCCGGCATTGGCAGGCGGATTCTTAACCACTGTGCCACCAGGGAAGCCTTGGATTCTTTTTTAAATTAGTTTTTTTTTTTTCATCTTACTGATCTTTCATTAATTAATTAGTTAAATAAAATCTTTGACCTGTATTGATTTCATATTTCTAGGAGAGTCACAATTTTACTCTTAAAAAATACTAATCCGGGCTTCCCTGGTGGCGCAGTGGTTGAGAGTCCGCCTGCCGATGCAGGGGACACGGGTTCATGCCTCGGTCCGGGAAGATCCCACATGCCGCGGAGCGGCTGGGCCTGTGAGCCATGGCCGCTGAGCCTGCGCGTCCGGAGCCTGTGCTCCGCAACGAGAGAGGCCACAACAGTGAGAGGCCCGCGTACCGCAAAACAAAACAACAACAACAAATACTAATCCTTTGACAAACCCAAGCAGGACCAACTGGAATTTGGGGATGTTGGTTACCATATTGCTCTGAGGCAGAAGTCAATCTGCAGTTAGAAGGAAATAAAACCGACATTTCAGGAGCGTCAGAGATGAGAGAGAGAAAATTTGGGAGGCTCTTGGCATCTGTGAGGTCTGGCTATAGCCCCACTTCGCTGACTGCCTGAGTCTCACCATCAACTCGATTCTCATCTAACCGACTTCAAGTTGGGTTTCCATCAACCGCAACCAAAAGGGGGCTTGTCGATATAGCGCTCACACTGAGAGACTGATGTAAGAAGCCAGGTGGTGCTTTAAAAATCCACCCTGAGCTGCTTGAAAGTAATAGGCAAAGGAAGCAAAGCCAGGTCCCGCCACATAAGGAAAGGGCGAGGAGAAGGGGTGCTTCCGCTGGCACTGAAGGGGCAAAGATCACTCAGAGTCTGGGAATTCACAACCTGGTGGCTGGCAAGTTTGAGGAGGGAGCTCAGAGCCAAGGGCAAGACGGTCACTGATGTCCTGAGGGCAAAGGCCTTAGAAGTGCACCCCCAGCGGCTCTGCAGAAGCACGATGAAGTCCATCCTCTAGCTGTGCCTGAAGGACAGACCCCTTTCCTGGGGACTGGAATTCCTGGGTGAGAGGAATTCCCAGCCAGGACAGACCACAGCCAGCACGACTGCCCTGCCCTGGACGTAACCACGGGGGCTTTATTGACAACTAATCATTTATACCCAGTGTTTTGTTTTTTGGTTTTTTTTGCGGTACGCGGGCCTCTCACTGCTGTGGCCTCTCCCGTTGCGGAGCACAGGCTCCGGACGCGCAGGCTCAGCGGCCATGGCTCACGGGCCCAGCCGCTCCACGGCACGTGGGATCCTCCCAGACTGGGGCACGAACCGTGTCCCCTGCATCGGCAGGCGGACCCCCAACCACTGCGCCACCAGGGAAGCCCCCTACCCAGCGTTTAAATATAAAATTAAAGAATGAAAGGAAAGTGTTCCTCTTGAGGAAAACAAGAGGAACACTGCCAGGCTCTTACCATCCTGTTATTCTTAGAGCAATTGTGAATCTTTAAGAAGGTTCATCTTTTCCCCTTATAAAGACACCAAGTGGTTCATGTTTCCGAGTTACTTTTTTTCCTTTTTTTGGCCATATGGCATGCGGGGATCTTAGTTCCCCAACCAGGGATGGAACCCGTGCCCCCTGCAGTGGATGTGTGGAGTCTTAACCACTGGACAGCCAGGGAAGTCCCGTCCAAGTTACTTTTTTTTTTTTTGAGGTACGCGGGCCTCTCACTGCCGTGGCCTCTCCCGTTGCGGAGCACAGGCTCCGGACGCGCAGGCTCAGCGGCCATGGCTCACGGGCCCAGCCGCTCCGCGGCATGTGGGATCTTCCCGGACTGGGGCACGAACCTGTGTCCCCTGCATCGGCAGGCGGACTCCCAACTACTGCGCCACCAGGGAAGCCCCCAAGTTACTTTTAAAACACTTTTTATTGTGCTTCAACATGGTGCCCCTAAAGCTGCCATAATGGAAACCCGCAGTGTAACGACAAGCCAGTGGACCCCAAGTCCAAGAAAGCTGGATTTGAACCCTGATTCTGCCATTAATCAGCCAAGTGACCTTAGCTGAGTTCTGTAATCTCCCCGAGCCTCAGTTTCTTCATCCAGAAGATGGGATGCCATGCAGTTATGATGAAGCACGCCAGGGCCCGGTGGGGATGAGGGTCTCCATGTAAAGCAGAGGAAGAATACTGGGGTCTCTGCAAGGAAACGGGGGTGCTAAATACTCCGCCTTTTCCTGATAGTCCCCTCTCACTTCAAACTTCAAATCCTGGGGGGCAGGAAGGAGGATGCAATTCTTCAGACATATCCTTTTTGATATTTTAACTCAGTGTAAATTGACTTCAGTCTAGAACAGGACCAGCTGGAAATCTATTCCAAGGGCTGGTCCCACGCAGCTGTGAACAGGAAACAGCCCATGCGAGGTGATTTCAGAGGCGCCTTGGGAAGGCTGCCCCTGCCCCACTCCTGCTTCCAGAAATTCCACCTTCCTGCTTCATCCCCCGTTCTAAGCTCGCTCCGTCCCCACCCCAGTCAGAGACAAGGATTCACCTGAAGCTGTAGCGATCGATTACGGCTCAGAATCGATTCATTTCAGAAACAGCAGGAGCTTTAGAGCCAGACGTCCAGGGAGAGGGTGTGAGCTTCACCCAGCAGCCCCGAGCCGAGGGCAGGTCTCAGCCACAGAAGGAAGAAAGAGTGGCCGTGAGGGTTCAGTGAGATGCTGCACGTAAACGCCCGCCCTGTCGTCGTTTCTATTATTATTATTATTTAGGTGCTGTTTACCTGACCGAACCAGAGTGACAGGGGCAGAGGACAAGAACACCGTGCATAGGGAGAAAGGCCTAGAACACGGCGCCTGGCATTCTGGGGAGGTCTGGCCCTGCCAGGGCCACGCAACCTGGCATTCCGTGGGCCCTCTGGCTTAGGTGTCCCTCGTCGGGGGTCCCAGCCTGGTGTTCGTCACCTGCCCGTGAGCCTTGGGGTGGGGGGCAGCCATGGCACAAGCCCTGTGAGGAGGTACCCGCTTCCCCCTGGTGCGCCCAAGCCATCTTCCTCCCCAGAACGCCCCCAAGTTCCAGCTGCCGCTGGGGCACCTCGTTCACCGAGCCCAGCCACCCCTCCCAGGAGCTGAGCTGTGTGGGTTTGAATGACTCAAAAAGCAGGCTGAGCAGTGGAATGAGCATCAGCTCAAAGGGAGATTCGACCTGAAAACAATTTATAAGCACCCCGCCCCCCAGACTCAAGGAACGGCATTTACTTGCTCTTACGCCTGAGAGGTGACGTCTCTGAAATGCGGTCTCCACAGGAAAGCAGCCATTTCCTGTGTGTCCCGGAACTACTTTCTCCTGTCGGGATGCCCTTCCCTGGTGCGTCCGCGGGACGCAGCTCCGAGGACCAGCTTCAGGTGCCTTCCCTGGGCTCGAGGGCTGCTGAACTCTGCTTCCATGACCCACTACGAAGACCCAAGCATGTCCTCACCTGGCTGCCCCCCTCCAGGCCATGAGCTCTAGGCAGACAGACCCCAGGCTCACACAGGCCACGTGCTGAGAAAGGGCAGGTACAGAGCAAGCGCCCAACACACCTGTCTCTATCTTGTCTTTCCTCCATCCTTCCCTCTCTCTTCTCTCCCTCCCTCTCTCTCTCTTCCTCTCTCTATCTCTTTCTCTCTCTTTCCACCAAAGTAACAGATACCTACTAGCCACACATGTGACTGAGGGATGAATACACGTGGACCAGTGGAGAACAGCAGGGAGCCTGCGCCCTGCACAGCGGTGGGCGGGGCTCCGGCTTTGCGCTCATCCTGGTTCGACCCTGGCCCTTTCACTCATGACCAGCGCCACTTAGAGCAGGTGTTCAGTCTCTCTGAGCCTCAGTTTCTATGTAGAATTGAGTATAACAGTATCTACCTGTGCTCTCGTGAGGATTAAATAAGATGCTGTGGGAAAAGGTGCAGCGACACGCGTGGGTCGTGTAACACAGGCATCCTAATGCTTCCGCCCACACCGTCTCCTACACTCACACCTTCTGCTCCCGAGGATGATAGTATTATGAGTGCACATGGCGTCAGGGCCACGACTTCCATGCGGAGGTCACGGCCTCCTTCTCCCAATGGCTCTCTTCCCCCCACCGTCTAAGGCCCCTCCCAGTAAACAGCGTGTCAGGTGACAGTGGGCGGGTCATCTCAGCAGCCAAAGGTCCACCAGAGTGGAGAGGGTCCTCCCTGACCGTGGCAGGCCACAGCTCTCCTGGCCTCGGGGCCTCACTGTAAACTGACGACATCAGATCAAATGGAGGCCAGTGTGTGCGTCAGGCTCTTGCGGACCGAGCAGAGATGTAAAAAGGTGACATTCTCAAGCCTGGGTCGGGGTGGCCCGGAGGAGGGCCCCCACTACATCACAGTGCTGACAGCGGGATGGGAAATCAGGGCAAACTCACCTGTCTAGGGTCCTCTCTTCCTTTTATCATGAAGCTATCCTAAGAAGAAGCCCTTCACACCTCTGCTTTCTATCCCCATGTTCGTGGATATTAACGGACCACTGAAGGACAGAAGGAGATTTTGGCCCAGGCTGAGGTCAGAACCTTGTCTGCCTATGGTCAGAATCTGGCTTTTCTCCTACACTTTACCTGAATTGAACTTAGCTCTCTCCCTGCCCCCAACTGCCACATCCCTGCTGACCAATCAGGGGCACGACCCTGGGAGACCTGTGGGTAGTGTCACACCTGCTGTGACCACAGGACCTTCCTCCTGAAAACTCTGAGAGCGATCAGAGTAAAACTAAAATAATAAGCATGAGAGCTGTCTTTCGGGAAGAACTGCCCCAGGCAGCCCCTGAGCTTGAGGGCGTCTGAGTGTGGGCGGATGGCTGGGCTGTGGTCATGCAGTGGTTAACTCTGGGTGTCCGGTGAAATGTGCTCTGAGGGCGGCTGTGTAACGTTTAAGCGTCTGTTGATTTTCCATGTCTAGACACGCCACACCTCAGACAACACTCCTGGACCCTGTGACTTGGTGAGCTGGCCTCTTTCCCTCTCTCAGGTCACGTCTATCTTGCAGTCCCCCCACCCTGTGGTGATCTTCAGAAACCTCAAATCTGTGCAGGACGTCTCTGGGGTGCCCCATCCCACCACGTGATATGGTCCGAATCTCTCACCTGAGTGTTCCAGGCCCTTCTCTGCCTGGTAGGTGTCGGCTCCCAGCACATCCTCCTGCACCCTAGGGTCTTCTGCGTGCTCTGCAGTCCCCTCGCCCCGGCTCTGACCGTCCATCTGATTTAGGAGGCCCTTCCACCAGCCTCATTCTGGAACGAGGGTGCCAGGATCAGAACCCTGTTCTTTCACTTCCAAGCCATGTGACCCTTGTCAAATGGTGTCACATTCTGTGCCCCAGTTTCCTCATCTGTCAAATGATAGCTAATAGCATCCACCTGATAGGGTGATGGGGGTTAAATGACTTAAAAAGCGTTACGTGCTTGGAACAGTTCTGGGCACAAACGTGAGGTATTGCTGTTGTTATTAGTCTCGACAACTGTTACCATGGTTCTTCTTCAAGGACCAGCCCGAATCCCACCTCCTCCAAAACACCTTTACAGATGCCCTGGCCAGGCTCCCGACCATGGTTTGTCTCCCTCTCTCGGATCCCATGGTCTGTGAGCCTCTAGTTTCGCCTCATCACCATCTGGCCGGTCCTCGGTTATTTTGGTGAATCTGACACCCTCAGAGAGAGCTTCCTGAAGGCTGGACCAAAGCTTATCCCCCAGCGCCTGGCACAGAGAGGGCAGCCCCAGCAGGCAGTCCAGAGGGTAGAAACAAGCTGGGCTGAACCGGACAGGGCAGATTGCAGCTGCAGACATCTGGGCTCCAAGGAGTTAGGGGTCTGAGTACCTGACACATAAAGAAGGTGTCAGTGGCTCTAGGGTCCAGCGAAATCGCTATACAGGACCACTAAGCACAGCGCCTGATGCTCAGTAAGGCATGATGGGTATATCCTTCTTCTCTTCTTCTCTCCCATAAAACAGCCATGAGATTTGCAGCTTTTCCCTCCTTACTTTTTTTTTTTTTTTTCCAACCAAATTCAGTGTCAAGCACAATGTATCTCAGGAGTCTGAGTTGGCTCCCGGGCAATGTCTCAAGAGAGTGATGGGGGCTGGAGTTCATCTAAGGAAGCCAATCCCCAAAGGGGGCAACGGAAGGGGCTTCCAAGGCCCAGACTGCAGGGGATCCAGGAGGCCTTTCCCCCAATTCTTGAAGGTTCTCTATTCCTGGATGTTGGAGGTGTGGCCAGGCCCAGTGGGAAGAAGTCTCGGGCAGGTTTGGGCTTTGTCCTTGTCTGGAATCTTCAGAAGTGACCCTGAGACAAGGCTCAGTTTGAGTGACTCATTAGGGAAGCGATCCCAGGAAATGGAAAGCCAGCGTGGACTGAAGAAGGGAGGCATGTTACCCGGTGTAGCACCACTGTGGGCGACGACGGGCATCCTGGACCCTGGAGCCTTGCAGAACACACGTCTGAGCTCTCCCATCCGGAGAGGGAGTGGGGGTATTTATCCCACTCCTATCAGCCATTGGTTGGGGCCCAGGGAGACTGGGGTGTTAATTTACCTGCATTCCTGGAAGCTAGCCATGGGAGTCAGCAGAGTGCAGTGCCCTGGTAAGACCTGAGGGCCGGGGACAGGACCGGAGACCGCTAGCATCTGCTCCAGGTCCCATGTGAATAGGACTGTCAAAGCCCTTAGGGTCGCTGTGAGGGAGTGAGCTCCCAGGAGCTAGAACTGTTCCCGCTACAGCAGGCAGTCTGTTGCTTCGTGGAGACGTCCAGGTCTCTCCCGTCCTGATTCTCAAGACAGGTACATTTTGATTCAACATTCTGATTCTCAAGAGTAAGGTAAGCCCCGCCTCTACTCCCCAACATCCACTCCCCATATGTGATCTTCCTCCTCTGCCCTCTTTTTATCCCTTCTTTCACTTTTAGACACCATTCCTGCTGTTGGGTATCCTCTTCTAACAAGAATAAGAATATGAATATAGCATTTATCAGCACATATAGCTGATATTTGAGGCAGGTACAAAAATTGCCCCATTTTCACAGTTGAGGGCACTCAGGCACAAGAGGGTGAGTGACCAGCCCAAAGTCACACAGCATGTCCACCTGTAGAGCCTCAACTCCCGTGTGCTCATCTCTGATAGTCAAGCCACAGCACCTGGAAGTTTCCCCTTCCTCTGGGCTCCGTGTCGGGCCCTCCAGGCAGAGGAAGCAGAAGCTGAGCCTGACGGAAATCCAGGACCAAACAGTCATGTGGCTCATTCCCACCATCTCAGGACTTTGGGACTTAGTCCTGATCTGAGCTGCAATGGAAGCTTCTAGATTTTATTTCTTCTTCTCCAAAATCTACCATAGCTGGGAGATACACTCATGTTTTTACTTATTTTTACACCAGCAAAAAGACAGAACAAATGAGTTAATAAGCAATTTGGTGCATTTCATTTCACTGGAAGATGCTGCCGGCCCCAGCAGAGGGAGAGGGTTGGTGGTCTTTCAGCACCTGCAGGACCTGCAGGAGAGGGTTGGTGGTCTTTCCGCACCTTCAGCACCTGCAGGATCTTTCAGCACCTGCAGGGTGGACGTGCTGAAAAGCCTTCCTTGTAATATTTTGTTAGAAGAAATCACATGTTCTCCATGTTTGCCAGAAACACAATGTTGTCTGGACCACAATCTGAATGTTGTGTTTTTTGTTTTGTTTTGTTTTTTTGAGATGCTGAAAGTCGCCAAAGGGCAAAAATGCACTGTGTTAGGCTTAGGAAGAAAGGGACTTACTTCTTCGGGTCTAGTGTCCTGTTTTCTTCTGTGACTTTGCCTCAAACAGGAAGTGCCCCATCAGCGGCCCCTCTGATGAGGCCATTGAGGTTCTTAATGAATCCATGGCTGAGTGAGGCAAATGGCTCGCTTTCCTCCTGAATGCGGAGGAAGTCTCAGAATTACGCTGTCTAAGGTTTAATGGATAAATCAAAAAATAATCTCAAATATCAAATGAGCCAGAACAGTGCTGCCCAAAGGGAAGGATGTGGATGGGGTGATGTTACCCAAAATAAAAGCCCAAAGCAGAAACTAGCACCTTTGGAGAGGGTTAGAAAGGAAATGGAAATGGTAAAAGGCTTAATATCTGTGTTCTTTTGGGGGTGAAAGACAAGAAGACTTGCTCATGCTGGCTGAGGGGCAGCCTGTGGGGAGGTTCTGGATGAGGGAATAAGGGGGATGAAACCTTGCAGACATCCAAAGTCAGAGGTACAGCTCAACAAAAAAAGACAAACAGTCAGTTAACAGATGGGCAAAGAGTCTGATAGATGCTTCTCCAAAGAAGATCTACAAATGGCCAATAAGCACGTGAAAAAATGCTCAACGTCATTAGTCATCGGGGAAATGTAAATCAAAGCACTAGGATGTATGTTATAATCAAAACAATGGAAAATAAGTGTTGGTAAGGATGTGGAGAAATGGGAACCCTCGCGTATTGCTGGTGGGAATTAAAATGGTGCAGAAAACAGCACGGAGGCTCCACGAAAAGTTAAGCATACAGTTTCCGTGTGACCCAGCAATTCCGCTCCTCTGCATAAACTTAAGAGAAATGAAAACATATGTCCAAACAAAAACTTGTATACAAAGGTTTGTAGCCGTGTTCTTCACAATAGCCAAAAAGTAAAAACAATCAAAACGTACATCAGCAGATGCATGAATTAACAAAATGTGGGGGATCCATGCAGTGGAATATTATTCAGCTGTGAAAAGGAATAAAGTCCTGACATAAGCTACAACAAGGATGAACCTTGAAAACAAAAGTGAAAGAAAATGAATAGTAAATGCAAAAAAATAATTGTTACTGAGTACAAAACAAAGAAAAAGAAAACACATTGAAAAAAGCCACACAAAAGACCACATATCGTATGATGCCATCTATATGAAATGCTCAGAATAGGCAAATCCAGAAAATAGATGAGGGCCTCGGGGGAGGGAGGAATATGGAGCAAATACTTAATGAAACGGGGTTTCTTTCTGAGGTGAAGAAGATGTTCTGGAACTGGATATTAATGATGGTGGTATAATATGGTGATTGTACTAAAAGCCACGGAATTGTATACTTTAAAATAGTTGAAACGGTGAATTTTATGTTATAAGAATTTTACCTCAATAATAATTAAAAAACAGGG
Source organism: Aethalodelphis obliquidens (assembly GCF_003676395.1). Classification (NCBI taxonomy): domain Eukaryota; kingdom Metazoa; phylum Chordata; class Mammalia; order Artiodactyla; family Delphinidae; genus Aethalodelphis; species Aethalodelphis obliquidens. The sequence continues at coordinate 35,777,081 of NW_020837956.1, forward strand.
GCTGTCTTCATGATTTATCATTTACAGGGCCCAGTGCAAAATAAAAAAACGAGGACGGATTTCAAGATGGCAGCAGCAGAGCGGTAATCCGAGCGTGGGGCCCCATGTGACTGCACAGGTCACTCCTGCAGAGGCAGGAGCAGGCACCCATCCTGGGTCTGCCTGCAGCCTCTGCACAGGAGCCAGGATCCCAGTTCCTCAGGACACGGCTACCGGGTGGTGCAGGTCTGCCCTTCTGGGGGCCCCTCCTGCTGCTGTTATGACCCCAGCTCTGTCCCAGGGCTTGTCTCCCCTTGGCTCCTTTCACCATCACTTCCCACTGCTAACTGTGGATTCTATTTACATGACCAGATGCACATTCCTAAGAGAGGGATCTAATGGGCCAGCTCATTTGTGTGTGGCAATGTTCCCAGGGACTGTGTCATACATCGCTCGTACCTTCCTCACCTGTTGCTGACATGGGGATGGTATGGTCCAAAGCCTGAGGCTCCTGCAGCAGAGGGTGGAGTGGGACCATATCCCATGGATGAGACAGGGACTCCATTGGAGATATCTGCTGTTCCCAAGACATCACTCTCATGTTTAGCTTTATCCCCCTAAGAAAAGACACCCCCTTCTCTTGGATTCCAAGCAACTCTTTGCTGTGGTTCAGTCTGGAAATCCAGTCATATCCCCAGTGGATGGCAGGAGAATCACCATCAGAGCTGTTACCTTCCTGGACCTGGTGCTCAATGACCAGCTCCCCAACCCATTTTCATCTCCAGTGCAAAGCATCTCTTCTCACATCCAGCTCTCTCTCAGTGCCGCTGTGGGGCTGAGTCTATGGTGTCTCCGAGGGGATCCAGCAGGATTAAGTGAGCTCTGGGGGCCCTGGGGAGGAAGCCAAGCCATCCGCCTTCCCTGGACAGGCTGCAGGATGCAGTGAACAGAGCCCAAGCCCTCACTGTGACTCTTCCCTTTCCTCTGAGACCAACAGCTCTTCCTGGACTGGCTTCCCTTTCTTCGCCATTGCTGCCCCCCTGTCAGCTCCCACCCGACCCACCAAGCCTGGACCGTGGCCACCAGACACTTTCACTCTGTGACTGCCCATCTGGACGTTGACCACAGCCAACAAAGCCACAGCTGGGGAGAAGACAGAGAACCTGAGATTTTACGCCCCAATGGGACTTTGAAGACCATCCGGCACTTCACTATAAAATATGTCCCCGTTTCACTCATTTTTTCCAGAGTGGGGATGTTGTTACTGATGCTTTGCTTTAGTAACTTCTGTAGGAGGTACTTTCATCCATAAACTGGCATCCCCTTTGTATCTATTACCTTTATGAACCGACATTTTGGAGATAACCTTAGGGCAGTAGAATCAGCAGTAGTCAAAGTGGAGCATCCTTTTCTTTAAATAAACATTTCTTAAAATAGAAATTTTGTCTTGTTGCAAAGTAATAAATATTCATTTCAGAGAAAAAAATAGAAAATGCTGAGAACCAAACAGTAGAAAATAAAAATGATCCACTTGAGATTACTGCTCTCGACATACGTATGGTGTTTCTTTCTATGCATACATGTACTAAAAAAAAAAATGAATCAAGGCTTATAATGAATGCATTGCTAATTTGTAACCTGCTTTTTAAGCTAACAATATACAATAACTTCTATGTCACTGAATATTCACCTATATATTATTCACATATTATGAATGTATGAATATATATTTATTCAGCTATATGACTCATATAGAATAAATACAGCTATATGACTCATGTAGATATACATGTATTCTCCTATATATTATCTCTCTACTATACTTTTTAATAATCAGACAATATTCAAGATAGTATTAAAGCAATCCTCTATGTTATCTACTTTTTTGCTTTGATGAACAATGCTGCTATGAATGTCCATGTAACTAAGTCTCTGTATATAGTCATGATTATTTCCTTGGAATAAATTCCTGAAGATGGAACTACTGGGTCAAAGAGTATGAAAAAATTAAGATGTTTGAAATGTGTCACCAAAATGCTTCCATAAAAGTTATACCCATTTATAGACTCAAGAGTAGTATATGAGATGCCAGTTTATCTGCACCTTTGCTCGTCAATTATTACCACCTGAAGAATAAGGCGAAATAAGGCTTCATTTAGCATTTATCTGACTAATATGCAGTTGAACGTTTATTCACATATTGACCAGTTACCTTTCTTTTTTGCGATAACTTTCTATGTTCTTTTACCATTTTTTACTGCAGTATTTTTCTCTTTTCTATTGATTTTTAACAACTACTTACATATTACGGCTGCTGAAACTCTTACTAGCCATATATATGATAAATATATTTTCCAAGGTTGTCAACTGCCTTTGGTTGTATTTATGACTGGTTTGGGAAGTAGAGCTGTTGTCTTTTTATGATCAAATCTATCCATTTATATCTTAATTTATGATCGAATATATCAATTTTATCTATCAATTATTTATTTTATTTTTGATAGTTTCTACTTCGGTAGGTTCCAGTCTTTTTCATCGATGGTTGTTTTGAAGATAGTTGTGATTCTGGTGTGCTCATGAGTGGAGGTAAAGCTCAGGGTCTTTTTACTCTGCCATCTTGGCCACTTTCTTTTTATTTGTGATAATTTCTACCATTGGCATCTTGTTTTAAAGGTCTTTTTTCACCTTCACGATATATAGATCATAAACGATGCTTTCTCCTAGTACTTTAAGTGCTTTTTTTACACTTAATTTTAATCCAACTTGAATTTATTTAGTTCTATGGGATGAGTTTACTTTTTTCTACCACTTATTTGAAACAAAAATAGCATATTTGGGGTTATGTGTCTTTTTCACCCCCTGGCTGTCAGGTATCTTCTGCTCTGACTGCATATCCAATTTTCTGTTATTGTTTGAAAATCAGCTGTGCTTTATGCAGCCGAATCCCCTTCCTCAGCAACCTCCTGACCCCTGCTCCAGTCCTGATATGAACCACAGCCCATGTTTGGAGCTACACCCAGATGGGCATGAAAGGGGAGAATCTGCATGGCTTATTGCATACTATCTATGCGTTAGCCCCAGTGCTTTGGGTCATTTTGGGGTTTCAATCCTCAGACAGCCCAGAAAAGTGTTATTATTCCATTTTATGGAGAGGAAGCATTGGACTCAGCAAAAAGATCCCATAACTCACCACAGCATCACTTCACGTAAAGGGCAGAACTGAAGTTCAAATCCAGTCCTCCTTGCTCTGAAACCCACGACTTCACAGCCCACCCAGTGCCCGCAGGGGGAGGGGAGCAGGAGAGTCTCCACCTGGCGAGGAGACCCCCGGAAGGCTCCTTCCTGCCAGGAAGAAGGGGCCCATCTGACCCCAGAAACTGACACGGGCTGAGAGCTCTTCAAGCAGAGACGGGCCCTGCAGAAGAAGGAAATGTCATACGAAGGATGCAGTTTGTTCCTCAGACCTGATTTTCCTCCGCAGGAAAGGAAGATGTCTATAAATTCTGTATCGCTGCAAGGTGACAGAGAGAAATGGCATTCCAGCGGGGAAGTGAGAAAGGATCGGGGAGGCCATCTGCTTGGTGATTTTGTATCTGTTTCATTCTCCCGGAGTGAGAAAGTTTCTACATTCACTTTGCAATCTTCTTGGCGAATCCTACCAAGGACACATTCCTACTGTGAAATGTCTGTGCATCCCCGTGGACCTGGCGATTAGCTGCTTTGATTATCTCTGATTTCACAGTGGCCCTTCCTTGTCCCCGAGGTGGAGCACACAACAGGGTCCCCTTGCATTGGGGAGGGTGAGCACAGGGGCTCAAAACAGGTGAGAAGCAGGAGCATCTTACACATTCGTGAAAGGTTGCCCTCAGAGCCGTCTCTGCGGCACCGCTGCACCTTTCCATGTTTCCGCGGTGAAGATGACCGAGAATCCCTATAAATAAAGAAATGTCCTTCTCAAAGGAAAAGGGCGGCTTGTGGGTTTCAAGTTAGTAAAATCCAGTGCTTTTCCTTTTGGTCATTCAGTCAGTCAACAAACACCTACCAACCTCTACTCTGGACCCGGCTGTGGTCAGAGACAAATAGACATGACTTTTGTCCTCAAGGAGCTCACAGGCCGGTTACTCGTGTACACAGAGGTGCTGCCAAAAGCCAGGGGACAGGTAAGCAGGGGGGACTAGGGGTGGGTGGCAGAGGGCACCCGAGGCAGCCTGGGGAGATGGCCAGCAATCAGGGAAGGCTTTCTCAAGGCTCTATAGGAGCCCCCCGTTAACTGTGCGTTGGGCCTGACTGAGGAAGGGAGGGCAGGGTGGGTGGAGAGCCCTGTGCCTGAGAGCGAGGAGGCCAGTGGGGAGGGTGTGGTGAGCTCAAGAACAGCCTGGATCCGTGGGGCCGGAGCCCGGGGCCAAGAGAGGGAGCAGTGGAGGCGAGGCTCGTCTGGTCCCCGGCGGTGACCCTCAGACAGGACTGAGGCCAAGTGGATCGGAGCACGGTGGGGAAAACCGAAGGTGCCCCAGTGGAGAGAGGGCCTTGGGAGGGGCTGGGGAGGGTGGGAGAATGCCTGAAAGGAAGAAGCGGGTCTGGCCAGCTCCTGAGGGAAGGAGGTGGATGTGGGGACATTGAGAGAGCCCAGATGGTAACCCTAGTGACAGTGGCTGGCCACACCACTCCTCCTGCCTTTTCCCCAACACCCCGATAAAATGGCCCCGGCCTCCATCCCAGGGCAGTGGGTATCTCCACAAGGACGTCCTTGGACTCCCAGGCGGCTTGGACGGTCTCAGTGTGAGTCCTCGGCCTGAATCCCTTGCCATCCGGCTCATCAGCCCTTTCCTGTAACCCTGTCTGCACCCTCCCTGCTTCCTCCACGTGGGGCGGCCCCTCCTCCCTCCCCGAAGCTCAGCTAGTTCAAGGGTGGTGAGCAGGCTTTTCAAACTCTCTTTTTCATACCTTTAGACAGATAATATATGCAGAGGAGGGAGAGGTATCACCTCCCAGATCCCCTCTACACTCTCCAAGTCACTCATTCAACCACTGTTGAGTAAACACCCGTAAGAGCTTGACACCGGCAGTAAAACAAACACAGGCTGTGCCCTTGGGAAGTTCCTGGCCTAAATGTGGAGACACAGAAGCACACAGTGTCCGTGGCACCGTGGAGAAATATACGAACTGCACCGGGGTCAGCGGAGGGAGTGGCAGGTTGGAGTCGGTGCAGGAGCCGTTCACGGGGAACCAATCACTAACCTTTCAGGAGACACTTAGCCAAGGCCTTAAATAGTAAATTAGAATTTCCCTGGTGAAAAAGAGGAGTGACAGGCAGTCCGGGCAGGAGAAGCTGCAGACCTAGAGGCACACGGGAACCCGGCGAGTCTGGGATCAAAAGGTGTCCTCTGAGCCCATGTCCAGGGCCTGAGGGGCAGGCAGCCAGCCAGTGAGGGGGCAGGTCCTGTGGAGCCTTGTTTGCCAACCTGTTGGCAATGGCTCTACAGCTGAGAGGACAGGTAGGGATTCGCCCTGGGGAAACTGAAGCCCAGAGCATAACATTTTCATGATCAGTGGCTGGGGGAGGTCGGGCGGGGCTAAGAGACGGCCCCACTGGGCAGTGGCGGAGACCCTGGCTACCTGTTCTCTCCAGGTGAGCCGCTGAAGGCAGAGGAGGTGCAGGGGGGCTGCGAACAGGACTAGAGCTCTCTTGCTAACAGATTTTCCAGGGAGATTCTCAGCACAGATGGGAGGAGACAAGAAGTCTGGCGGCTAGAGCTAGGAGCACAGTCCATCCCTGCCTGTCGGTGGGAGGGAGAATGTGTCATGCAACAGGGGTCCTTCTGGAGATTACAGGCGGCAGGAGAGGAAGGAAAACCACAGCCATCTCTACCGTGCCGGCTCTGAGATAAGCCCACAGAGGCTGCTCCCTGGGCAACAAGCAGAGAGTAGCTTAGCAGGGCTCTGGCTGGCAGGTGGGAGAGGCGGGTGACGGGGGTATGGTGAGGGAGCAGAAGATGCAGAGGAGGGCTTTTCTGCCACCTGAGTGCAGCCTCAGGACCCACCTGCCCAGGCCTTCTCTCCACCACCCCTGGCAGCTTGACCTCAAAGAGCTTCTGGGTTCCGAGTTCTCCTGGGGACTGTCAAGCCCTGGCTACTGCAGCTCAGGAAATGCTATGTTGGTGATGTCGTTCCTGCCATTCAAATCCTTCAGTGACTCTCTTATTCGACCTCAAATAAGAGTCATTAGGTGTTCAAGGCCCTCTGTCTTAATCCGGGTTCCCCCAGCAGGCCCAGAAACATGGACTAAAATGCAGTAGCTTATTGGGACGGTGAAGGGAACACTCGTAAGAAAGGGGGATGAGACAGGGAGGGGAGAGGCTGGACCCTAACCCCCCTGGGAAAACCCGCAAGCGGCAGAGACACCTGATCCTAGGGCAAGGGAGCTGGGGCTAAGTACACCCAGGAACGGAGGGCTGCTCCCACACAGGGTTAATTCCTGGGAGCTACGACCTTCCCTCTGAGTGGTAAGTGCACCCCAATGGGCAGGGAGAGCCCGAGGCCAAGAGGGGCAGGTGTTGGCAGCGTGCCTTGGGCCCCTGAGCCCTGAAGCCTACAGGGGAGGTGTGTGGGGGAGCGCCAAGTAGAGTCGACACTCACGTGCTGTGGGGTGATATTTCTGTCAACAAACCCTGGTTCCCACTGAGAGTGATCCCCCTCCCTCTGGACCAGATCCAACCACCCTCACCCCCAGGAAACCCACTGTAATCTGTCCTGTCTTTGAACTGACATAGTACTTTTTGTAACATATTTTGTCCTGTTATTTAATTAAAAGACAGACACTGAGGGACTTCCCTGGTGGTCCAGTGGTTAAGACTCCACGCTCCCAATGCAGGGGGCCTGGGTTCAATCCCTGGTCGGGACACTAAGATCCCACATACGGCAACTAAGCCTGCGTGCTGCAACTACTGAGCCCGTGCACTCTAGAGCCCGCGTGCTGCAACTAGAGAAGTCCACACGCCCAACGCAGCCTAGATAAATAAATAAATAAACTTATAAAGAAAATACATGGAGGAGAAAGAGAGAGAGCCTGGGCAGCCAGTCCACCAGATTTAGTTATGAATACTGGCTCCACCTCCTTTTAGCTGCGCAATCGAGTTACTCATCCACTTAGAGTCTCAGTTTCCTCACCTGTGAAATGGGGACAATCTTACCCGATGTGCATGATTGTTGCAAGGATGACAGGTGATGTATGCAAAGCCCTAAGCATTGCGTGGCACGTGGTACACGCACACACGTACTTCCTCACGTCTTTTGTCTTCCTCAACAGAACGCTGCTGTGGGGTGAGGACCACCTGTTTGGCATCCTTAGACGTCCTTCTCGCCACCCCTAGAGCTTGTAGTGCTGGGCACCGGGCGGGAACTTCGTGAACATTCGGCAGATACTCCCACACCTCTGTCTCCGGCTTCTCCCTCTCTCCTGTGCTCTAGGGCTGTAGGAAGCACAGCCCAAATGTACCACCAATATCTCAAGTCCAAGGTGACTGAGACGGAACTTGCGTCCTCCTGCCTTGTGGGTTCTCCTTCCGCCCCTGGCACACCACACCCACACAGTTCCCCCTGACCGTTTCTGGAGGCTACGCTGCTGCCGAAAGTTGTGTGTCCCGACCAGCACTGAGTGGCCAGCCATCGTGGGTATCAGAAGGACTGCTGGCTTGGTTTCTAGAACCCTGATGTGCAGTATAGTGCTGTCATATGATAGACCATTGTCAGGCCATCACTGAAAGCAATGTTCCTGAAGAATTTTTTATGACCCAAGAAAATACAGAGTTAAAAATAATGCCTCTAATATGTCAATTATGGATGTTTTCCTACATAGGGATATTATATACATATTCTGTGTTTATGCAAAATATATACACGAATATTGTATAGATATTGACAAGGTTCAAAGCCACGTGTGAACAGCAGGGGCTAGTTGGCCCTGCTTTCTTCCTTGTACTTTTCTTTTATTAAATGTGAATTACTTTTATAATCAGAAAAATAGGTTGTTGTGTTTTTTTGCGGTACGCGGGCCTCTCACTGTTGTGGCCTCTCCTGTTGCGGAGCACAGGCTCCGGACGCGCAGGCTCAGCGGCCATGGCTCACGGGCCCAGCCGCTCCGCGGCATGTGGGATCCTCCCGGACCGGGGCACAAACCCGTGTCCCCTGCATCGGCAGGTGGACTCTCAACCGCTGTGCCACCAGGGAAGACCAGAAATATAGGTTTTAAAAATATATTTTCTCAGTGGTTCTCCAGATGGCATGCAGGGGCAGGGCCAGGAGACGGGAGAGGACCAGGCTGGGAGCACCCTGAGTCAGGGTGCATGTGTGAGCTCCCTTGTCAAGACTCCAGGAAAGGAGGGGCCTGTTGAGAGGGTCCCTAAGTCCTTCCAGCAACGTGGGTGGCCCAACTATACCATGTCTGGAGGAGTCTTTACATAACTGAGCAATAGTCAGTGACCATCTGGATTTATATCCACCCAACACACATATAATCACATGTATATGCACCAGACAAACATTTCCTGATTGTCCGTGAAAATACAGACGGGTCTGCCGCTCTGCCGTGCAAACCTTTCTCTGCCACCAGCGCCGCTGTAGAGAGAGAAAGCCCCCAGCCCAGCGGCTGCTGGCTCGGGGCTCACAGCCACCCGCTCCTGGCACCTTCTCAGCATGGTCACCCACCTCCTGCCTGGAGATGCTCAGAAAGGGGAGGGCTGGAGCGGACAGAGCGCTCACCTCCTCCTGGAGCTGCAGGGCAGCTAGGAGGGCTAGAGCAGGGACCAGGGCCAGGGACAGGACCTGGGGACTTTCCCAGCACAGAAGCCGGCTGCAATTCTACCTTGTTTGTGTGCCCTCACTTTCCGGAGGTGGACCCCACACTGGAGACGTCCTCCACCCTCCCTTGTCTCCCCACCCGGGTCTCCCTCTCTTGCGTGTGTTGCTTGCTCCTCTGAACCAGATTCTGTACCTTGGAGGGTGGGGACTGGAGGGTGTGTCCTCAACTCCCTTCCAAACAGTAGGCAAGTGGGCTTGTTGGGCTGTGGCGCCCATGCCCCGTGCTGCCAACTGATATGCGCCATGTTGGTGGTTAGCCCCGGGCAGCTGCCAGCTCTTAGCAAGAGCCTAGGGCTGGAATCACGTGTCCTGGGGTCCCGCCCGGCTTCTTTCACTCGCTCTGGTCTTGGCTAAGCTACCTTCCACCTCTGAGCCTCGTTCCCCTTTTCCCTGTTTGTAAAATTCCCACCCTGCAGAGGGGCTGGGCAGCTCATGAGGTGGTGGGAATGCACCTGCCCCCGGGACTGTTGATTAAGCGCGATTCTCCCCACCTTTTTCCTTCAAACATCTAGCTCTGAAGCAGGCATCTGTGACCCTGCCATCCCTAAACTCACGTAACTGTGAGAAGGGCTTCCTGAAGCACTGGTTTTTCTCTTTCTACTTTCTGTGTGTGACGGTGGGATCCCACGCTTTTCCTTTGGGAAGATTTTGGGTTATTGAGACGGAAATGCAGAGGCAGGAAGGCGATATCCAGCTCTGATACCCAGTGTAGGATTCTGAGTCAGCAGCAAGACAACACTCCCGAAACCCAGGATTTGTCCAGAAAGAAAGACTTTCTCAACCCTGAGCTCTTACCAGCAAACACATCAAGAGCTAGACCTGGCCGATGATCTGGGAAGAGAAGTGGTAACTGGGAAGTTACTGTGTTGGGGTCCTGGGAACAGACACGCTCCCCTCTGGCCTGGAGCATGGTGAACCAGAGGAGGGAGGAGGGAGAGGGGTGAGGTGTGCCCCCCGCCCCTGCCCCCGCGCACAGCTCAGGTGAGGGAGGTATGCAGACACGAAGGAAGCCGTGGGGAGACCTGTGCCCAGCAGAGTCCCCTGGCCCACAGCCCTGGCCTGGGAGAGGAGCCACCTTCCTCCTCGTGTGCAGCAGCCAGAGTGTGTCCCTGGGGACGAAGGGGTCCAGGTCAACGACGATGGAGCTGACTGACACCTGTGAGCTCTGCAGAGGATCTGGAAGCTCCCGGGCTCCCTGGGGAGGGGACACCCCGGTGCCAAGGAGGCTGGTGGATCCGAGAAGGCCAGAAGGGAGAGGCTGCTGGGACATCGGGCACATTGGAAGGTCAAGCGGTCAGACACAAAGCCGGGGCCTAGCAAGAGCTACCGGGGCGCCAACACCAGAAGGGGCAAGGGAGCCGCCGCCATCCCCACGGGGCCGCGTGAGCCTGCACGCACTCAGCCTCCCGCTCACAGGCACACACTCGCAGACACACACACTCACACTCGCAGACACACCCCCCCAGACACAGGCACACACTCGCAGACACACACTCGCAGACACACACAAACACTCACAGACACATACCCCCAAACACAGGCACACACTCGCAGACACACAGCACACTCACACACCCCCAAACACAGGCACACACTCGCAGACACACAGCACACTCACACCCCCCCAAACACAGGCACACACTCGCAGACACACACACTCACACTCACAGACACACACACACTCCCACCCCCCCTCACAGGCACACACTCACAGACTCACTTGCAGACACACTCACACTTGCAGACACTCATACTCACACACACACACCCGAACACAGGCACACACTCGCAGACTCGCTCGCAGACACACACACACACACTCACACCCCACTCACAGGCACAGACTCGCAGACTCGCTCACAGACACACACACACACACTCACAGGTACACACTTGCAGACTCACTCGCAGACACACACACACTCACACACCCCCAAACACAGGCACACACTCGCAGATGCACACACACACAATTGCACCCATGCCCCCAGGTCTCATAGGAGGAGCAGTCTGAGAGAGGATGACTAGAAATCTGAGAATTCACCCAAGAGAACAAGTGAAGAAGTCAGGCCGGAAGGGGTGAGACTGTTTATTGGCAAATTCGAGTTTCTTTCTCCTGCTGCCCTCAGGGCAGGGCTCTGGACGAGGCAGACCCGATCGCAGCGGGTGGGCTGAGTGCTGTAGACCTGCACTCCCCAGTCCCCCAGGTCTCCCCTCACTGCTGTGGCCTTTCTCCAGTTCAGTCCAGTCACCAGCAGGGCCTGCCTTTCACACCCCACTTACCCAGCAGCCAGCATAGAAGAGCCTGCCAGGAGCTCTCAGGGACAGAGGCATGTGAGACAGAACCCCCCGCACCCAACCCCCAGGGCTCACAGTCCAGTATGGGAGCAAGACCCAACTGGGCCAGATGTTATGAGAGCAGCTAGAGGTCTGCTGTGGGCGGAGTGTGCTCTAGAAGAGAGGGTCCTCCTATGCGGAGACATTTTTGTGGGACAGGAGAGTGAGGAAGGGCTTCCTGGAAGAGGGGGCACCTCTGAGAATTAGATGATGGAGTTAGATGATGGAAAGAAGAGACAGAGGGTATCCCATGCATCCATCCACCCATCCATTTATCCATCCATATGCCCAGCCAGCCAGCCAACCAGCCACCAGTGGTCCTCTGCCCACGGTACACCTGTTGCAGCGATGCTCATGTATAGAGGAAAGAGCTGAGGCTGGGGCCAGGCAGGTGTGAGTAGAAGCCTGGCATTGCCACTTACTACTGCATAGCCTTGGGCGTGTTTTCCCTGAGCCCCACTTTACTCACTTATGAAATGTGGACAGTTATGCCTTCCTAGATGAGATGTAACAAGGACCCCTCTGCCCCAGGCCCTCTGAATTCAGAAACCATTCCACAGAAACCATTCCACTGGGTTGTAGACCGTGGAGTCATGGAGAGCCAGCCCTGGAAGCTGGAGCCCAGAGAGCAGATGCAAGTCGCCCGAAGTGCAATAGTGAGTCGATGCCAGGACCGGGAGACGACCGGGTCCTCCCTGCGTCTCTTCATCCTCCCTGCCTCTGTCCAGGTTCACCTGAGACAAGGTCCCGCATCACTTCTCCAGCCCTCCCGACTCCTCCAGCCAGGATGGGCCCCACCACCTCTCCCCACCCGCTGCATGGTCAGGACCGCGTCTTCCCTGCAGCCCCCCTTGCCCAGGGCCCTCCCTCCTTTGACAACGCATGAGAAGCCCCCCCCAACCTCGGGGAGGGTGCATTCCCTCCGGTTACCTGCCTCCACTTTTCAACCTCCACTCAATCCCCATCCCCAGTCTGGCAAATGTCCCCACCAGGCCCGCACAGGCACCCCAACTAGTCCTCAGAGTCTTCGTGTATCTCGTGTCCCTTCTGCACTTGACACTTCCCATGACCCCGCTCCTGGCTCTGCTCACACGGCTCTGAGGGCTCCTCCTGGTCTCCGTGGCTGGTGCCCCTCTCCTTCTGGTCCCAGGAACCCCCCTGCTCAGTCTTCCCACTCTTTCTAGGAAGGCCATGCACCGCTGGGGCTCCACTTACCATCCCCGGTCCCCACAAGATGGAGTGAGTTTTGGGGGGTGGGAGACAGAGATGTCAGGTCACCCAAAATCACATGGAAACAAAATCCAAACAGCTCTCCGTTATCCATCCTTCTGCTGAGCGCCACCGGGAAGGTCAGCGGAGGTCTGTGACTTGTCTGTCCCCCTGGCAGACCTTGGACAGTGCCCCCCACATCACTGGCATGGCCTCCTAAACGGTCTCCCTACCTGCATCTCTGCCACTTTCCAGGGCATTGTCACCCTATCTTGAAACTTCTTCTTCTAACCAACAATCCCATCTTGCCGCATCCTTGGTTTCGGCTACCCAGTCATTCCCTACGGCCTTGGGGATGGAGTTCATCCTGGCAGGAGATCCCAGGTCCTTCATAACATGGTCCCTGCTGGTGCAGCCCCGTCTCAGGCCCCTTCCCCACACATGCTCCCCGTGCCCGGGCTGTCTTCTGCTTGCAGAGCCCTTGCTGTTCATCTCAACCATCCCCCATCCATGAAGCACCCCAATATCCCCTCCCCCACCCCAGCTATTGGCAAGGGTGCAACCATGCACAGCTGGACGTGAAGTGGGGTGACCCAGGTGAAAATGGGATCGCTACCTGATGGATGAGGAAAGTGAGTCTCAAAGAGATTGACGTAGCTGGTGAGCAGCCGAGCCCTGGGCCATCGGCTCCAGGATTTAAAGGGGTCCAGAGAAATCCCAGGGGGCTGGTGTTTCTTTTTGCAGAAAATAGCTGGAAGGGCTGGCTCCAGTCATGACCATTTCTTCTGCTCTATGAGGGGCTGCTATCTTTGGCAAACGAATTACTAATAAGGTTTGCTCAACAGCTAGGGTAATCGCTAGAGAAAACTGTCTTTAAGGACTTATTCTGCCCAATTTGAGGCTTGATGTCACAAGGCAGTGTTCTGAGAAAACCATTCTGAGATGCAGAGGGTCAGTGCAGGGTGCCTCCTGGGCTGGGCAAGCCTCTTTGCGCCAGTCAAGCAGCCTTCTGCGGTCCATTCCTCCCTGGGGAGCCTACGTGGCCAGAGAGGGCTGAGGGGGTCATGAAAGTGGCCAGAGCCACCACCATCACCTCTAACAGGGCAGTTTTCCTCCCTTTGGGGCTGTTTCTGAATTTTCTTTTTCATGAACCCTTCACCTAGTAGCAAAAGAGTCATCCTGGTTTAAATCTCACATCTGCCACAAACCTTAACTTCTTGATATGTAAGATGAGGACAGTAATCCATGCCTTTAAGGCTGTGTGAGAACAAATATGCCTGTGGATGCAAAGTAGTTGGCACTGTGCTGGGCACACAGTAGGCTCCCAATAAGGGTTTCCCCCTGTCATGGACTGAATATTTGCATCCCACTCCTGCAAATTCCTGTGTTGAAACCCTAACCCCAAAGTGATGGTATTTGGAGACAGGGGCCTTTGGGAGGTACTTAGGGTTAGATGAGGTCATGAGGGTGGGGCCCTCATGATGGGGTTAGTGCCCTTATCAGAAGAGACATGAGAGAACCCACTCTCTCTTTCCCCACTTGCACACATGCAGGAAAGACCATGAGAGCCCATGGTGGGAAGGTGGCCATCCACAACCCATGAAAAGAGCCTGACACCAGACACCAAGCCTGATGGCACCTTACCTCAGACTTCCAGCCTCTAGAGCTGGGAGAAAACTAAATTTGTTGTTTAAGCCACTCAGGCTATGTTATGTTGTTGTGGAAGCTCTAGCTGACTAATACAACTCCCTCCATCCCCCTTCCTTTGGGAGACAGCAGCTCAGCTGTGCCTGCTTCTTTTCTCAGCTCACAGGTGGAGAGAATTGTATGCTCCCCTGTGTGTAAAACTGTACATGCCTGCAGAAGGATCTGGAAGGTAGTTTACTGCAACGTGAACCACAGCTGTCTCTGTGTGGTTGGACTTTATACTTTTACCTTGTACCTTTATGAATTATTTTAAATTTTTATAATAAGCATATATCATATTTATAATAAAAGAAAAGCTCAGAAAGTTCTTTTTGAGTGAGCTACCCAGAGCCTTCTCCCAGCACCCCTGCTTCTTTGTGCCGAGGGGCCCGTCACAGTCTACCCTGGGCTGGAGAAAGTCACCAGGGTAGGCTGGCGCTCCACCCGGCAGCTCAAGAGATGGAGAAAAAAGACACACGTGCAGGTGTCCAGAAGGTGATGGTTCCCAGCTGCCTGTGGGCAACCAGCTTGTATCATTTTTGTTAAAACACGTTCTGCTCTCCTTGGTACATTAGAGTATTTAGAACCAAACATCGGGCTGATGGGCTGTGCCTTCTGCATCGTTGGTCACAGGCAATCGGTGCAGCCGTCACGTGTTTTTCTTGTCAAATGCTCAGAACCAAATGGAGATGACTTACGTTTTGTCATATGTTCCTATTTCTTCCCCCAAATCAGTTCCATTGATCTGTTTCAAACAGTTGGTGTAAATATTCTTTTCTAGTTGCTACTGCAAATCATAAATATGTATTTAAGGGTTTTTTTTTTAAAGACTTGGAAATATTTCTACGTCCCCAAAGTTCCCCTGACGGAAGAAAGGTCAACCGTCTTCCTGTCGAGCTTTGTCTCTCGTGGGGCTCAGAGCTGCAGACGGGCCAGACTCTGGGGCCATGTGCCCTCTGCTCTGGGTGACCTGGGAGGACTCCTTGTTCTCTGGACCTCAGTATCCCCAAATGCAACAAAAGCAGTGAGCAGATGAGCTCTCTGCCCAGCCCTTGTCCACAGCCCGCGCATCCATGTCTGTGGGGAAAGTCACTGGTCAGCCCTGCTCAGCTAAGAGACCTGGTGGGCAGACACGCACGGACCCTAGTCAGGGAAGGTAGGGGCGTGGTGGTTCCCGTGTGGCTCCAGGGACAGACCTATCAGGTTGGAGAACTGCTGGCCTCTAATAAGCTATAGGACAACATTGTGTGTCCAGGTTTCCATCTGCAAAGCAAGGAGGGGTCAAAATAATACTGCCTTGGGAGTATTGTCAGGACAGGAGTGATGGGGGCTGGGGAGGGGTGGGGGTGGGCTAGATGCATGTACACTCCCTGTCTGGAGCTCACTGGTGTTAGCTGTTAGCATCCCAGGAGGGGCCTGGGGGAGGGGCCTGGGGCAGGGGCGGGGCTGCAGGAGGCCCACCTCTGCATCACCTCTGCCTGTCCTGTCTTGTTCACATGGCCAGTTCCTCCAATGTCTTTGCATCGGAGGCTTAAGATCCACCTCAACCCTTCACCTTTCAAGACGCTGGAAAGGCAGCACCTCTGGGGGATGTGCTGAGAGAGGGTAGCTCTCTCTGGCTTCTTCCCCTCAGTGCCACTCAGGACCTGAGCAAACTCAGTCCCTGGTTCCCTCCCAGCCAGGTCAGAGCCAGAGCCCCAGGCCCTGGCCCCTGTGTGGCCCTGCTCTGTCTCACTGCCTGTCCAGCCTGGAACTCTGCTCCTTCCCACCGCTGGCTTCTGGTCTTCGGCTCCACTAGCACCCTTAGCTTCCTGCCTGGGGCTGGGGGGCCTCTCGTTCCACCAGCGACTCATTAGTCAGGGGAAAGCGGAGTCCACAGACATTTCTGTTGGGCCTGCAACGTAGCCCAGGAGGGGAGAGGGCAGGGAAGGGGCTAGAAGGCAGGCACGAAGGGACCATCTATGGAGTGGCCGCCTACCCTGCCTCGGGCGTGAGGCCTTGTTAACTCCAATTCCCACCAACAGTGGGAGAGGGGTGTTACTTCCCAGCTCAGGGAGATCAAGCGATGCCTCCAGTCTAACAGAATCAATACCAGTGGGAACTGAGGTCAGCTGACTCTGATGGCCCTTGTGCTTTCCTCCAGACTGGGTTTCATCCAGTAACCCAGAGAAGGCCGGTTCAGAGCCGGGTACTCGGCCTCAGGCCACGGCTTTGCTTCGCAGCAGGAAGCTTTGTGGGCACGCAGATCGGACAGCTGCCAATCCCTAGGACAGGCGCTGTTCCCAACGATCTCATTGCCCTCATAATCCGTGAGGACGTCTTGGAATTCCCGGTCTCTGTGTGCTCAGACGGCTTCTGGGTTCCCTTCTGCGCGCATACGTCACAGAGGTTTATCCCCAGCCAGGGCCCCACCATTTAGCTCAGGGCTCTGAGCATCTCGAGAGTCAGGGGTCTGTTTTGACGTCCTCCCTCGGGATGAAGCGGCACCCCACCCATGTGACGTTTCCCTCCCGCCTTCCTAAGGGCAGGGCTCTGGCCTCATTCATCTCAAAACCCCCGGAACAGGGCAGGGTTGACCAAGGTGTGCTTCATGAGCATGAAACATGCTCCCCTCACTCCAGAAATGACAAGGGTTTTAGGAGCGCTGTGTCGTAAACTGAGGGCAGAGACCCAGTATACATTTCTTACTTTGTCACAGTCTCCATCCTCCTTGGAGGCCCTGTCCTCTCAAGGACAGTCCACAAGGCTAAGTGGCTGCTCTCTGGTCTCCAGGCTTAGTTCTGTAAGTCACTGTTTGCTGACCATCAGAGCCTGTGGATTGATTGGTCCCACAGCCGAGTGGCCAGGAGCCCAGTCCTGACGCTGGTCCAGGCTCCCACAAGCCAGTTGTTCTCAAAAGGTGGCACCCAACAGCAGCGTCAGCATCATCTGGAAAGCTATTCAAAATGTAAATTCTCAGGCTCCACTGCACACTACTGAATCAGAAGCTCTGGGTGGGACCAGTGGCCTGTGTTTTAACACACCCTCAGGGGACTGCGAGACAGGCTCACGTGTGAGGATGCTGCCCTACGCTGCCCCTTTACACACATGGCCAGAGCACAGTCTCCATCCCCAGGGACGCTGAGGGGACCATACTCATCCAGACCGCGTGCCGGGTGCTGTGAGAGTGTGAACCAGGGGGCTGGGGGCCCAGAGGGAGAGGGACTCAGGGTTCTGAAGGTGGGATCTGGGCCGATCCCTGAAGGATGTGAATGAGGTGCCTGTGGATATGGGGGAGGAAACAGAGGATGTCCCCCCAGGAGAAGGGTCAGAGCTTTTCCCCGGAGGTCAGGGGAGACAGGTGTTCTGACAGCACGTTTGCAATTCAGCTCCTTCCCAGACAGGAGTCCCCCAGACCCCGCACTGGGTATCTGTTGTTTGCTCTCCTTGGAGCCTCTGGAAGGAAGAGCTTCGATGTCCAAGTGCAAAAGCACCTTCCCCGCGGACTTGCCTCTGCCGGGCTCTGGTGTCACAGGCTGGACGCAGATCCCCAGGCTGTGGAGCTGAGAGGGGCACAGCCCAAACCAGAGGGGGCTCCGCTGTCCAGAGAGTCATGGTGGGGGTGGGGCTCCGCTGTAAGAAGAAGTGGGAGGAGAAGGGAAGGGGCGGGGGACTGGGGGGCGGTGAATGGTGGAGGGGGTGGAGCCTTCCGGTCAAGCCCCTCCCACTCCCGTAGGCCCCCTCTCCCTGCGGCAGAGGCCATTCCTGGGTCTGAGTCCCACTCTGTGGCTTTCATTAGGATGACGTTTTGGCATGTGGGACCCCAAGCCGGCGAAGGCCCCACCAGCCCTACGATTACAAGGTTGTTTCTCAGTTTCGGGTTCTGCCTCTCTAGAGCAGCGATCTGCATTCCAGGCTCCAGTTCGGCCTCATTCATTCCACAAATGCGGCCGAGCACCGGCTCTGGGCAGCCACGTGGCCCACGACACGTGATCTGAGACACGCTCTGCCTCCCCGACATTCCTCTCCTGATGTCCCGTCATCTATAGAGAGGATGATTAGCAAGGACCAGACACTGGGTTAAAAGAAAAACAGAAACCCGGACGATGGAAAGGGCTCCCACAGCCCAGCCACTTAGTCCCCGTGAGGCTGGAGGGCGGAAGTGCATCCGCGTGTTGATCTCCTTTGGCCTAAACAGGCTGTGCGGGAGCGGAGACAACTGCAGACTGGGGTGATGCTGCTATATTAAGATCAGTTACACTGTGCAGCAAACATTTGAATCATTCCCAGAACCCTAACTGCTTGGATTTGAATATGCATGAGAAGCTGCCCAGAAATGACTAAAATACATATATACGTATATGTAGTCAAAAAGCCAAACAGCTCTGGGGTGAAGAGTAACAAAAGGCAATTTTCCACTCTGGTGAAAGGGTGTGGGTAGAGTACAGGCCTCGTGTTGCATTAATTGATGAAGACTCATTCACAACCAAGGTGCAGATCCAGGGGCCCACAGGAGGCCTTGCATCCGCACTGCAAGCCTGCGAGGCAGGAAGTGCTTTCCCCATTTACAGACAGGGAAGCTCATGCTGTCCGAGTGAAGCTCACACTGCTGGTCAGAGCTCCAGGGGGAATGTGAGCTGCGTCTCTGGGCCCAAAGCCCCGCCTTCCCATGCAGACTCTGTCTCAGACACTGAAGAGATCCCACGCTTATCCACTGCGGTCCTTCGGGTTCAGGCTTTACAAAAATAACATTGACTTCTGCTTCCTGAACTTATGCGCACGAGTCAGATGGGACCACAAGCAGCTGTTGCACAGGAGGATCAGGAAAGAAAGAGTTCTTGGAAATTCAGTGATAACTCCGAAAAAAATCAGACAACTAGAAGAACGACAAAACGGGCATAGCCGAACACCAAATCGATAATATAGACAATAAAACCAAGGAAATCCGGCTTCCCTGGTGGCGCAGTGGCTGAGAGTCCGCCTGCCGATGCAGGGGACGCGGGTTCGTGCCCCAGTCCGGGAAGATCCCACATGCTGTGGAGCGGCTGGGCCCGTGAGCCATGGCCGCTGAGCCTGCGCGTCCGGAGCCTGTGCTCCGCAACGGGAGAGGCCACAACAGTGAGAGGCCCGCATACCACACACACACACAAAAAAAAAAACCAAGGAAATCTTCAAACACAGGGCAGAAAGGCAAGAGAAAACAAAACACACACACACAAAGCAAAGTTACTCTTAATACACATGAAAAATGGGTCCTCAATTTCTTTTTTTAAATTTTTATTTATTTATTTATTTTTGGCTGCGTTGGGTCTTCCTTGCTGCACGCGGGCTTTCTCTAGTTGCGGTGAGCGGCGCGGTGCCCAGGCTTCTCATTGCGGTGGCTTCTCTTGCTGCGGAGCATGGGCTCTGAGCGCACGGGCTTCAGTAGTTGTGGCTTGTGGGCTGTAGAGCGCAGGCTCAGCAGTTGTGATGCACGGGCTTAGTTGCTCTGCAGCCTGTGGGGCCTTCCCAGACCAGGGCTCGAACCTGTGTCCCCTGGATTGGCAGGCGGATTCTTAACCACTGCGCCACCAGGGAAGTCCCTGAGCTCCCCCGACTTTGAAGTGAGGCTTCCCCAGGAGCAGCAGAAACAGTGAGGCCTGCAGGCAGGGCTGTGGAATCTGTCTCTTCCACCAGGCCCTGCTTGGGCGAAGTTGGCTGTAAATCTCTCCCTGTTTACACCACCCAGAGCAGGCACTGGCTGCCCTCTCAGAAAACCCCCAGCGTTAGGCCTCGGAGCTCATCCAGGACGCCGTGGACACGGCCCGTGTCTGCATGGACTGGGCAAGGGGTCAGGAACAAGAGTGGGACTTGATGGAGGGAGGTCCCAGCTTCCCTGTAAACACTTAGGGAGTGCCTCTCTGTGCCCGCAGGCATGATGCGAGGCACTGCTACAGAGGGAGGGCGTGGTCCCCACCGCCAAGAGACCAGAAAGCCCTTCACAAAATGTAGAGAAAAGAAGCTCTAGGTCTGGCCAAGAGCCAGGCTGCCCATGGCACAGTGACATGCACATAGTGGGTGACAATAAGTTCATCCCATAATATTTTCTGTGGCCCAGGCACTGCTCTAGGTGCCAAGGGACACATCTGTGACCCAGGTGCAAACCTAACCTCAGGGGACTCACAGCCCCGGTCACTGTCCCACACCAGCAGCAGTGAGAAGAGGCCGAGGGAGGCTGGGAGAGCAAAGACCTCCAGCCCCAGGGAGGGAGCTGTCCTGGCCCAGCTACTCTGCACACCCCCCACCCCTGCCCCGTTAGAGGGAAATCGTGGACAAGTTGATTAAGTTCTCCAAGCCTCGGTTTTCTAGAAATGTGCGAAAGGGTCAATTATCAGAAGAGACTGGTCCCTGCCTGCACACCCCCTTCCTGTGCTCTGGGCAGCCAGCTAAGAAGGATGTTTGGGGCTCCTGTCTCTCACGTGCCATGCCTGTCTGATCCAGGAGCAGAGCATGGCGGGTGCTTCCGGGGCTGGAGAGTAGACCTGCCTGCAGTCCCTGCCTCTGTTGGCTGTGAACCAGGTTCAGGGAAAGACAGGAAATTAGAGCGGGAAGGGGCGGCTTCGGGGTGCACCAGCAGGCCTAGCATCTTCCTCCTTTCATTTAGAAGGCAGGCGTTGATTTGTTTTTGCATGTGTGTGCGGGCGTGCGCACACACACACACACACACACACGTCCTGCACTTTCACCGTGTGCTTTATGAGAAGCAGAATGAAATGGACCCCTCATTCTGAATGCGAACTTCAAGGCTTTAAAAGGCCAAGAGGTTTTAACAAAGGTTTGAAAGGACGTCTGCTAAGTACTTTCAATCAGTCAGCCCCGGGCTCTGCTACAACACCCTGCCAAACCACCTGTGTAAGTAATGGGGGGCTGTTAGTGGGGCCGGTTTTCAGTCTAATTCCTGAAACGTCAGCGCCAACCCTTGGTTCAAACCTGTAGCCAGGAGTAGGTGAGGAGTGGACAGAGAGGGGAGGTGAGCACAGAGATGGGACCAGGGGTCTGATCCTGACTGCTGCCAACCCCGCATGACTTTAGGCCGTCACGTGATCTGCCCCAGGGGCCGCTTCCCCGAGGACAGAGTGGGGTGGCTGACTCCACGATCTCTCCAGCACCGTTTCTGCCCCCGGGGCCAGGATGCCCCTCCCCAGACCCTGCAGGAGGCGACCTCACCTCTGAGAAGGGAAGATGGCATCACAGCCGGGTCTGGATGCAGGGGTAGAAGCCGACAGTGGAAAAGTGGGAGAAGGGCAGTAGGGATGCTAGGAGGCCCCCGTGCACAGGTGGGGAGCACAGACTCTCCAGCGTGTGGGGTAAGAAGAGCCACCTCTGGTGTGATGTTGGGGCGGTGGGAGATAAAGCTGAAGGGGTATTGGGAGCCGGGCCATGGAGGCCTTGAGGGTCCAGCTCAGCAGTCTGAACTTGGCCTCAGGTTGGGGAGACACGGAAGGGAGGGAGAGCCGGGTTCTGGCTCACACCTCCCACTCCCACTCAGGTGCAAGGTGTGGACAGTGGCCGGCGCTCCCGGGGGCTCCAGGTTACCTGCGATCTGGCTAGGCCACCCTGGGGCCTGTGCTCCAAGGCCAGGGCAGATGCTCCCCGCCAGATCTAGCAAAGACCCAGACAAGTCGAATATGGCAGACACAAGGCCCTTGGCTTCAAGCAAACAGCTCCCAACCTCTTAGCCAACATGTGCAGCAGCAGAGACCAGCTGGTGTGGTGATATTTGCACCTTCTCCCCAGTCTGGGCTGCCACCATAGCAGGACAGGTCCCATTTTCCCAGCCAAGCCCTTGTCAACGGCGTGATATTCTGCATTTGGGGACAAGATGTGGCTGCTGGCAGCTCCCGTTCAGGGCAAGTCTTTTGCCCTGAAGGAACCCAGAGGCTAAGCTGGTCCCTTGGGATGGGACGCTGCCCTGCCAGGTGGTGGGCACCAGGTCCAAGCTGGAGTTCCACACTGACCTCTCTTTAGCTGTGTGACCACAGGCCACGGGTCTCACCCGAAGCCAGAGCAGTCATTCCCTTCTGGCTCGTTGTCGACAGAGGGAAATAAAGTCGTGGCTGCAGCAGCCGCAGCTCCAAGTATGGCTGAGAGCGTCAAAAACAATGAAACGATGGAGCATCACGTC
The DNA here is from genome assembly GCF_003676395.1 of Aethalodelphis obliquidens. NCBI lineage: Eukaryota > Metazoa > Chordata > Mammalia > Artiodactyla > Delphinidae > Aethalodelphis > Aethalodelphis obliquidens. Next base: position 35,799,291 of record NW_020837956.1, read on the forward strand.
TCCTAACTCTCGTTTTCATTTTTTTCCCCTTTGGATCCCCACAGCATCCCTGCAGCTAAGTCTTAGGCCGCTACAAGTGGACAAAAGCATTTACGGGGAGGTTCCTCCTCAGATTACGGCTACGGCTGAAACCTCCTTGCAAATCTGCTGCCAGGTGCAGTCCCACGAGCACAGTGCACGGAGCTGTCTTCTCACAGGCGGCAAGGTGGGAGGCCTCTCTGGAAACACCTGTCTCTCGTCTCCCTGGGAGATGTCAAGAGACTGGTGAGACATTGAATTATCCTCTTGTGGGGGACCAGGGAGGACCAGGCAGCCCCTTCCCAGACAGGGGGAGGCAGGGGCTCCCGCCTCAAAACCGTTCCCCACGCTGGCTTGTCATCTGCTGAAATTGCCCCATTAGTGGGACCCCTTTAAATCAGGCAACGTGCACCCCTTCCTGTCACCTCCAGCGATTGCTAGGGTCTTACCTGCCTCTGGCAGGTTTCCTCAGGGAGCGTGGGTGAAATAATTCCAGGTCTTGCCGTTTTCACAGATCGTTTCTTACCCATTTTCTGGGTATTTCATTTCGTTGTTGTGTGTGGTACCTCCAGACCCCAGATGGTAAGTTTTAATCTCCAGACACCTCCTACCATTGCCAGGATGGATCCTGAATCAGCATGGCCTGAGCATCTGGTCCAAAGCTGCTTGCCCAAGAAAACGCTTTCTTTTTCCTTCTTTCTCTTTCCTTAAAAACACCAGTCCATCTGCAGAGATGCCTTCCGGGGAGATCAGATGATGGCCTCCTGCACCTTATTAGGAAGCTCAGGGTAAACGTTAAGTGGAGGCCGTGGGGCGTGTCACTGTCTGGCTCAAATGAGCGTGGGCTGCAGGCTCTGGGCTCAGCTCCTGCTTCTGCCACCAAGGAGCAGCGTGGCCGCCAGCCTGTTGCTCTCTGGGCCTCAGTTTCCCCATCTGTAAAACTGAGGCTGACTAGCTCACCGCATGATTTGTTTGCACACACACACGTACACACACACTCCCACACGCCCAATTCTCTATTTTCAAAATGAGTTCATTATGTGCTCCCAATGTTATGAGAAGCACAGCAAGCTGGACCCCCCAAGCTAGCTGTGACCTTCAGGACCTGAATTAAGCCCCTCTCACTCAGCTGTGCGTGACGTGGGGCCACGGTTTTTCTGTCAGTACGAGGCAGGGGGCCGGGGGCAGGGGACGCTGGACTCGATGATGCCTAGTTTTCTTTTAACTTGGATATTCTGTGATTCCAAGAACCATACCTTTCTTTCTCTCTCTCCCTCTTTCAATAGAAATTAACAGCTCACAAGAGGTTTGTCAGATCCTCCTGAGTCAGAGAAGAGGGTGTTAAGTGATGGTCCTAGGATGGGGGTGGAGGATGTGATAAGAGGAAAGCTCAGGAAAGGAGGGAGAGAAGCCACCTCCCAGAGCAGGAGCCGGGACCACAGAACCTCATGCAGGAAACCAGGAGTCGGGGCTTCTTTGGGGAAAGAAGGAGCGGGGCTGAGACCCCGAGGCTCGGGGAGATGGGCACAGACTTGCCTTCTCTGAGGTGGTCCCACACTCCATGTCTTTGCTCATGCAGTTCCCCTGCTTCTGCTTCTCCCCACTCATCATTCAAGGCCTGACATAGTGCTGTTTCCTGTAGCCCAGGGTTGGCACACTTTTAATGTAAAGGGCCAGTAATAAGCATTTTTGGCTCTGAGGGCTATGTGATCACCACAGCTCTTCAACTTCGTCCTTGTCACTCGAGAGCGGCCAGAGACAACCTGTGAGCAAGGGGCGTGACTCTATTCCTAAAGAATTTATTTGAATTTCAGGTACTTTTCACCTGTCACAAAATGTTATTCTTCCTTTGATTTTTTTTTATCATTAAAAAATGTAGAAACCATTCTTAACCTGTGGATGTACAAACACAGGCAAGGGTCCACAGTCTGCCAGCTCCTGCCCTGGCCTCTTGCTACGCAAAGTGCAGTCCACGGACCAGCAGTGTCAGCTTCACCCGGCAGCTTGCTGGAAATGCAGAAGTTCAGGGGCGCACCCCGAGTGACTGATTCAAAGTCTGCATTTTAGCAAAATCTCTGGATCACCCCTGTGCACTTTAAAGTTTAAAAAATACTGATGCCTGCGTGTCACCCGGGGGTTCTAATGTAATAAGTGTGGGTGCAGCCTGAACACTGAGATTTCGTAAAGCTCCCCGGCTGATTTTGTTGTGCCCCAGGAAGATCCCTAGGGAGAGAGGGCAGCCCCTCCACCTGTCTCCAAAAGCTCTCTGGTCACTCGTCCACGACAAAGCATGTCGCTCTATATGCATGTCACGCTCTGAGCTCCTCTGGGACCAGGACCCTGGGTAAGCCTAATTCACGGAAGAGCTCAGACACACTGCTCACCCTCTTGGGAGTCAGTCTCCTCCTAAGGGTGGATGAGATGGGCTCTGAGTGTTCTTGTAGCAGTAAAGACACTCTCCCCGGGGGAATTCCTTGGTGCTCCAGTGGTTAGGACTCAGCACTTTCACTGCCGAGGGCCTGGGTTCAATCCCTGGTCAGGGAACTAAGATTGCATAAGAAGTCACTGGGCGTGGAAAAAAAAAAAAAAAAAGACGCTGTCCCCTGACCCCAGGTGAATAGTGGGGAAGGTGCCTCACCTCCTGGACTCTCTCCAGCCCCGAACTTCTTCCCTGCTCTGGGCTGAGAGTTCTCAGGCCAGCACAGACTTGGGGCTTCCCGAGGACTCTGGGGGCAGGGGGACAGAGAGAGGCAATCCCACCCAACTCAGTCGCATTCAGCAGGCCCCACTGAGCCCCAGGGATGCCAAACAATCCCCTCTTCCTGAGCCTCTCCTCCCTCCCACTGAGTCCCACAGCCCTGGGCCCACCTCTTCCTCTGCCTTCCGTGGTCACCTGACCCAGTATTCCCTGGAGAAACGTGTGAGGGAGGGGTGCACAACATTGGCTCAGGGCCCCGCACCTCACAGGGGCAGCTCTGACTCTCTCCTCCCTTCAAGGCCCCTACAACATGGCAGCCGCCCACCCCCTGGAGTCCCCAACCCAACACGTCCGCAGCCCTAGGCTTGCAAATCCTGGAAGGGGCCCCGAGAAAGCATCCCTCTTTATACATATGGGAAAACCAGGGCCCAGAGAAGGAAAGACCTGCCCAGGATGGTGCAGACCAGGGACTACGTTCCCTCCGCCTCCTCCTAGACCTCCCCCTCCCCTCAGAGGGCTCCTGCACCAGCTGCCCCAGGAGGGAAGGAGGAACAGAGCTCTGGGGTTTGTGGAAGGTGGAAAGCCAGAGAGAGGGGCCTGCTGGGACCAACTCCGTGCCAAGGGGACTGCCTTTGACTAAGACCAGTGTGACAGTGCCCTGTGGCCACCGCTCCCCCATCTGCATACCAGCCCAGCCCTGTGGAGGCCAGAGTGGGAAGCTGTGCCCCTCCCCCCTCTCCCAGCACACAGTAATGGAAACACCTGCCGTTTACTGAGTAGCTACTATGTGCCAGGCACTGTGCTAAGCACTGTGATTCCCTGATGTAATTCTTCCATTTAATAACTGATCAGAATGAGGATCAGAGAGGTTAAGCAACAGGCCTAAGGTCACACAGCAAGTAAGGGAGTGGTAAGGGAGGGATGGTAGAGAACAGTGTTTAAGCTAGAAGGCATCTCGGAGATCACCTCCCCATTCCTTGGGATTCAAATCTAGGCCTGTCTGTGTCTGTTCCCCGGGGGCTCGCAGACTAGGCTGGCAGCGGGCCACCCGGAGCGGGCTCAGGTTTGTGCATTCAGCTGATACCTCAGAAGTGCTAGTTCTAGGAGAAAGGATGAGCTGGAAGACAGGCACGTCCACCCCGAGGAAGCTCACCCCCTCTCCTGGTCTGCAGACCCTCCCCTCATGGCCCAAGCACACGCCTCTGTCCCAAGACCTCCTCACATCAAAGAGAATGAATGTGCTTTGGGGGTCATCAGACCTGGGACTGATCCCTGCTCTGTGTGCCCTGGGGCCTCAGTTTCTTCTTGTCTAAAGCGGGGGGGGGGGGGGGGGGGGGCCCCCCGGGCGGGGGGGGGGGGGGGGGGGGGGGGGCGGCCTACCTAGCTAGCAGGGTTGCTGGAAGGAATGGAAAGAAGTTGTGAAAAGGGCCTTGCACAGGTGATTAAGAAATGATAACCCCATTGCTTGGTGTTCCCAGTTCTGTGAATTCTTCCTCTCCTGGGAGTAAGCTTTTCCTCAGAAGGAAACAGGACGCACAGAGCCTCCTGGACTGTGGCAAAGCTCCCTGGGCTGAACCTACGTATGAGCCCTTCTTCAACTAGCCCTCAGCTAAAAATAAACCCTCTGGGCTGCACACCTACCTCCAGGAGGGGCTGAGCCACATCTGGTAGTGGGGGGGATGTGTGCAGCGGGGGACAGGGTGGAGAGCGGCCAGCCTGTGACAGAACCTACAACACAGGCGGGCGCAGAGAGCAGCAGGCTTTATTGAAGGAGATACAGAACTGGGCGAGGGCGCCTGCCGTCAGCCAGACCACAGCCCTCATCACCCCACACTGTCAGTGATCCCTGGACGCCCCTCCCCGCCCCTGCCCCCGTCCCCGGCCCCTGGACAGCCGGAAACACAAAGGGATCTTACCCGGCCTCATCAGAGGTGCCCAAGGGGGCCTTCAGAGTTCTGTTCAGGAGAGGGCTGGGGGACAAAGGACGGCCCCTCCCGGGCAGTCACTGGCAGGCCTGTCACACCCGTCCATCCGTCTATCCACCAGCCCAGTCCGTCTGTGCGCAGGTCGTCCCTCGTCACTTGCAGCTCTGGAGCCGGGTCCTGTGGTGCTTCTCCTCGGTCAGCAGGGGGATGAAGGTGTCGCTGCGGGAGATCTTCAGCTGGCTGCTCCAGCTCAGCCCCTCCTTCCCAGCGGGCTCTGGCGGGAGGTTGTCCAGGTCGCCGCGGGAGCCCCCTGTCTTGCCCTCGCCCACACTGCTGGAGTTGAGCTCCATCAACTCCAGCTCGTGCTTGGCTGCCGTTTCCAGGACTCGCTGCTTGTTGTAGTATCTGACAAAGTTGTTGATGATGGGGTGGATGGGCAGGGCAATGGCAATGACCCCACACAGGAAGCTGATGGCTGCATTGAGCTTGCCCAGGGTGGTCTTGGGGTAGATGTCACCATAGCCAACCGTGGTCATGGTGATGATGGCCCACCAGAAGGACTGCGGGATGCTCTTAAACAAGGTCTCCGGGTGGCTCTGCTCCATGGTGTAGCCCAGGGCCGAGAAGACGAAGATGCCCACGGCCAGGTACATGAGCAGCAGCCCCAGTTCCTTGAAGCTGCGCTTGAGGGCATAGGTGAGGGTCTGCAGCCCCGAGGAGTGGCGCGCCAGCTTGAAGATGCGGGCGATGCGCATGATACGCAGGGCCTGCACCGCCTGCTGCACGTTGGTCAGCTCCATCATGCGGGCGCCCAGGTGCGTGAGCGTGAGGCTCACGTAGAAGGGGAGGATGGCCAGCACGTCCACGATGTTCATGAAGGACAGGGCGAAGTGCAGCTTGTTAGGCGAGGATAACAGGCGCAGCAGGTACTCCAGCGTGAACCAGCCGATGCACGCCGTCTCCACGTTCTCCAGCGTCGGGTGCTCCACGCGGTTGCCCTCGGCGTCCAGCACCTGCAGCTCGGGGATGGTGCCCATGCACATGACCACCGACGAGACGAGGATGAGCAGGAAGGACAGCACGGCCACCACCCGCGCCGGACACGAAGACTCGGGCTTCTCCAGGAACTTCCAGACGCACTTCTGGCAGCGCTGCCAGCGGCCCTCGGCCGTGTCCACGCCCAGGTCGTCCAGAATGAGCTGCACGCGGCGCGCGATCTCCTCCAGCTCCTCGCGCTTCTCGCTCAGGTGGCTCTTGCAGCAGTCGTCCAGGAACTTGAGGTCCACCTTCCAGAAGTCCATCTCGTTCTTGAAGCAGATGGGGCAGATGCCCTTCTTCATGTGGACCTCCCCGAAATAGTACACCTCAATGACACACTTGAACGCGTCCGGGTCCCTGTCGAAGTAGAACTCGCGCTTCCCGGGGTCGTAGTCGTCGCACAGGGAGAAGATGGTGTCGTAGCCCCCGGCCAAGCAGTCGATGAGCTCCGCTAGCCGGGTCTCGGGGTACCGGCTGAGGAGGTCTCCGTACAGCACCCGCCGCACGCCTCCCACGTTGACGACGATCTCCATGTCGTCTCCCGCCCGGGAGCCCCGGCTGCCCGGCTCCGGGAGGCTGCGCTCCCCGGCCCCGTCCATTCTCCCGGCGAGTGCCCGCGCGGCCTCGGCTCCGCGCCCTGCCGCCGCCGCGGGGTCCGGCGGGTCCCGCCGCTGCGCGGCCCTCGAGGAAGCCCGGCAGGCGCCCGCCTGCCTGGAAGCGCGGTCACAGCGGGCGGCAGCGGGCTGGGGCGCGCCGCGGGGGAGGCAGGCGCCTGGCGGCGGGGCTCCGGGCGGGCATCCGGGCGCTGGGGCGCGCCGGCGGGGGGCTCTCGCGACCACCGGCCTCGCCCCGAGCGCTCACCCCGGCTCCCGGGTGGCGCGATCCGCCGCTTCGGCTCGGCCTCCGGCGGGAGTGGGGTCCCCTCGTGGGCAGCAGGAACCGTCCTCCGTCCCCGGGCGCGCGGATCCCCGCGTGCGACCCCGGCGCGAGACGTGCCACGCGGCCGCCGGCCCCACGCAGCCCGCCGAGGTGTGCGGAGAGCAACTTGGGCTTGCTGTGCCCGAGCCGGTTCCAAACACAATAGGAATTCCAGCCTGACGTCAGGAGCGTTTCAAACTGTACCCTCTTCTGGTGAAATTCTGCAAGGCACGCGCGGCAGCTGCAGGGGAACGGGTTAACCCTTGGGCAGACGGGCACAGCTGCGCGCCGGCCACCGCCGCTGCCGCGCGACTGCCCGCGCCTCCCGGCGCCGCAGGTCACCCACGGGCCCGGGACCCCCGGGCTTGGAAGCGGCAGGCCGGCCGGCGCTGGCTGGAAAGTTTCTCTCTCCCTGCTGTGTCCAGAAGATCGATGGTGAGTGAACACGGCCGCCTGTTGCTCCGCCGGAAAGCGTGCCCAAGAAAGCCCTCAGACGCGGCTCCCGCGTCCGGGCCGGCCGATCCTGCCTGGTCCCGGCAGGTTCCCTAACTCCCCCTAACGCCGCCCTGCCGTGGGCGGCACTTTGGCCTCCACCCGAGCACTGTCCGACCGGGACAGCCAGTCCAGCCCCGGGTAGCAGAGAAGGGACTGCCCAAGGTCACACCGTGAAATGGGAGTAGAGCCCAGCGTGGCCTCCTCTTCATCCAGAGCTTCCCGCCGTCCTGGCCGATTGACAACGCGCCGGTTAGCGGATTGAAATTCTGCCTTGAAGTCCTTGGGGTCCGCCGCTTCCCATTTCTCTGCAGACAAGCACCACCACCACCGGCCTCCAGAGCCTTGAGCCCCCAAGCTCCCACCTCCCCAGCCCCCCGCTCTGCCCTTCCCACACAATGTTCCACACCCTCCCCTGTCTTCCAGACTTGCAGCCACTGCCTGAGCCATCGCAACAGCTCCCAGCAGCATCTTCTACACTGCGAACTACTGAGCATCATCTGTGACCCGGGGACTGTGTTTAAAAAAATACCCTAGAGAGAGGCATGACGAGGCAGAGCACAGAGGATTTTTAGGGCAGTGAAACTACTCTGTATGACACTCTAATGGTGGATACCTGTCATCACACATTTGTCCAAACCCGTGGAATGAACAACACCAAGAGTGAACACCGGTGTAAGCTATGGGCTCCGGATGATAATGATGTGTCAGTGGAGGTTCAATGATTGTAATGGAGGTATCTCTGGTGGGGGAGGCTGAAGGAATGGGGGGCACGGGCGGGAGTATTTGGGAACTCTCTGTACTCACTGTTCACTTTGGCTATGAACCTAAAACTGCTCTATGCCGCAACTAAGAAGTCCGCATGCCACAACTAAAAAATGATCCTGCCTGCTGCAACTAAAGATCTCGCATGCCGCAATGAAGACCCTGCACGCTGCAACTAAGACCCACCCCCCAAAAGAAAAGAAAAAAATACATATATTCTATAGGCTGGGTCAATGACAGTACTCTTTTTTTTTTTTCTTTAATGAGATCGTATAAAACTGAATATGTTAGAGTACATCACATGAAGATAGTTTGGAGAAACTTCTTTTCACAGATTTTATTTTGTTTCCATTTAAAATCAAGCTCTGATGTGTTACTACAGAATAAGAAATTGAGATCCAGAAAGGTTGAGTAAAAATAACAGTTATTATAAGTGCACCACGAGCTGAGCACTTTCTGAGCGCGTGCACTCTTCTCATTTCATCTTCACAACATCTCTCTGAGGAAGGAAGATGTCAGGTAACCTACCAAGATCACTCAGCCAGCAGATGGCAAAGCTGGGGTCGGAACCCTGAGAGCCTGCTGTCCCAGCCTACACGCTTCGCCTCCCCTGTCCTGGTCACATAGCTGAAGAGGTGGAGCTGGGATTTGACCCCAGGCCAATTCTTCTGTCTGATATAGTGCAGCAGGCAACCCCCTGCACACACCCCATATCCATCTTCCAGGCCTTACTCACATTGCTTCCTTTCTTAGCTGTCTTTGGTTGCTCCCTAGTATTTCCAGGGTCAAATTCAAATTGCATCTTAGTCTAAGCTTAATGAGCAATAGTTGGTTGGTTGTGCGGTCGATTTACTGAGTACTGACCAGCATTTTTATTGAGATAGTATAGAACAGAAAACATCGGAGTACGTCAGACATGGTAAACATAAGTATGGCTTAAATCTCTTCCAGCACGCCGTCCATTCAGCAAATCCCAGACCGCTGCAGGGAAGAAAGCTAGTCGTGAGCAACAGTGGGAAAGGAGGGGGATGCAAATACAAAATACAGCAGAGAAAATGTCCCCCAGTAGCCCAGAATGGAGCACGAGCCTGCTGACGACCGGGGCATGAGAGAGAAACAGCTGTAAATCACGGATCAAGGCAAGTTGGAGGGCTGGTAACCAAAACAAGGCAGGGAGGAAGGCTCCTGCTGGAGACAAGAGACCAGGCTGAAGCCGGAAGGCAGAGGAGAAGGTGGGAGTGTAAACTCCTGCTCCGTGGGGAGCCACCCAACATCACTGAGTGAGGGGAGCTGGCCGGCACTCACTTGCCCCTCCAAACCTGTGTGCCCTATGCCCCAGACTCCTAGACTCCTTCTCAAATCCTTGAAAGCCTCAGAACTTTGGCGACTGCCATGCCTGAGCCCCAGATGCCCCTCCCCTTCATCCCACCAAGCCTCCCTCATCCTCCTGGGCCACCTCCACTCACCTGGCCAGAGCAACACTTACAGGTCAGGTCTGGGGCTCCTCTTCAGCCAGTACTCTCCCAGGCCCCTACTGCCTTCTCTGTATGGACTGAATCATATATCTCTAAAAGTCATATGTTGAAGCCATAACCCCCAACGTGACTGTATTTGGAGACTGGGAATTTAAGGAGATAATTAAGGTTAAAACAAGTGAGGGCCTAATCTAATAGGATCAGTGGCCTTATAAGAAGAGACACGAGAGATTTCTATCTCTCTCTGCACACACTCACAGAGGAAAGGCCATGTGAAGACATAGCAAGAAGGTGGCCATCCACAATCCAGGATCTGGTGATCCTGCCTCACCAGAAACTCTAGTAGGAATTTGATCTTGGACTTCCAGCTGCCAGGAGTATTTTGTTATGGCAGCCTGAGCAGACTAATACATCCCCCTTCTTCCCTCACACCTGCCAAGTCTTCCCTAGACCTCCCCCTCCTCAAGGCTCTGGATACAGCCCTTCATCATCTGAACCCTAGACCCTGTCTGAATTTTGCGACGGCTTAGCTGAGATACCATAGGTTTAAAAAAATCTAGTTGTGCCTTTTCATTGAAGGTCACTGATGCATAGAAATTTGAGCCTAGATCCATTGAGAATTTCCTGAAGGATTAAACCAGGGGGCAAAAGTCTGGATTTTTGGCTAAAGATGGAAAGTTTCTCGCTGTGCTTTATTCGGTCTTGCATAGGACTCCTATTAGAACTGTACATTCTGTGATATCATGGGGGGCTGGGGGAGCACAAAACCTTCTGTGAGACACAAGATGAAGCAGCAATTTGATTCATGTGGGTTTTTCATTTAAACAGGGAAGGGAAAAAAACACAGAATCTATTTAGGCATTATGGGAAGTGATTGTTTGAGTTGTATTTTTCTTTATTAAATAAATATTTTTTTATTTGTTCATCAATAACATTTCAGGCTACGGAATGCTTAATTTCCATGGCACTAATTAAAACCAGCACATGTGCATCTAAGTGATTTGTCTAGACACCGAAAGAGGGAAGCTGCAATCTATTACCTTTTAATGGAATAATCAGTTCTGTTCAGTTAAAATTTCTTTGTGTTTTGCTGAATTTAATAATGCCTTTCATTAAGATTCAGTTCTGTACTCCATCAAAAATTTACATTTCATTATTGCTGTGCACCCAGCTGAGGAGTTGATTGACCAGAAGTTTCAGCTCTCCTCCTCCTGCCTGAATAAACTGTGCCTGGAAGGCAAGTGCAGGAGGCCAGTGGGGTGGGAGGAGGTGCTGGATGGAGAATGGGGCAGAGAAGAGAATGATGAAAAATGGATTCATCAGGAAATTTTTTTCTTTTGCCCCAGCTCCTGAGCTTCTTTTTTTCTTTTCTATGCCTCAGTTTTTCCACCTGCAAAATGGAATTCGTGACCTTTCCTTCCTGAGTACAAGATCTTATGAGGAACAAATAAAACAATGGGGATGAATAGGCTTTACGGACTATAAGATGCTGAAAATGTGAACGAGGAAGGAGGGAAGGAGCAAGGAAGAGGAGTTTGACTTCCTGGGTCCAGTCCTGCTGTGGGCATGTCCCTTTGGGTCTGAACATCCCTGCCCCATCCCCCTCCTCTCTTCAGCTGTGACTTATCCAGCTCAGGTCGTGGGTGGGAAGACTGTGTATGTGACAGAGCCGCTGCATGTCCCGGGTGTGTAGAAAGATATCAAAGACTTTGGATGCACGATGCTGCCCTGGAGGCTGGGATAGGACCACCTCTGGGCCTGAGATGAAGTTGCTTTGACTTTCTTAGGGAAAGAAAAATGCAGTGAGAACACAAAGGGGGACTCTCGGGCTTCAGGCCTCGCTGTGTGCGTGGAACAGTCACGGGGGTGGGGGTGGGGGTGGGGGGATGCTGTCTGCTTTTGTGCTTGCTTTTTAAAAGGAGTGTAAAAGGAGAAGGAAATTCTTTTAAAAACAAGTCCTTTAGCATTTTCCTTTTGTTTAACTGCAAAATTAATATATATTCATTGTAAAAATTCAAAAAATGTGAGAGCCTCATCTTTGCACACCAAACTTCCCTATTTCCCAAAAGCCAGTGCTGTACATAGTGTATTTGTTCTGCTGCTGTATAACGGAGTACCACAAATTCAGCAAACATTTGTAATCTCACAGTTTCCATGAGTCAGGAATCTGGCCAAGGCTTAGCTAGGTCCTCTGCTCAAGATCTCACAAGGCTGCAGTTAAAGTGTTGGCTGGGGCTGGGGTCTCATCTGAGGTTCAGGACCCTCTTCCCTGCTCATGCGGCAGAATTAATGTTTTTGCAACTATAGAACTCATGGAGGTTTAATCTTCTTTGAGGCCAGCATTAGAGCCTCTCTGATCTCGGTGAAGGCCTAAGTCTTCTTTTAAGAGGCCTACCTGAATAGGCCAGACCAGCCCGGAAGAATCTTCCCTTTGATTAACTTAAACATACACTCTTATATTACTATTTAAATTAGCACCCCCTAAATGAAAAACTTAGGTATAAATTTGACAAATATTTGTACAAGCTCTATATGAGGACAACTCTAAAGTTCTGATGAAAGAGATCAAAGAAGAACTAAGTAATTGCAAAGGTAGTTCATGTTCATGGATAGGAAGACTCATTTTGTCAAGATGTGAGCTCTTCCTAACTTGGTCTGTAAGTCAGTGCAATCCCAATCAAAATCCCAGCAAGTGGCCTGAACAGACACCTCCCTGAAGAAGATATACAGATGGCAAGTAAATACATGAAAAGGTGTTCCACATCCCAGGTCATTAGAGACTTGTGAATTAAAACCACAGTGAAATACCGCTACACACCTAGAAGACGACCGAAATCCAAAACACCGACACCACCAAACGTTGACGAGGATGTGGAGCAATATTCGTTGCTGGTGGGAAAAACAGTGCAGACACTTTGGAAGATAGTTTGTCAGTTTCTTACAAAACTGCTCCTTGGGGCTTCTTCCCTGGTGGCGCAGTGGTTAAGAATCTGCCTGCCAGTGCAGGGGACAGGGGTTCGAGCCCTGGTCCGGGAAGATCCCACATGCCATGAGCATCTAAGCCCGTGAGCCACAACTGCTGAGCCTGCGCTCTAGAGCCCGCGAGCCACAACTACTGAAGCCCTTGTGCCACAACTACTGAAGCCCGCACGCTTAGTGCCCGTGCTCCGGAACAAGAGAAGCCACCACAATGAGAAGCCTGCGCCCCGCAACAAAGAGTAGCCCCTGCTCACTGCAACTAGAGGAAGCCCGCGTGCAGCAGCGAAGACCCAATGCAGCCAAAAATTAAATAAGTGAATAAATAAATAAATTTATTAAAAAAAAAAACTGCTCCTTGGTATTTACCCAAATGAGTTGAAAACTTATATCCACATGAAAACCTGCACACAGATGTTTATAGCAGATTTATTTATAACTGCCCAAACTTGGACTCAACCAAAATGTCCTTCAATAGGTGAGTGGATGAATAAAGTATGGTACATCCAGACAATGGAATATCAATCATTGCTAAAAAGAAATGAGCTCTCAAGCCATGAAAAGACATGGGAGAAACTTAAATGCATATTACTAAGTGAAAGAAGCCAATCTGAGAAGACTAATCCTGTACGATTCCAACTCTATGACATTCTGGAAAAAGACAAAATTATGGAGACAGTAAAAAAAGTCAGTGGTTGCCAAGGGTTGGAGAGGAGAGGCATGAATCAGAGCTCAGAGGTGTTACAGGGCAGTGAATCTCCTGTGTATGATACTATAATGGTGGCTACATGTCATGACACATTTGTCCAAACCCACAGGGTGTATAACACCAAGAGTGAACCCTAATGGAAACTCTGGACTCTAAGTGATAATGATGTATCAGTGTAGGTTCATTTTTAGTAACAAACGTGCCCTCTAGTGAGAATCTGGACAGTGGAAGTCTGTGCCTGTGTAGGGGCAGGGGGTATGTGGGAACTCTCTATATTTTCCCCTCAATTTTGCTACAAGCCTAAAACTGCTCTAAAAAAATAAAGCTTATTAAATTTTTAAAAAGTAAATAGCTAGTGATTTTAAAACAAATCTATCTGGGTGTATATGTCCGAGCCAGTGCTTTTCATTGAACTTGGCTGCCGTGTAGGAAATCTGTGATCTCCCGCACAGCACAGGGGAAAGGGAACCTCAGGCGTGGAGACAGCCAGCCTCTCCTTACGCCCCCTCTTCCACCGTGGAATTCAGCAAAGGGCCACGGACCTCGGCTCAGCTCCTGACATTAACACGTATTCGAGCTGCTCAGGGCCCTGTCCTGGAAACATCTGACAAATGCTTGTCTCCTGGTACCCCGGCTCCATTTCTGCTCCTGGCCAGAGACTGGGAAAGACGGGGACATTACAGGGTCAAACGAGGAGAGAAAGGGCATGATGTGGGAAGTGGTGAGTGGTGTGGGCTGAATGTGAACTGGAAGCGGAGCGGGAAGAGGGATGGAGGGGGGCAAGGAAGGGGGATGGGAGTAAGGAGAAAAAATTCAGGCACATCTTCTCACGTTTTGAAGAAAGTGTCATGACAGGCAGGACTTGATAACTACTGTCATTTGTGGGATGTTTCAGTACAAGAGAACCAAATAATCATGACGTCATGAGCTCAGTGCCTTCCTCCAGATCAGCATGCAGTCACCAAATGTATATGGTTTGAGTGTCCTCGGGAGCTTCCTGTGCCTTGGTCACACCAGGGCCCTTTGGGGAACAGAAAGTTCTTCTTCATGTGGTTATGACAAGCAAATAGGACCTCACGTGTGTACAGATGGACCCTGGGAGGTGGCAGGTTTCCAGAGAGCTTGGAGCCCCAGAACCTCAGAACTGGAAGGAAACTCAAATTGTTTAGGTCAACCTTCTATCCACTGTATCCCTCCAAGCAGGCGCTCAGTCTCAGCTTGGATGCCTCCAGTGGTGGGGAGCTCATGACCTGCAGGGAACAGGAGGGAGTGGTGCAACAGGAAAACTCTCAGGAAGAAAAGAGGCCTTTTGCCACTTCCTGATAGTGAAGTCATTCCACGTCCCGAGACCATGAGGGCAATATCTCTCTAGGCAAGAGGTTGGATCTCTCGCAGAAAACTAAGCTTTGAGTCCCACCTCTGCCATCTTGTAGCTGTGTGAACTTGGACATGTCACTTTGCCTTCTGAAGTCTCAGCTGCCTCTTCTACGAAACATAGAAAATGCCCGCTAGACCTCCAGTAGGTGGTCATGTAGAGCAATAAGGAAAGCACATTGTGAACCAGGATGTAAAGAGTTGCTATCATCGCACCCGTCTTTCATAATACTGAGCTCGAAATGCGACCTAAGAAAGCAGATTCAAACTGGTTTGCTTGCCAGTGCCGGTAGATGAGTTCTCACGTCCTTGTCTATAACAACGTGCTCACAGTCAGACAGAGAAAGTAGCAGGGAGAAGTCAGGAACTGGGGAGATGCTTACGTCCAGATTTTGCTCACGTGCCTTCGTAAGTGCCCAACACGGCATCACTCACTGCGTTTACTCTCCAGCTCTCATTCCACACCCACCACCAGGAGGTAGTAGCTGTGGAGTCTGGATAGGATGACCCCACCCTCGGCCTCAAAGTGGAGTCCCAATCATTCTAACCCACTAACATCCCCCCCTTGACACATACATCTCCCTCGTCCCCATTATCGTTTCAGGAGGGAAAAAAAGCGGCCCAGCTCCAAACTTCTCAGAGTATTCCCCTGGCCATGGCGATGAAGACTGGATGAGACCTAAGTTGTTCCAATCAAGGGGCAGCAAAAGATTTTTGCTTGATTGATGAGGCAAGAGAAGCTCCCTCTCCTTCTGGACATGGATGTGGAAGCATGTTCCTCTGCAAGCTGTTGGCATTCACCTTGCAACCATGAGGAGAGCCAGCCTTCAACTGAAACAGACATGGTCAATGGCAGAATGGAGACAGACACAAATGTCCTTGGACTGATGAAGTACTAGATCAAACTGATTCTGAAGACTGAACCATCTGGATTTGCTAGTCCAGTGAGCCAATCCACTTCCTTATTGCTTAAACCGCTTTGGGTTTGCGGGTGACAGAAGAGGTGCCCATGAATGCCGTGTGGCCCACAGTTGGGACCACCTGAGATGCCCCATATCTATCTTCTCTGACTCTCTCCAAGGCCAAGGTTTGCTCCAGGATTCTGAGCAAAGTCTGGGAGCAGGGCTGTTGTATATAATTTTGCATTCTGTGCCCAGAACCAAGGCTCCTGGCAGAGGGGCTGAAAGCCAGCCCATGCTCCCCTCACCAAGCCATGATCCCCAGGGCAGGGCTGCCTCTGCCCAGGGGAGGGGGCACCATTTCTTTATTCAAAAGGGCTCTGTACACACCAAGCCTTGTGCCTGCGGGGATGGGTCCATCCAGGTGGGGAGTGGGAAACAGGTGGCGCCTTCTCCTAATTTGCATAAATGTTCCCTATTGCCTAGCGGCAGCTGAGATCCTCTCATCTCTGGCTGACCTCCCTGCAGCCAACAGCACCCAGCACTCCCTCCCCGCCCAGAGCCCCTGACCTAGCTCATCTGCACCACTCTTATCGCTAACTCGCTCTTTCAGCAGACTGGTGGAGGCCATCACCCCTTCCACATCTGGCTTGTCTCAGGAGGGAGATACAGGACCTGTGACAGCCGTGATGCCTGGTGGGCTCTGCTGGAAGTCCACTGGGGATAGAGGCCTGTGACCGGGGGAAAGAACAGAGGGCGAGGTCAGCTGCTACGAAGCCCGGCAGAGCCCGGCCAGCCCTAAGGGGAGCTCTGAGGTGTATTCACCCAGCAGAATCGGGCAGGATGGCCAGACCGTGACGCCCCTTCTTGATCAGTCACTGACCATGCATGATCCTGCGATGCCCTCGCTGAAGAGCTCCCTGTAGCTGCAGCAAGCCCAGGAGGGCTGGACAGCTGTGGATGAGCCCTGGCTGGTGGGGGACCAGGGCACTGCTCCTGTCAAGGCAGATTCATCTCACCCCATCTCTGAGCCAAGTAAGGGCAGCTGCACCGTGGCTGTTTCCTCTCAGGGTTTTCAGACTGCAGGTCTGTGCTTCCATGTAAGGAATGGCGAGCACCTACTTGGCACAGACTCTCTCCCATGTGAAACTGGGTGCAGGCCTCGGGAGGGGCTCACGCAGGGGCTGGTTTCCATCTGAGCTCCTTCCTGGAGCCAAGCGGGAGGGCGCGGCAGGTCTGTGCACCCACCCGGCGGCTGGTATTTCCAATAAGCCCTGAGATCAACTTCGCACATTCAAAATGTCCACAGACTAACGGCAGCGAGGTGTTAGGAAGCCAAGGAAGCGTTTCCAAAACAGAGTCAAGACAGCTGGAGACGGAATCGGTCCAGATCTGCTGCTCCGCTTGACCCACCCTCCTGCTCTGGGCCCTTTGCAGGGCTGCACCCGGGGCACCTGCTGGCCCCAGGGAGCCAAACTGGACGGCATCGCGGAAGCTCAGCCGCCCAGCCTGCAGCGGCGTGGCCCGCCACCGGCCTAGACCACAGGGTCTGGGCTTGTCCTCCACCCCAGTGGCGGCCGAGCCCACGCGGTTACGGCCAAACCAACCTGGCTCCTCCTTCCACTTCTGGGCTCAGGTGAAGCGCGGTGCCTGGTTCCGTTTTGCCCAGTGGCTGCCCACGGGCTCCGCAAGACAGCCCATAATTGTGGAGCAGTTTACTCTAACCAGGAGAGACGGGAGACCGGGGAGGGCTGGCTGATGAATGTCTTGCCCTTCCTAGAGGTCACCCACCCTGCGGGCTGTTCTTCGATGCGGTGGTTCACACAGCTTCTCCAGAAACAGCGAGCGACCTTGAAATCAGCTCCATTTTTCTTAGGGTCTTGGCCTGCCTGGTCTCGTACTGCTTTGTATTTGTTTCCTTCCTTTTTTGTCTCATTTCCTTTCCTTCCACCCTTTTGCCTCCTGGCACTGCAACATCTCCCTCCCTTTCCCCAAAAATCTTGCCTCAGGGTTGGCTTCCTAGAGAATCTGGGTTAAAACAGAGCTATTCTTAAAGAGCTGAAGGCCTCATCACATAAACGCCCATAGCCAAGGGCAACATCGGTGGGTAATCTGGAATTCATTTTATTGGCCACCCATCCTCACGACATAATCGGAGACACAGGCTTGCTCCCCTCGATGTCCTGAGGCTGTGTTGCAATCAGTGACGGCACAGTTGTGTTACCCTCCATAGTATGACAGGTTATAGAACCATCACTCGCATCACAGACCTCATTATTCATAGTGTGTTACGGGTTGAATTGTGCCCCCCCCAAATATGTTGAAGTCCTAACCCTGTGAACGTGACTATGAGGCTTCTGATGGCAATTCCAACGTGTGTGGGTGCGGGCGTGCGGTGGTGAGGGTCCTCGCCATCAGTAACCAATTCCTTAACGCTAGCTGGGTGTCCTACAATTCAACTCAACTCTGACACTGTCCCCTCAGAGATGGACAGCATCAGATTCCACAGGTTAAGGGGCTCGATCGGAACTACCATCCTCCCCACACTTCGGGGACCAGTCCCAGGTCCAGATTATCACCTGTGCTTCTGACCAACTGGCTATAGATTGAAGGTTCCTATGACCCCCTCCTGGGGTTCGATTAATTTGCTAGAGTGGCTCACAGAACTCAGAGAAACATTGTACTTGATCATTGATTTCTTATAAAAAGGAATGAACTCAGGAACAGCCAGACGGAAGAGATGCACAGGGCAAGGTATGAGGGAAAGGGCGCGGAGCTGCCATGCCCTCTCCAGGCACACCGCCACCCCAGCGTGTCCAACCTGGAGGCTCTCTGAGCCCTCTCCTTTGGGGTTTTTATGGAGATCCATTACAAAGCATGATTGATTAGATCACTGGCCACGGGTGATTTTAACTCAACCTCCAGCCCCTGTCTCCTCCCCTGAGGCCTGGGGGGCGGCACTGAAAGTTCCAGGCCTCTAATCTCTTGGTGGGTTCTCCTAGCCACCAGTCCCTACCCTTAGGGGTTTTCCAAAAGTCCCCCCTCATTAACATAACAAAACCACCTTTATTGTTCTCCCCTCTTAGGATTCCAAGGGTTTCAGGAGCCCTCTGCCATGAACTGGTGAAAGACCAAATATATGTGACCTTATTTTGAAGGAAGGTCTTTGCAGATGTAATCAATTTAAACATGAATTATGAGTTATACCGAACCCTAACCCAATTACTGGTGTCCTCATAAGGCTCACGTCACCATTCCCACCCTCACCTCCCAATGCAGGAGGATGGGGGACTCTTCTCTGGAATAATGTATGGCATCTAAGACCAGTTCCTCTCTTTCTTCTGTCCAAGTGATTCAACCACTCTGAGTCGGTATGTAAGTCTATAAACTGGACATATCAGAACAGAAAGTATATCTTAAGGATGTTGTCAGATGCGTAGGAGATCACGAATGTGAAAATTCTCAAGACCCACAAGGTATTGCACAGCCGTCCTCATTATAATTATCATTATGGCCGTGTCAGCCTATCTGTGCATGACCAACTTTGGCGCCTCTCAAAACTCAAACAAAACCCTGGTGACATGTACAAGCATGTTCCATAGGACCACAACCTTCTCAGCAATTCATTTGCCACTCAATATTTAACTGATTGCAGAGCTCCCTAAAAATAATTTATCATAAACAGAGCTGCTAAATCTTTCCCTTGTTTTGCTTTGTGTGAAATAACTATGGCGATAAAAGTAACAACCCCTTCTACCCACAGACAATTCTCTGACTCAAGAGGAGCAAAGGAAAATGTCATTCCCAGATTTGGCATGAACGTGTGTGGCTACGGGGCCATTATTGAACAAGTTTCCATAGCTCATCAGGCATCTGTCAGCACGCTCGCTGAAATCAAACATGTAAACTCACAGGCGTTAGCCCAGATAAACACCACCTGCCTCTTCATTTTATAAGACGGCTCTTTAATCCCTCCAAGTTGGAAATGTTCTTCCTAGACACTGAATACTTCTTGAGGAATAGTTTTCGTAATGAGAGTGGAATCCCTCTCCCATCCCAGCCCATTGCTTTGACAGGTGTTAATTACAGTCTTGATCAGAGAGAAACATCTGTACACTTCAGCCTGGAGGGAGGTGGCAATTTGCAGCTCGGCAGGCAGTGCATGGAAAGTTGCTAGAGAGACTGACTTGCTGGCCACATGGGAGCCATCGCTGGGGTTTCCCTTCACCGTGCCCCCCACCCAGTGTCTCTGGAGGGGCGGCTTCAGAAGGAATCCCCAGACTCGCCAACTTTCCTCCTCTCCATATGCTATTTTTCCTTCTCTTTCTGCAAAGGGCCAGGTCTGCTGAATTGTCACGCTGCACAGTTCACGGCTGGCCATTCCATATGTCTTTTCATAGGTTTGTGGCATTGTTATTTGGTGGCAATGCCAGCTCTGACTTCACATGCTGTCTTTATCCGTCCCACTTAGATTTGTCCCCAGAAATAGTTACGTGTTTGACTACAGGGTGCTGTCCAGACCTTTAGACCTCCTGGCAATGCTGTTCAATGTACAGAACATAGACTGTTTTATGGGTTTTTTTAATTTTGAAAAAAAAAATCTGATTCCAAAATTCATCTGGCCCTGAGGAATTGCCCACTTGTACTCAGGTGACATTTGACAAGTGCCTTGACCCTCTCCGCCCAGACGCAGGCGAACACTTACCAGACAAACAAGAGCTTTCCTGATGTCCCCACCTGTTAGCCGTTTCTACCCCAAGCATTGCTCCTTGAGAGCGGAGATGTGGTGCACACAGTTGGCCGCACCTCCCACTGGCTGTGTCACTACCCCAGGGGACTCAGCTTCCCACCTGTCAAGTAGGGCGTCTACTTCCTAACCTCTAGCCCTGTGTGCTCCTGGCTCTGAAACACCAGCTATGAACTATCTCAGTGTTATGGACCCAAATCACATGTTGAATCCTAACCCCCTGCATGGCTGATTTGGAGATGGGGCCCGTAAGGAAGTAATTAAGGTTAAATTGGGCCTCAAGAGTGGGTCCCTGATGCAATGGGAATTGCGTCCTTACAAGAAGAGACACCCGAGAGAAGTGCTGTTCATTCCCTCTCTCTCTGTCTCTTAGTCTCTCTGTTTCTCTCTGTCTCTCCCTCCCCCCGCCTCCTTTGTGTGTGCACAGAGGAAAAACCAGGTGAGGACACAGCGAGAAGTGGCCACCTGCAAGCCAGGAAGAGGGCCCTCTTCAGAAACCAAATCGGCCAGAACCTTCGTCGTGGACTTTCTAGCCTCCAGAACTGTGAACATATAAATTTCTATTGTGTAAGCCACCCAGGATTTTGTTATGGCAGCCCAGACTAACACAGATACTTACTCTAGTTTTACAGACAAGAAATTAGCTCAGAAAGTTGACATAGAGTCTTAAAGGATGAGTGAGAAACTAACAAGCAGTTAGGGGAAGGGAACACTTTTCATCCAGCAGTGCGAGGGCTTAAAGGTGTAGAGAGAGGCTGTACATTCGGAGAGCAGGCTAGTACCTGGGGGTGAGGACTTGGGACGCCATCCTAAGGCAACCAAATGCTTTGAATAAAAGACGGGGGCATATGGTTTGGCATGAATATGTAAATGGAGTCTAATTCTGGGAAATCCAAGTTTTGAGGGTGCAGCCTGTATGCCAGGAGTGGGTGGCACAAACTCAAAAGACCTCAAACCTGAGAATGTCAGTGGGATCCACCCCGTGAGCAATACCTGAGGCTCTTGTCACTTGAACACATAAAGAACATGTATTACGAAGACAACCAAAGGGGTAGGTGAGAAACGCTGAACCACACGGTAGAATGAGTAGAGCTTCCTGAGCCATCAACGCAGTGCAGAAAATCAGCTTCTACTATTCACAGCTAATCTCTCCTCCATGGTAACTGGGATATGCCACATCATTTTCCTCTTTCTTTCTACTGCTTTCTGTGCTAACCGCAAATCTACTTCTTACTCTCAGGAAGATCTACAAGCGACATCCCGAGGTCCCAAGCTGGAAAATGATGAAAGAAGAGTCTCAGCATCTTTGCCCTCACCTGTCTCCCACTGGCTGACTTTCTTGTTCTCACTGGCCCTGTCTTCTTCTGCCCTTGAATAAATGTATGAAGGGACAACTTACCTCCCATGCAGATGGGCACCTCTATTTCTCTGGGCAGCCACAGTGAGAACCTTGAGTGGGGTTTAGAAGAAAACGACATCTGGGCTGTTTCCTTAAAAGCTTCTCCCCAATACATCAAGTCCTCTAAATGATAATTGCTGACATGGTCCTGTTATCAACCTCCCCCTCCACCCCCCAAGCAGCTGGGCTTAAAATGTATCTGCTGACTGCCTCCCTGTGTGTGGGGGGGGGAGGGGGTGTTGGCTTTTTAACTCTCCCAACCCCGGTAACAGTGCACATTTTTATGTATACGGGCACGTACACACACGCACGTGCGCACGCATCTATTTATTTAACGCTATGTGTGAGACAGTGAAGGCCTCGTAGGAAATGATCGCTGCCCTCAAGCAGGAAAAGTGCGTGTGCAAATACGTGAAAAACGAATTTGCAAAGCAAGAGTTAAATAATACCAGCACCAATGGAAGAGATAATCCCTCAGACAGAGATAGCTCAGTCTTTAATAAAGCTGTCCCCCCACCCGACATGTATGCTCATGACAGCTCCGAGAAATGGTCAAGGCAAAGATGGCAGACCAGAGAGGGCTGCAGGGGTTGAGCTACTGGGATTCTTAGCATGAAAGGAAGATTGGCCTTTCAAAGCCATCAGCAGGAACAAACGTTTCATTTGTAGTCCTGGCAGCCTGTCTGTACCAAATAAACAGCTTAAACAAGTAGACATTTTGATAGTTTTAAAATGGGAGTGGTGTTGATTTACCCAGTGTCTGACTTTTGCAAAAATCACACCATTGGAGCTCTAGAGCACTCTATTCCCCATCTCTGGGGTAAATTGACTTTTAAATGAACGTAGCTAAACAACCACATCTCTGCCAGCAGGCAGGCTAAGAAGTGCGCCTGCCTCCTACATGGCCATGTCAGTTTCTGAAGGCGTTTCTGTAACTGTTTTCAGACCATAGATCTTGAACCCTTTCCTATCCCAGCAGACATGAGAAAGCAAATGGGGACAGATCCTGGCGAGAGCAGACTCAAAGCCAAGAAGCCAGATTGGGCATCCTCTGATCCAGGACTCAAGGAATACCAAGAAAGCAATCCTTTTTCCTTTTCACTTACCTTTCACACAAAAAGGAGAGCGGATTGAGCACTCAGAGTGGTGGTCCCAGCCTGTGCCTAGGGACTCTCGGGCATAAAGCCTGCTGGCCGGACTCTCACAGGGAGGATGTTGGTCACTATATCCATCCATGCCCATCCGTCATGGAGCCACCAAACATTTCACAAGCCCCACCCACCACAGGCTTCTTACTGTGCTGGATGCTCTCAAGGCGGAGGTAGAAATGAATCTGATGAGTCCCTGCTGTCAAGGACCTCACGCATACACATGTAGGGACATAGCTAATGTAACACCCACAAAGCCGTCTCTTTAAAACTTATGACTCCAGGGCTTCCCTGATGGCGCAGTGGTTGAGAGTCTGCCTGCCAATGCAGGGGACACAGGTTCGAGCCCTGGTCTGGGAAGATCCCACATGCCGCGGAGCAACTGGGCCCGTGAGCCACAACTACTGAGCCTGCGCGTCTGGAGCCTGTGCTCCTCAACAAGAGAGGCCACGACAGTGAGAGGGCCGTGCAACGCGATGAAGAGTGGCCCCTGCTCGCCGCAACTGGAGAAAGCCCTCGCACAGAAATGAAGACCCAACACAGCCAAAAATAAATAAATAAATAAATTTATAAAACTTATGACTCCAAAGCACGATGAAGTCAGACAGACCCAGGTGAAGCCCAGCTCTGCCACTCACTAGCTTTGTCTTCTTAAGCCTCAGATTTCTCACTGGGAAACTTCCAAGTCAAGTAAATGAAACTTGAAAACAATCCTGTGTGTGAAATCTCTGAGCACACAGTAGGTGCTCAGTAAATGTTAGCTCCCGTCCTTCTTCCAATTAGATGATTACTGCGAGCCTAAGACCAGCCTATAAGACTGAAGGTGGAGATGGCAATATAACGGATCCTGATGGGAGTGGGAAAGACCTTTCCCCTTTACCCAAGAATTTCATTCTTCTACTATGTAAAAGAGGTTGCTGGCCCCCTCCTGCCCAAAGCATTCAGCTTCCCTGCTCCTTCTGGCTTCTTAGCCACGTAACCCCAGCACCTAGACACATGGTGGACATCAGCAAGGGTTCCATTAAACAAGGTCCCTCCAGGATTTCCCAAGTCAATAACAGCTTCTGCATCTTTCTGGTGGCTGTATTGCTGTGTTCCTTTCTCAGCAATCCCAATGTGTTTTTTAGGATAGAGGCTCACCTGCTATAAAGATCCAAACATGAGAGAGAAATATATTTCCAACATGTAGACAGTTCAGGGAAGGTAGTGCTTTTTTATTGGGCACTTAGTATACTCAAGGCCTCATGCTAACAGTAATATGTGGTATCTAATTTAATCCTCCTAACAAGAGATGATGTTGTGGACTGAATGTGCATGTCCCTGCCAAATTCATGTGTTGAAGCTCCAACTCCTAGTGTGGCTAGATTTGGAGATGGGGCTTTCAAGGAAGTAAATAAGATTAAATAAAGTCATAAGGGTGGGGTCCTGATCCAATAGGATTAGTGTCCTTATAAGAGGAGACACAGAGAGCTCACACTCTCTGCCATACGAAGACACAAGAGAAGGTGGCCATCTACAAGCCAGGAAGAGAACTCTTAGCAGAAACCAAATCAGCAGCACCTTGATCTTGGACTTCCAGTCTCCATAACTGTGAGAAAACAAATTTTTATTGTTTTAGCCACTCGGTCTACAGTATTTTGTTTTGGCAGCCCAAGTAGACCTAAGATGGATGATAGTTATTCTAGTTTTACAGGTAATAAAAATAAACACAGGAAGGTGATTTGACTTGCTGGGGTCATGCAGCAAAGCCAGGATTTGGGCCCTGATTTGCCACCCTCCCCATGGCCAGTGCTCCTTGTACTGTCCTCCAGCCACCTCTTTTGATAGCCACATGTTTTGTGGTGAAAGTGTGGTTAGAATCCTGCAGTTTGACGTCTAGGGCAGCATATCCCAAAGAGAACCCTGGGGAGCCCTATCTCTGTAGGATGTACTATGATTCAGTTGTGTCCTCCAAATAAGACATGCTGAAGTCCTAACCCCCAATACCTTAGAATGTGACCTTATTTTAAAATAGGTCTTTGCAGATTTAACCAAGTTAAAATGAGGTCATCAGGGCAGTCCCTAATCCAATATGACTAGTGTCCTTTTAAAAAGGGGAACAGAGACAGCCACACCCAGAGGGAAGACAGTGTGAAGAGATGCAGGGAGAACGTTCTATGAAGATGGAGGATTGGAGGGATGCATCGACAAGCCAAGGAACACCCGAGGTTCCCAGAAGCTGGGAGCAAGGCTTGCAACACGTCCATCCCCAGCACCTTCAGAGACACCATGGCCCTGTCAACACCTTGATCTGCTTTCCAGTCTTTTCTGCTGATGACAGGCAGGTGGTGGGAATTCGACTTTAACTTCACCTAGTCACTTCCAATTTTAAACTTTGACTCTTTTGCATATACACTTAAATTTAGATTCTGCCCCTTCCCCTCATCCTCCCTAGGGTATCTATGTACGAGGGCAGCTCAAGCCCAGAGGGAGAAGGTGGATACCTGTCCTCCCTAGTCCCTAGCTGTGCTGCCTAGTCCTTGAGCATCATGGCCTGGCATCCATGGGCTCCCCCTGCAACCAGGCCACACACCACATAGCCTCCTCATCATTGCCCCACCCCCAGGCCTCTTCTGGTCTATGATACTCACATCAGGTCTGCTGGGTGCCAGGGAACTCTTAGTCATAAAGCTTTTAAAATATGTAGTTTTCTGTATGCTGAGAACTACAAAACACTGATAAGAGAAATCAAAGAAGATCTAAATCAATGGAGAGATATACCATGTTCATGGATCAGAAGCCTCAATATTATTAATAAGTCAGTTCTTCTAAAATTGATCTACTATAGATTCTGAGTGACAGTAATCCAATCCCAGCAGGCTCTTTTTGCAGAAATAAATCAAACATTTGTATGGAAATGCAAAAAAAAAATAAAATAATTTTGAAAAAGAAGAACAAAGTGGAAGGATTCACACTATTTGATTTTAAGACAATATAAAGTCACAGTAATCAAGACAGTGTGGTATCAATGAAAGAAAGACATGTGGATGGTGGAACAAAACAGAGAATCCAGAAAGAGAACCAAACATGTATGGTCCATTGATGTTTTACTGAGGTGAAAAGATAATTTGTGGAGCAAGGTTAGTCTTTTCAACAAATGGTGCAAGAACAACTGGATATCCATACATAAAATTAAAAGAATCTCAACTCATACCTCACACCATATACAAAACTTAACTCAAGATATCAATATATCATAGATCTAAATGTAAAACCAACAACTATAAAACACTGAGAAGAAAAGATAAAATCCTCCTGACCTGAGAATTAGGCAAGGTTTTTTTAGATAAGACACAAAAAATAGTAATCAAAACAGGAAAAAATTGAACTTCTTCAGGATTAAAAACTGCTCTTTGAAAGACATTTAGGAAAATGAAAAAAAAAAAACCCATAAACTGAAAAAAATTTTGCAAAACATATACATGATTTTAACAAATCTAAAATATTCCTAAAATCTCAAAATTCACCAAAACAAGCCAATTTTTAAATCAGGCAAAATATTTGAACAGACACTTAAGAAGAAACATGGATGGTAAATAGCACATGAAAAGATGCTCAACGTCATTATGGAAATTCAAATTAAAACTATGAGATACTACCACACTCCTATAAGAATGACTAAAATGTATACATATATACACACACACCTATATGGAGAGAGAGAGAATATTAAGTACTTGGAAAGATACAGAGCAATTGGGACTCACATACTGCTTGGGGGCAGTCACTTTGGAAAACAGTTTGGTAGTTTCTCAAAAAGTTCGACATACCCCTACCATATGATCTAGTCATTCCACATCTAAGTATTGATATTTTCCTAAGAGAAATGAAAGCATATGGCTGTAGACTTGTACCTGAATGTGCATAGAAGCTGTATTCATAAAAGCTCCAAACTGGAAACAACCCAAATGTTCTTGAACGGGAGAATGGATAAATAAATTGTATTAGGCTCCTACCATGGACTCAGCTATAAAAAAATGAACTACTGACACATTCAACAACACAGATGAATCTTAAAAACATTATGCTAAGAGAAAGAAGTGGAACATGAAAAGCTACCGTATGCCTTCACTTATAAGCCATTCAGAAAAAGGCAAAACTCTAAGGACAGAAGTCCAGAGGTTGCCAGGGGATGAGGGTGGGAGGAGTGACTGACTTCAAAAGGGACAAGAGGGAACTTTTGAGGGTGAAGCAAATATTCTGTCTGGATCGTGATGATGTTTACACAACCATATACGTTTGGCAAATCTCACAAAACTGTAAACCTAAATTTTATGATATGTCAATTACATCTTACTAAACCTGACTTAACATTTTTTATCATTATTACCATACTCAGAGATTGTTCTCTCTTTTTAAGCAGAAGTTTATCATTAAAAGAGAAAGGAAGCACTATTTATGCTAATTTCTTCTGATTAATACATGACTAAATACCATACTTTTGTATAGAGAGAGCTATAAATAAAGAGCTACATCTCACTCACGTGGTACGTTCTGTACATAGCACCTGACAGGAAACTTTTAGAGTCACTGCTTCTAGAATAGCCCCTGCACAGAATCAAGGTGAGGAAAGTGGTCATGAGTGTTAATTCTCTGCTTCTCACCCACGTGCCCCTCACCACAGCTGGGGAAGGAAGCACGGTCACCGTTATTACTGTTTCCATCACATAAACAGAAAGATGCAAGAATGCAAAGATGAAGTTAGAGTTTGCTAAAGGTCATGTGGCAGGTTGGTGGCAAACCCTGAACTTGAATCCACATCTTTTTACCACAGAGAAAATTGTAATTTTTTCTTCATCTTCTCCCCAGAAATAACGAAGTGAAAAAGTGTGGGGTGGGAGCTATAGACAGAGGTCTAAGCCCAGTTGAGGGGAAATGGATGAGCAGGGAGAAAACCTGTTTACCAGTGGGCTATTTTGGGTGCTTTCCACAGACCAGCTCAGTCGATGTGACAGCGCCACCCACATCTCAGCCCGGAGCCCGTTAGGTGGCGTGGGCCCAGGGGTGACAGGAGCTGGGACACGCCACCTGCTGTGCTTCTGCAGCCTCTCTGCTCTGATGGGCCCTGAAGTGGAAAAAGCTCCTCTGGGGACAGACGACCTGGACCCAAATCCTGCTCCAGCCCACGTTCCCTGTGGGGTCCTCGGGGCCCAGGACAGAGGGCAGGCCTGGAGAACCTTCCCGTGTGGATAAGCTGACTCCTGTGTCCCCACCCTGCGGAGCTTCCCTTTCCGCACAGGGGGGAGCAGAACTCCACTGTCGGCCCCTGGAGGCCTCCCCTATGTCACCCCACCCCTCGGCTGGCTGCACCTTGTTCAGCCCAGGCGGCATTTCCCCTAGTGAGCTGCTCTCTCCACCAGCTCTGTGGGGTCATTAAGGGGCATTTTCCAAATAGTTCTGAGGAAAAAAAATAAGTTCAGTGGGAAATTCTGGGCTAAACAAAAGAGTTATGGGTTGAATTGTCCCCAAAAGATGCATTGAGATCCCGACCCCCAGTGCCTCAGAATGTGACCTTATTTGGAAATAAGCTTGTTGACGTAATTAGTTTAAGATGAGGTCATTCTGGAGCAGGGTAGGGCCTTAATCCAATCCGACTGGTGTCCTTATAAGAAGAGGAGAGACGCTCACACAGGGAGAAGACAACCACGAGGCAGAGACTGAAGGGCTGCCGCTGCCGAAGACCGCCAAGGATGCCAGCAACGCCAGAAGCTGGGAGAGGCGGGAAGGGTCCTCCCCTGTGGGTTCCACAGGGAGCACAGCTCTGCTGACACCTTGATCTGGGACTTCCAGCCTCCAGAACCGTGAGAGAAGACATTTCTGTTGTTCTAAACCACCCAGTTTGTGGTACTTTGTTACGGCAGCTTAGGGAAACTGGTATACCAAGTTCAAAATAATTCTGTACTTCTCAGTGACTTTAATAAGCTGACCTGCAAGAAGGTCCAAAAAGGAAGAAATAAGCCTCATTTTCTCAATGGATTTTTACCACAGAACTCTTTGGGAAAGGGGGGTCTTCAGG
The DNA here is from genome assembly GCF_003676395.1 of Aethalodelphis obliquidens. NCBI lineage: Eukaryota > Metazoa > Chordata > Mammalia > Artiodactyla > Delphinidae > Aethalodelphis > Aethalodelphis obliquidens. The sequence continues at coordinate 35,827,927 of NW_020837956.1, forward strand.
ACTCACCTGTGGTCCCCCAGGGAGATGATGTAGAAAGAGGGACCAGGGGGCCCACACAGCCTGGGTGCACCTCCAGGCATGACGCTCCCTCCCACGGGTCCACTGCCAGTCCCCACAGAGAGCCCTGCTCCTGGTCAGTGAAAGAAGGAAGGAAGGAATGAGCGCCCCTGATTGGCGGTGGTGTCATCCTACTGATGCAATGACTAATGCCCCACCTCCAGGGGCTCACCCCAAAGGGAGACACCACAGGACATTTGCTCGCCTCTCTGGCCTCACCTCCCACCCTCCTTACCCCTTGCACACCAGAGCTTTAGTTATACGACACTAAAATGCACCATGCTTTCTCTCCTCTGGGCCTTTGCACGTGCTGCCCCTGCTGTCTAGAATGACCCCCTCCCCCACCCAAACCCAACTTCTGTCTCTGGGTGGGTTACCACTCATTCTTTGAGGCCAAGGTCAGGGCCTAGGGAAGCCCTATCCCAGCACCTTGCAGAGGGCCCTACTGCAGTCCTTACCCCTGGTCTCCAGCGAGGGGTGGCCGCAGTCAGAGTGGGACCCAGTGCAGAGAGATGGGCCTGTGTCCTCAGGTCCAGTTCAGTGTGGCCTCCTGGCTCTGACCTTCGGGCCTCACTTTACCTCTCCAACTTTCTGTTTTCTCATGTATAAACAATACTCTTTGTCAGACTTTCATGAAAATAAAATAATATATGAAAGGTGCCAGACATTTAATCAGATAAATAAAAGAGCACTGTTTTTATTTTGATGTTTGTCCAGGGCATGTCTTGCCAGCTAGACTGTGAGCCACTTGAGGGCAGGACAGTGTGTGTCCTTCCTCTTCGAGTCCCAGCCCCTGGCACAGCCCAAATCACAGAAGCCAGTGTTCCCAACCCAACCAGAGAGCAATCGCCGCTGGGGCACAGCAGGCTGCCGGCTATGCTGTCAGCCCTTCGTCCTGCTGTTTCACAACCTGCTCCAGGGACTTAGGTGCAGCATTGCCTGCCTGGCCGCTCCTGAGGCACCCTTTACACCTTTCCCCGTGGCCCAGAGCCTGGCGTCTGCAGAGCACAGAATGGTGGTGGGTCCCAGGGCGTGATTCAGCGCTCGGGGGTCAACCCCAGCTCCCCGCGTTACATCCACACCCACTTCTCACCCATCAGCAGAGCAGAGCAGGCAGCACTTCCTGTCTCAGAAAGTCCTTGTCATTTACCAAAGCAAGTCAAAAACTGCTATAGCAGATCGCACCGAAAGCACGTGCCTGGGAAGGAGGTGAGTTGAGACGCTGCACTAACCACTTCAGGGCTCCACTCTGTGTGGGAAGAGGTGCTCTCTCCTTAATGCTGTAACTCTTTCCATTTCCAAATTTATATAACATACTGATAAAAAACATACAAAAATGTGCATTCGATAAACAGATATTTGAGCATCTTTTAGTCACCAAGCTCTGCGGAAATCATGGGGACAAAAATTTTAAAGTCCTACACTTAAGAAATATATTAGTTAAGGTACAAGCTAGATGGCTAGAACAAAACTTCTCCAAATACAAGGCCCGAACCATATAGCAGTTTATTTTTCTCTGTTACAAAACTTCAGAGATGAATTCTACTCCACAGGGTCATTCAGGGAACCAGGTTCCTTCTGTGTTTTTTCTTGCTGTGGTATAACTTACGTATAATAAAGCACAGAACTCTTAAGAGGGAAGCTCATTTAATTTTTATATGTGTATACACCTGTGTAACCAGCACCCGGATCAAGACACAGAACATTTCCAGCATCCAAGGCCCTCCTGTCTTACTGCTTTGTCACACTCTAGGGTGTTATCGTCATACTGTGGTCAATGGTCAAAATTCACTCAGATCACCACCTGCACGCTCCAGCCCAGAGGACAGGCAGTAGGAGGATGGGGTGGGGTTGGGGGGAGGCACACAATCTCCTAATACAAATGTGATCTGGAAATTGGACACATCACTTCTGTACAAACTCCATTGGCTACTTCTTAGTCATATGGTCACGTGGGCTGCAAGAGTAGCTGGGGAAAATTGCCTTTATTTGGGTAGCCGCGTGTGCCAAAAAAAACTTTGTGAGGTTCTGTTACTAAGAGGAAGAAATGGGGAATGGATCCCAGGTGTGGAAGTAAGCAGGTAAGTAGGCAGACAGCACACATAGCTGGTCCTCTGGAGCCTGTTTGTCGAGGGGACCCATGGAGCCGTAGCAGGGCATCAGAATCTGGGGGAGGGATGGACAGTGGCCCTTGGGCTGTGAGGCTTTTTAGCTGCACAGTTAGGGGCGTGCTGGTTCCTCCCTAGCCAGGTCAGAGACTAGGATCCAACATCAGTATATGTCACGGTGGGATATTGGCTCCATCTCAGCCTCCATGGTTAGGAGACCACCAGCCCCTCCCGTGTCATTGTCAGGGGATGGGGTGGAAGCCCTACCATTACAGCTTTTATGGCATGGCCACCTCAGGAACCTACCAGAATTGACTGCCTCAAGCTCTCGGCTTTTGCTAGAGTCTCCATGAGTTTTGCAGGAGATCGACGTACAGAAAATCAATCTAGGACAAACGTACTCCTACCTGTAAAGAGGGCAATTAGCAGTGAGGGTCACCACAGGCTCACACTCTAATAGACGCTGTCAACAAGCCAAAGCAAAGTCGGCATGACAGAAGCTCTAGTGGAAGTCTAAGAGCGCCCTGTATGGAAGGCTGTCAGTGCAGAGAGAAAACGCTTCAAATGCGTCATAAGGAAAGAGGGGGCTTTTGAGTGCACAGGGGAAAGGACATGCATGGCAGGAGAACAGCACGGGCAGGGCAGCAAGAGGTGTGACGGTGGGTATAATAAGTCCCTTAACAAACACACAAACGAGCAAAGATGAACTGTACATAGGGGAAGAAACACAATAAAAAGAACCTTATGGTAACATAGGTTTATTATAGTAAGCATTAAATTTACCCGGCTCTAACTTTCCTGGAAGTCAAAGCGTACAGGAAATTCGCCAGATTATATAACTTTCAGTGCCTGATCTAAGTAAGGACACAAGCTTGTCAAGAATTCTATCTTCCAAAAGTGCTACCTGGCATATACTTGGTTTTAACATTAAAAGGAATTCAAAATTATAAGCAAGATGGGTAGAATTTGTCCACTGTGATATCTTAGGAAGTCTTTGCAACCTACGTATGTTAGGGGTAGCAATAAATAATATAATTCTGAACAGCATCCAACATAGAGCCATATTACAGATAACTAGATGCCTGACCACACCTTAACTCTGCTAACATGTGAATTATTTAGGGTTTAGTCTACACTGCTGTGTCGAGGCCCCCAGATACAGGGACTTAAAATAGACACGTGTTTCTCTTTCACATAACGGTCTGAACGTGGGCAGTGGGCCGAGACTGGCAGGTACCTCTGCTCAGTGAGGTCCTTTAGGGACCCAAATTCCTTGCCTTGTGCTCTGCCATCCCCAAGGCTGTCATCACTATCTACGTGGTGAACCCTGGCCCCTCAGAACCCCCTCAACATCCCAGCCCAGGAAGGGTGGAGAGAGTGAGCAGGGCAAGCGGCTTACATACTTAAAAAAGTACGTTGATCTTCTAGAAAATACAAACTAGTAATATAAAAATAGTAATCTGGGCTTCCCTGGTGGCGCAGTGGTTGAGAGTCCGCCTGCCAATGCAGGGGACACGGGTTCGTGACCTGGTCCGGGAAGATCCCACATGCCGTGGAGCGGCTGGGCCCGTGAGCCATGGCCACTGAGCCTGAGCGTCCAGAGCCTGTGCTCCGCAACGGGAGAGGCCACAACAGTGAGAGGCCCGCATACCGCAAAAAAAAAATAATAATAATAAAATAAAAATAGTAATCTGGTTTCAAAATCATAATAATTTGGAAATGGCACGTACCACTTCCTTTCCCATCCTATTGGCCGAAAGTTAATCATATGGACACAGTTAGCTGCAAGGGAAGCTAGGAAACGTGGTCTGTGGTTAGGGTTAGGGTTACAGTTGACGTATGCCTGCTTAAAACTCAGGGGCTCCTGTTGCCAAAAGAAAGAAGGGCACCTCGCAGCCTCTGCCCCAGCGTCTAAATACAGGTGTTCACAGAGATAAAGTAACCGAATAGCAAAGGAGTAGGAGCTCACTAAGACAGCAAAGCTCACCAGTCCCAAGGCTTTTCTATTTCTTTCAAAGGAAACGTCTGTTTGTTGCTGACCCTCACTTATGGGTGAGGAGGAGAGAGGATTGGAACAATTCAGGGAGGCCTCCATAAACTCTCCAGGCAATGGTTCAAACTTCTACTCCATTAAGCCCTCTGCCAAGATAAAGGCCAACCTAAGCAGGTAGTCAAGGTGACAAACTTATGTCCCCTTTTCTCGCTTTTGCCAAATCTGGGTGATGCCAAATCTGGCCTCACGCCACCTGCCCCATCCCTTGCGTTCGGCAGACTATGAGACCCTCAGCACCACCAAGAGGGTAGAAACTTGCAGTCGCTGTGCATACGTAGTATCAGCAACCGAGGCTCCTCGCTCTCAGATGAACACGTTTGTTATAGATGGAATGCTCCTCCCCCCGTGAGAAGGACGGTGGTTAGGAGTGGCTCAGTGACTCGTGGAGACCCACAGTGGCTGCCCCGAGGACACAAAAACAGGAGAGGATCGATCGAGCGGGCTCGCGTAGCTGCAAGCTGGGCTGGCATGTGATGAGGCTCCGCGGACTTCGGGCAGGAATGCCGGCACTCTCCCACCCGGGGCCCCTCCCCTGGAAGGGATGAGCCCGAGGGACCTGAGGGTGACCCCGCTGGAGGACACCGTCTATGCCGCAGCAGGCCCCCGCCAGGTGGGTCTGGACCCAAGACCAGAGACACAAGCCTTTGTGATAATCTGGTTCACGTCTCCCTTCTCCCCAAAGACTTTAAGTTCCGTAAGAGCAGGGGCCATGCCTGTCTTTTGCACTGTTATGTCCCTCGTGCCTGGCACATAGTAAATGCTCAGTAAATCTTTGTGGACTGACATCCTCCCAACTCAGGCCTCACCTGGAGCCACGGTGCAAGAACATTTGTTGGGTATCTGCTACCTGCTGAGAACTGAATTAGGTATTTCACCATGTGGTATCTTAGCTCATCTTAACAACCTCCACAGGTATTATTATCCTCATTAGGATGGAACAGAGCCTGGGGCCCCTCCTAGACACTGTGTTCTCGTCTCAGGATTACAGGCTTCCAGAATGGGGAGCAGAGGCAGACTCTAAAGATAGCTCAACTTCTTCAACGCGCAGTCAGTCCCATTTTCCACATTTTAAAGAAGAGGAAACAGGCTCAGAAGGATTAATAACTTGCCCAAGCCCCTCAGCTACAGGCACCAGCGCTGGGTTTGAACCCAGATCATTCTGACTCCTAAGCCCCAGCTCCTTCCACCTACGTGGACTCAACACTTGTCCTTGGCTGTGGACTGAATTGTGTCCCTCCCCCAGAATTCATGTGTGGAAGCCCATGTAACTGTACTGGAGACGGGGCCTTTAAGGAGGTGATGAAAATTAAATGAGGTCAGAGGGTGGGCCCTGACCAGATAGGACTAGTGCCCTAATAAGAAGAGGAAGAGACACAGGCACCCTCTCTCCATCATGTGAGGACACAGCAGGAGATGGCCATCTGCAAGCCAGGAAAAGGGTCCTCACCAGAAACTGACCACGCTGGTACCCTGATCTCAGGTTTTCAACCTCCGGTACTATGAGAAAATAATTTCTGGTGTTTAAACGAGCCAGTTTAGGGTATTTCGCTATGGCAGCCTGAGCAGACTAATACAAGACTTTTCTAACACCAGATAGCTCAGAATTCAATGGAGCAACCTCATAAGGACTGTCTTCCTCATTGTTCAATATTTTAGGGGAAAAAATTGCTTTAATATCTCCCAAGGACATCACAGAGTGTATAAAAGAACTGGGAATTGCTGTAACGCCGGGCCTGCTGGTTTAACTTCCTCATAAAGAATTTATGAGGCACAAGTACTCCCCAGGAGCTTCCAGAAACTCTTAAAGAATTTATGGGGCACAAGTACTCCCCGGGAGCTTCCAGAAACTCTTAAAGAATTTATGGGGCACAAGTACTCCCCGGGAGCTTCCAGAAACTCTTAAAGCAATTCTTCCCAGTCTGAAGATCCTGCCTTGTAAACGCCTGGCCCTCATCACTCCTCTCCAGGGGGCAACTGCTCTTTCCCTCTGAAAGGCATCTGTTCTACCAAGAATCCCTCACACCTTCCCAGTTGACACAGAGCGTTCAGAAGGCCGAGGAGGTGGATGGGCATCTGCCCATTTCCCAGGAGGGAAGATGGAGTTCGATGGGGGGCAGGCCCCAGACTTACTGAGTAACAGTCCTTGAACTCCAGCCAGGGTCTTCCGACATGAAAACCGGCTCCCATGTCAAAGTACAATGTAAGAAAGTACATCTGAATTAACTGTGTTAAATACGTGAATCGAGTCACGGGCAAACAGTTACATTCAAAATGACAACTAAATAATTAGAGCTGTTTGAACACCATGTTAGCCAGAGAGAGAAGTTACACAAAGATAAAGAGGAGTGAGGGACGGACGAAGGAGGAGGTGGAAAAGGGGAGATGTGCATTTTCCTCTCTCTGTTCATCTGAGGCTCCTTCAGTCCCCCTTCCAATTCAGTCTGTCCAGCAGTTATTGATGGAGGCCACGGGCCAGGCACGGGGCGAGGAAGGGCTGAGACTCAGAAATGACTCCACTGAAGCCCCCTCGAGGCTCATCACACTCTGTTACGTCTCCACTAAATTGTGCCAAGCAAAGCAGCCTCTGGGAGTGGGAGGGTCTTGTCTCTGGGCTAAGCCAGCAGTCTGTCACCATCAACACGTGACCTGAGAGTTCAGGGTCCTCCAGTGCTCTGATCTCACCCCCTTGGGGACACGGCAGGTTTGCCAGTAAACTCCAAGTTAGGGCTTCCACTCACTCCTATGTCTCATTTACGCCTCCTAACACCCTTAAGAAGAAGGTATTGTAACCAGCTTTTTTCTTACAGAAAAGGAAAATAAGGCTCAGGGAGGCTAATTAACTTGCCCAAGGTCAAGTATCTAGTGAGTGACCAAGCCAGGTTTGAACTCAGATCTTCCTGGGTCCAAATCCATTGCTCCTGCCACACTTCCAAGTTGCCTCCGGTCCTGTGTCCGATCCCTCATTCATACACGCATACGTAGGTCTAACTTGGCACTTAGAGTCCAGACAAATTTGGAGCTGGACACAACACAAATTCACCCTGACTCTGAGTGTGTGAGCAAGGCACACCCTTGGAAGGAAACTATTTGCACCTGTTTCTGAGGGGGATCTAAAACCAGGGAAGTAATGCCTGAGAACGAGCCTTGTAATTTCTGAGCCACCCAAATGTGGGTTGATGCCAAGGTCAAGGTCCCTCACTCTGTGTCTGCCAGCAGGAAGCAAGACTGGGAGCCCAAGTTCACACCACAAGGCCTCCTTGAGCTCTTACCAGACCCTTCCCTGGGGGAGAGTCCCCCACCCTGGTCCCTTCCACATCCCACCAAAACCAAAAGCCTCCACTTCTCCATCAACAAAAACATAACTTAAAATACATTTGATGATTCACAGCACAGAATAGAAAGGCATCCCAGTGTCCTAGCGGGTATTGGCTCTGCCAAAGCAAGTCCTCATGGCTTTCCGCAGCATCACACGCTTCTTCAAAAGCGAAAAACGATTTTAGCCGTCTCAGTAGATGTTAAACCAGAAATGGAGTTTCAGATCTACATTTTGAAGTGTTTCATAAAGCATTCCTCTGGAAATAGAAATGAGTTTGCTTTTTACCACAATGCATGCACTAGCTCGTTTCTGAGCTCTTTGAGTGATCCAATATTTTTCATGGATGTGGTACAAGGGGGGAATGCGTGAGATTTATATGGAATTCTCTTACAAATGTTTTCCCCCCAATGTCTAATTATCCCATTCAAACCCAAGTACATTGTCTTCTAAATTTCTAAGTGGTTTCATAATAGAATTGCTCCATTAACTCTGGTCCATGCTCAGGAATCAAGCAAAACAATTACAGAAGAGATAATAAAACAAGCAGCTGCGGACACGTGCACATCTGGGTTCTAAACACTCATGGACTTGGCAGCGGAGGCTGTGCTATGGAAAAGCCATTACTGGGAGTCCTTTGGTTGCGAAGGCCTTAAAAGGATTGTCCTACTGTCTCTGCCTCTCCCCTTCCTTACAGAGGCCATCGGTCACTCCCATCCATTCTCTCCTGCTTTCTTCCCACCGTGAGCAAACTGGGGCTCCACTCTCCTGGATAATCAATGCACAGAACTGAGAAGACGCCTTGGAGCCCTCCCTCCTGCCTCTCCATCCTGTCCGTGACTATGACCCATTTAGATTTCTTTTCCATCTCATGCATAGAGGCCCAGGGTGATGGGGATCACTGTGTCTCTCCACTTTGTCTGCAATGAGAAAATAAGAACCTGGAGAGGAGAAATGACTTGACTAAGGTGACATCAACTAAGGGGCCAAACCAGGGCTAGGGTGCAGGCGCTCCAGCTCCGCACCTCCTTCACTCCCCGGTAGCCCTCACGTGGATGCCCGCAGACTCCCGACTGGTCTCCCTCTTCCACAACTCCCTCAACTCACCTGTCCCACCACAGCCTAGACAATGATATCTCAGCCTCCCACTCGAACCCCTTCAAAGTCTTCCCAGGCCAAATAAAGTCCCCGATCTTTCACCTGGCATTTGGGGACCTGACGATTCACACTCGCTCTACCCTTCCCACTACTTTGGACACAAACTTCCAAATGGGTGATCCTCCAGCACACCCTGCTTTTGGCCACCCCCAGTCTCATCCCCTTGCAACTCAAACAACCAGTCAACACCCCCCCCCACCGCCCTCTGTGGCCCCTCCCCGGCCAAGTCACCCCAACAGTGCAGTGCTGGACACCCCTCACAGCACCTGTGGTCCTCTGCTACCTGGCAGAAACTGCTGTGGGCATGCATCCTCTCCGCCGGGCTGCCAGAGTAGGAGCCACATCCTAACTATTTTTGTATAACGTTCCCTTTGAGCCCAAAGATTAGCACAAACCAGACACTTAGCAATCAGGCCCTTAATAAAGGTGAATAAAGTGTCAGTCCTTTTTAAGAGTGATAGCTTTCTGCATAGTAACTTCCTCCAAATTGGTGATCATTGTCTGTACTGTGAAGGATTTCCAACTGAAAGAGTTTCCGACACAAGTCTACCCTCCAAAGGTGCTGAGTAGGACAATACTTGTGCTTCAATGGTAAGACCCAAGCTGAGGACCCAAGCTAAGACCTTTCGCAGAGAGTCACCAGGGAGTCCCCCACGCAAGGGGGTGCAGATACCTCCCACTAGGGATCCCCAAGTCAGGAGAAGCAGCCCTGCCCCCAATGACTTCCCCACCAGCTCTTCTACTATGGAGAAACTGGACTGGGGGTGGGGGAAGTTGAGGGACAAACGTCCAGGACCAGGGGGCTCACAGCCCAGCGGAACTGGAAGGACACATCTGGAGAGAGCCCAACGGCAGAGCAGGGGGCCGTAGGCGCAGTCAAAGCATGCAAGATGATCCCTTTGACTGCACCTAGATGAACAAGACTCTACCAGATGGAGGGGGCCTGGCTTCGAGAAGAGGAGACCTCTCAGAGCCAGACCAAGGGCTTCCCACCCTTCCACTTGGCCATCACCAGCAACGTATCTCCTCGTGGCCATCAAATAGGCTCCATCCCATGCAAAGGGACGCAGGCCTAGAGGAGGGGCGTTGCCTCCTGGTATTTTCGTTCCTTAGAGAACTACCGCCCTGCAGACTCATCCCACCTCCACTGGCCGAGGCTGGGTCACATTCTGCATTTCAACAATCACTAGCAAGGCGGATAGAATTATCACCACAACTAATCAACCTCAACTTCCTGGGAGATCCAGGGAAGCATGGAGGCCCCCCACCTGAACAAAATTGGGGTTCAGTTGGCGAGGAAGAAGGGGGGTAGTGGCCGTATCAGCTACAAAAATAGAACCTCAGCCCAACATACTCAAACCTTCCCAGTTGACTCGATCTCACAGCCCTCTCCCGTAGGGTAACAGGACTTCAGCCGGGAGAGGCAGCATGTGGGCCATCAACGGCCTCAGAAGAATCTGGACTTTCCATTCAGTTCTGAAACCTGAGAGTCATCTGGCATTGGGCAAGTCACTTAACCTCTCCAAGAAGGTTTTGTCACATGAAAAACGGGGCTTACGCAGCTACGGTAAAGACCTGCTGAGGACCGGTTTGTGTGCTCTGTAAAATCTTACCCCATGTAAAGGGGCCTACTTGCCTGCTCCTCAAAACAGTGTAAAAGATGACTGTGACACAGGATGCAGTTGGCTGGCTGGCACCAGTGGTGGCTATTTTGGGAGGAGTGGTTACCAAGAAACACGAGGCTCTGGTAACCTTGACAACTATAGGTAAGACAGCATGATGGTGCATCGACTTTCTGGATTCCATTCTTATCTCCTCCTCACCAAGCTTGGTGTCTGGTGATCTGTCTGTCGGATGCAGCACCTGCCAGGGCCAAGCAGGGCCTAGCATCAGCTTGGCTAGGCTACTCTTAGACAAAATGGTCCGGACGGGCTCTGGAAGGACACAGACAACTCCCCGCGTCTAAGGTCTTTGTGGAAAGTGCCCGTCTTCCGCCTCGCTCCTTGCGGTCCTTGACACCATCCCATCCTCGCTCCAGAAGTCCAGACTACATCAAACACTGTGTGTGGGAGCAGGGACTGCACAGAGTAGACTCTGGTTAGCAATTACAAGCTCAGACAGCAGCTATAGGGTGCAGGCAGGGCTGCCCAAGAAGAGGCAACTGTGATGCTCCCTCGTAAACTCAAAGTGTTTGAACCGCTGCTTTCATTGAGTAGGTATAGAAGATATTAGTAGATATAAATAGACATAGAAGCATATTTATAACCAGCGTGTAGCGTGTAAAGACGACCAGGGCTACAGGCGCCCACATACCCACAACCCAGCTTAAGAACCAGAATGTGGCTGGCACCTTGGCAGCCACATGTGCCCTTCCCCATCACGTCCCCGCCCCCAGCATCTGGGTGCCTCTATCATGAACTGTCTGTTTACATTTCCTTGCTGTGCTTCATAGTTACCGTGTTTGTATCCCTGAAAATGTATTTAGTTTTGCATGTTTTTGAACTTTACATAAATGGAATGATATAGATTAATATAGACTCATTCTTTTCCCACCGCTATTTTTCTTTCTTTGGATGCACCATAAATTCCTGAGACTCACCCTTCTTTTTTTCTTTTTAAGATTTTTTCCCCCTTTTTAAATTAATTAATAAATTAATTTTATTTTTGGCTGCATTGGGTATTCGTTGCTGCACGCGGGCTTTCTCTACCCACGGCGAGCGAGGGCTCCTCTTCGTTGCGTTGCGCGAGCTTCTCATTGCGGTGGCTTCTCTTGTTGAGGAGCACAGGCTCTAGGCACGTGGGCTTCAGTAGTTGTGGCACACAGGCTTAGTTGCTCCGCGGTATGTAGGATCTTCCCGGGCCAGGGCTCGAACTCGTGCCCCCTGCATTGGCAGGCGGATTCTTAACCACTGCGCCACAAGGGAAGTCCCGAGACTCACCCTTCTTGAGACACACTTATTTGTAGTGCACTTGTTGTCATTGCAGTATAGTGTTCCATTGCATAAATACACCAGGAACTTATTTATCCCTTCTCCTGACAATGAACACTTAGGTTGTTTCCAATTTTATGCCACTTGGCACGATGCTGCCATGAGCATTCTTTTTTTTTTTTTTCCTTTTTTTTCACAGTACGCGGGCCTCTCGCTGTTGTGGCCCCTCCCGTTGCGGAGCACAGGCTCCAGACGCGCAGGCTCAGCGGCCATGGCTCATGGGCCCAGCCACTCCGCGGCATGTGGGATATTCCCGGACCGGGACACGAACCCGCGCCCGCTGCATCTGCAGGCGGACTCCCAACCACTGTGCCACCAGGGAAGACCCCATGAGCTTTCTCGTTAAGATTTACTCTAGAACGTGTACCTAGGAGGATGACTCCGCTGGGTCCTAAGGTATAGGCATCTTTAGCTTTGCTAGGTAATGCCAACTTGTTTTCCAAAGTACTTGTGCCAATTTACATTCCCACCAGAAATGGACAGATTCGTGAATTCTCTTCAAATCTCTTTAATGAACAAAATTTTTTATTTTTAATGTTATCCGATTTGTCCATCTTTACCTTTATGATCTGTACATTAAGTCCCCTACATACAAACAAGTTCTGTTCCAAGAGTGCATTCATAAGTTCAGTTTGTTCATAAGTCCAACAAAGTTAGCCTAGGTACCAAACTAACACAATCAGCTATATAGTACCATACTGTAATAGGTTTATAATACTTCTCACACAAATAATACATAAAAACAAACACAAAAAATAAAGAAAATATTTTTAATCTTACAGTACAGTACCTTGGAAAGTACAGCAGTACAGCACAACAGCTGGCATCCAGGGGCTGGCATCGAGTGAACAAGCAAGAAGAGTTACTGACTGGAGGAGGGAGAGGAGGTGGGAGATGGTAGAGCTGAAGGATCGTCAGCAATAGGGGATGGAGGGCAAGCTGCAATTTCACTCACGCCTGACGCTGACGGCACAGGTTCTGGTTCCTTGCTGGATTCAATTCTACCCATCCTCTTGAAAAAACGATCCAGTGATGTCTGGGTAGTAGCATGTTCACATCTTTGAAAGTTCTCTACTTGAAGGTTCGTATGTAGGGGACTTACTGTACTTTTCTGTCTCTTGTATCTTGTTACTTCACTTCAGGTCATAAAGATAAATACCATATTATCTTCTTAAAATTTTATAATTCTGACTTTCAAAGCTAGGTCTTTAATCTGCCTGGAATTGATTTTTGTAAATGGTGTGACAAAGGATCCCATTTCAGTTTTATTCTTTATTGCTATTTTTTGCTGGGCACCGTTAATGAAATGTACATTTCCCCCACTAATCTACACTGCCTTGTTTCGTCATAAATCAAGTTTCAATACACATCTGTTTCTGGGCCTGCATTTTGCTCCATTGGTTTATTTTTATATCCCTGTACCAATGCCACATCATCTTAATTACTACAACTTTGTATAAGTACTGTTACGTCGTAAGGCCAGTCCCCACCTTGTTCTTCTGGGGTATTTTACCTATACTTGGCCAATTGCTCTTCTGTATATATTCTGGAATCAACTTGTCAAGGTCCACACACACACACATACACACACTCAAAATGGCTGGGGCTTTGAGTAGCATAGAATTGAATGTGTAGGTTAATTCACAAAAAATTAACATCTATATGATTTTGACTATTTTGTATCAATAAACATGATACATATTCCCATTTCTTTTTTAATACTTTTTAGTAAAAATTATATCATTTTCTCAACCTTGGCATTACATACTTTTAAATTTATTTCTATGCACTTATTATTATTTATACTCTAAGTACTATTTTTAATATCATTCTCTTTAATAGACTGTTGGAGTATTAAAGTGCATTTGACTTTATCCTGCCTTTCCTCTACAAACTGTATGCCTGGTTGTTGAGGACAAGGTTATTTTTACCCCCGTATTCTAGCTGATAGTTGAGGGAATTATAGAATTAAACTATCACCATTTCACAATTCCTAATGGATTAATGGATATAAGTAATGATCATCAATAGCTACTGACAGCCCCCCAAAATAAAGAACCAGTCATTATGTGCCTCTTAATTGAAGAGTACAAGAATACCCTATGAATGAAAAAAAAATGAAAAAGAAAACAATAAACAAACAAAATATAAAAACTTAAAAAAAAAAGAATACCCTATGAAGTAGTCTCGCCTAAAAAAATTCAGTCTAAAACTGATCAAGCCTTTAGATCCAATTAATAATTTACAGGAAAAACAGAGTGTAGAAGAACATGTTAAACACCACGGGCATGCAATAGGCAAAATCCACAACAAACAAACCAGTTTGTTCGACAAATAAATTGCGGGCTTCACTGGTGGCGCAGTGGTTGAGAATCTGCCTGCCGATGGAGGGGACACGGGTTCGTGCCCCGGTCCAGGAAGATCCCACATGCCGCAGAGCGGCTGGGCCCGTGAGCCATGGCAGCTGAGCCTGCGCATCCGGAGCCTGTGCTCCGCAACGGGAGAGGCCACAACAGTGAGAGGCCCGTGTGCCACAAAAAATAAATAAATAAATAAATAAATTGCAAGGAAATATAAGAAACCACAGAGACGTATCTATAGATTACAAGAGACCCAAGAGACACATTAACAAATCACAGTGTGAGTCGAACAAACTATATGTATGAGAATTGGAGAAATTTGAACTCTGACTACTACATAATAAGGATTCATTGTTAACATCAGTTTTTAAGTGTAATAATGGTATTATGATTATATTTTTAGACTGTCTCTATCTTTTGAAGATACATACTGAAGTACTTATGGGTAAAACTGTAAGCTGTCTGGGATTTGCTTCAAAAATAATACAGGATAGAGGAGTGGGTGGGGATGGATGACCAGGACCGGTCATGAGTTCATAAATCATTTAAGCTGGTGATATGCACATGAGAGCTTAATAAGCTATTTTCTCCACTTCCGTACATTTAAAAAATTTTCCATAGTATAAACCTTTTTTAAAAAGCTAAAAGAAAA
>NW_020837956.1:35842717-35928575 GCF_003676395.1 Aethalodelphis obliquidens
CCGTGGGCCCAGCCGCTCCGCGGCATGTGGGATCTTCCCGGACCGGGGCACGAATCCGTGTCCCCTGCATCGGCAGGCGGACTCGCAACCACTGCGCCACCAGGGAAGCCCCAAACTGAATTTTTTATCTGCTTTCCCTATAAGTTAGTGAGAGAGGTATAGTTAAATCTTGCAATTTGATGGTAGATTCGTCAACTTCCTCTTATAGTTCTTTTCTTAAACCAACTTTTGCTTTATATATTTTAAGGCAATATTACTAGGTAAATACAAGTTTAGAGTTATAATATCTTTCTGATGAATTCTTTTATTAATATGCAATAATCCTCTTTATCTCCAGTAATTCCTTAACCTCTATTTTGCCTGCAATTAGATTATAGTGTATACCTGCTACTTACATAATATTGCACATCAACTATACTTTAATAAGAATAATCAAAAAAAGAAAAACAAACAAAAAATCTATTACACTAAAAAATGCATAATTAATAAAACCTGATGATAATAATTGTATCTTCCTTCCAAACAAAAAAACCTTATAATTCATTTGCTAAATTTTCTAGTATATTTGTTCTACTTCATTTCTTTAATCTTGCAAATTAGTAATTATTACTATTATTGCTGTTGTTGTTTTGGTATAATCAAAGGCTGCTTGGATTTACATACTTACCAACTTCTTTGCCCTCATCTCTTTTTACACTTCAGATCTTCCATCTAGAACGAGCCCTCGGCTTTTAGAATTTCCTTTAGTGAGATCGTGTTTGTGATAAGCTCTCCATTTTTGTCTTGAAATGTCTGTATTTTACCCTTATTCTTGTAAAATAATGTTCCTGTATATAACACTCTAGATTTCCAGTTATATTTCCCAGTTATGTATTACAGATATATAGTGCCCTTTGAAAGTACACTCTCTTCTGGCTTCCACTGTTGCTATTAAGAAGTTAGCTGTACTGCCTTTTTACAAATAGTACTGAGAGCGAAAAATGAAACCCCCTACACCTCCAGAAAAGGAAGTCAAAACAAAGCCAAGAAAGTAATACAGAAAAGGTGCCCATAGTCACCACCAACAACAAAAAATGATGAGAGGAATGAAGGAGAACTTGTTCCATGTCACCCACATTCGGGCAGCCCAAGACACTGCAACTCTGAGGTATCCAAGTACCCTGAAAAAAATGCACCCTGAATAATTAGCTTGACCCATATGCTGTCATCAGGTTTCCCCGGCCACAGAGTCCGCCATGAAGATGGAGAACAGCTGCACACCGGTGTTCTCCATGGACGTCAAGGCCGACAAGTATCAGATCAGATGAGCTGTGAAGAGGCTCTCTGATGCTGGTGTGGCCGAGGCCGCGCCCTCACCTGGCCTGATGGAGAGAAGGCAGCACTGGAACTGGCCAACGAGATTGGGGGATTATCTAAACAGGGCAGAGCTGGTGAGTTCTCAATAGAATAAGCTTTTCCACCATCCACAAAAGGAAGGAGGAGGAGAAAGAAAAGGAGGAGAAAGAGAAGAAATCTCTTAGTATAAACTGTCGTTCCTTTGAAAGCATCTGACTCTCCTCTTGTTGCCTTTAATGTCTTCTTGTCTTTGGTGTCCTGTAGATTCAGTTTGACATGATACCAGCTCTTTTTTATTCTTTACAACAGCCTGTTGAGGCAGGCAAGACAGTTACTCGGGAAAAGCCCAAACGGACTTTTTGGCCAGCCCGATATCACTTGAAAGATGCAGAAGCTGAGGCTGAGAGGTCAAGGGTTACAAGGGAAAGAAAGACTGGAAGGCACTTTCAACCATGAAACGTCCTGCTCTTTATAATAAAGGATGAAGAAACGGCTAAGTTAGATGTAGGTTCTGCCAGAACTAGAAGCAGAGACCTCAAAGAATGTCAGAGATCTCACTGAGGGCGTCAGGCTGGCCCTTAGGACTGCACACGTGTGGCAGGAAGGTCATGAAAGTAGACAGGCTAGTTCTCAGCTTCTCAGACCCAGAAGCTCCAACCTCCTGATCTCCGACTGCTAACACCCAAGCTCTTGAGATGCTGATTGGGATGATAAGAAAGGATGTCCGAGAATTAATTTGCAACTCAAAACAGAATGACCAGAGGGCTCAGACAGTCCAGAGCAGTGATCTCCCAATTTTTTTAATGTGCCACCCACCAGTAAAATACCTAGAGTATGCATCCTCAATAAACACACTTTCATCTTTTACAGATTGTTAAGTAGTGAATAAGACTAAAGTACCACATTAGGTACACTGTAACAAGTAAACTGAAAATAGAATGGGGGTGGAGGTGGCGGGATGATTGGGAAGTTGGGATTGACATATATGCACTAGTATGTATAAAACAGATAACTAATAAGAACCTGCTGTATAAAAAAAATTAAATTAAATTTAAAAAAAGAAAATAGAATGTCAGAAAAGGATGAAATATAAATACAAATGGAAGTTCTAATATTTGTCCCCAGTCTCCAGTGAACCATCTTGTCTCTCAAAGCAGCAATAACAAAACAATAACAGCAAGGTTCCTGATGAAAACCTTATGAGCTACAAATGTTTTCTTTACATCTGAGGACACCAAGGATAAGTAAGGTCACAACCTTGATCTGCATCACACCAAGTGGGGGACACAGCCAGGACTTGAACTCGGGTCCGCCTGGCTTCAAGTACTGAGTATGACCTTTTTCCCCACTGTCTTTGCCCCAGTTTCAGGGGCAAGTTAGCTAAGACAGGAGCCTCAGCAGGAGTGGAATCACCAGTGCTCTCACAGTCAGTAATTACAGCTGAAACAGCCATGACTTCAATACCATATTTAATTTTTGTAAATACTTGGCTTCCTGACTGCATATAAATAAAAATGCCCATTACACTAACCAGATACCCAGAATTAGAAAATAAGCCATTTTAAAACCACCAAAACATCTAGAGGTATATAATTATTCACTGCCTACAGACTTTATATTTTTAAAAGAGTTGCAAAGAGCAGGAATAATGAAGCTGGCATTATTACTCCATCATTAGATCACCATTGTGTTTTAGTCACGTGATTAACAGATTTCCCTCCTGATTGAAACTGAAATGCCTGTCAGGATTAGCTGGATTTCAGGGTCAGTCATGGGAAAATATAAAATGGAAGCGGCGGTTTTGATTACACAAGCCTAGAAACTGGCAGGGTGCAGCCTCAGACACCAGCCTGCTGTCCTGGACAATCTACCCAGTAACAGTGTGAGCTCCCTGTGATGCCACTGATTTGATGCAGTTGGAAGGAAATTCCTGTCAAGATGGCAAACGGTCACTGCCTGGTGCCCCCTCCCCTAACATCGACCTGAAGAAATTACAAAGCAAGAGAAGCACGGGTCAGAGGAGCAAACACCAAGAACCACGAGGTCAGAAGGTTCCGAAAACCAAAGAACGGCGTAAGCAATGCCTGGCATCAAAGGTGCCTCCCAAACATCACCCACACGACCTGCTGAGATGACCGGGCTTTGCCCACCACGGCCACGGGGAGCATCACCCTCCAGAGGTCTGGCAGCGTCTCAGAGGGGGCAGGACACCGTCAACACTAACTGAGAATTGGAAGCTGGTTTCAGGCGGGTCTTCCGAATGGGGAAAGCTTGACTAGAACCACGCAGGGGCCATGACTCTGATTCTGAGGCCAAGGGTTCAACGAATCTGAGGGCACAAACAGGCTTCTGATGTTTTCCATCGAAAAGTTGATAGTCTTTCTGGAAATTTCTATAAGAACAACCAAGCAATTACCTGGAAAAATAAAGTTAGTGAAGACAGAGAAATAGCACAGGGTCCTATTAGTGTAGGCAGGAGGGGCAGTCCAGGCCTGGTATGGGTAGACCTCTGTTCTTACTGGTTGGAGTGGGGCTGGCGCTGGGGTGCTGGAAGACCCCCAGAGATGGCAGTGAGAGGGAAGGTTAGGGCACTTTTAAGTTCCGCTCTGGCCGCCATTCTGCCATCCTTAGAACAGTCATTGTGGGCCCATCAGGCTAGGCCCCTGCCCCTAGTCTCTGTGAGATAAGCCGAGCAGTACGTGATCCTCGCTGGGGTGAAGATATGAGAGAAACAGCTAAGGACAGATCCCCAACCTCAGGCAGCACCCCAAGCACCCACAGCGTGGGGGCCCGAGGGGACTGGCTCCTTCCAAGGCTGCTGAGGTTCAGAGATACAACCCCGGCCAGAGCTTCGGGGAGGGAAACAAAAAATGGAAGTGATTCTGTGGGACCTCCACACCCTGGGTTCTATAGGCAAGGGAGAATTCTTTTTCCTTCTCTCCTCCTAGGGTCTCCAGCTTTGAACTGGACAGGGTGACAAAGAGGAAAATTTATTAGCTGTGCGTCATGCATACACATGGGAGTACCCAGAAGTGGAGAACTCAAAGGGGGTTAGAATTTGGGGTCTCTTCATCTAATTTAGTAGCGGAAAGGGATGGGGAGAAAGGACATTTTGGGAAAGGCAAATGACTTTTTGGAAAGATAAATGGGCCTTTCGGGGAACAGATGGAGATATGACCGTTTGTGACAATGTCTGGATGGGTGGTGCAGACTCCGGAGAGGTTTATGACAATTGAGTTCCCTTTGGAGACTCTGCTTTCAGGCAGATAAGGGATTTCAAGAACTCAAATGCCTTCAGCTCAAAATAATTCTTATGTCAACATGGCAGATTTGTGGTGGCAGACCCTGATCCCTTGAGCTCCATCCCTCCCCTCCCATTAGACTCTGGGATCGACACAGGCCTGGTCTTTGACATTCCTATGGGGTCCTGAACCCACCAAGGCCAAAGTAGCCAGGTTCCTGAGAAGGACAGCCATTCTGAAATAAAGACGGCCAAAGAAACATCATTTACCCCCTGAAGCAGAATGATTGGAAGAGGAGGACAAAAAATTTTAGAGAGCATAATAATAAAAATACCTAAGATAAAGGAAGACTTGGCAAAAACCATCTGTAAGGATAAGAAAACATTTTTTTTAAAGAAGAGGAAGGGCAAAGAACTTGAGGAGACATTTCGCCAAAGAATATAACACAAACGGCCAATGAGCACAGGAGAAGAGGCTGAACACCATTAGTCATTAAGGAAATGCAGATCGAAACCACAGTGAGGTACCACTGCACACTCATCAGGATGGCTATTACGAAGGGGGAAAAAACAGAAAATAACAAAAGTTGAGGAGGTTATGAAGAAATTGGAATGCTTGCTGATGGAAATGGGGCAGCTGCTATGGAAAACGGTACAGCGGTTCCTCAAAAAGTTAATCACAGAATCACCATTTGACCCAGCAAATGGGTATAAACCCAAAAGAACTGGAAGCCAGGACTTGAACAGATACTTGTACACCCATCGTCATAGCAGCATTGCTCACAGCAGCCAAAAGGTGGAAGCAACCCCAGTGTCTACTGACAGATGAATGAATAAACAAAACACGGTATATACAAACAAAGGAATATTATTCAGACTTAAAAAGGAAGGAAAGGAGGGATAAATTAGGAATATGGGATTAACAGACACAAACCACATAAAATACATAAGCAACAAGGATTGACAGTGTAGTATAGGGAACTATATTCAATATCGTGTAATAACTTATAATGGAAAATAATCTGAAAAAAATATATAACGGAATCACTTTGCTACACACCTGAAACTAATGCAATACTGTAAGTCAACTATATTTCAATTACGAAAAAGAAAACTAAAAAAAAAAGGAAGGAAATTCCAGCACATGTTATAACATGGTTGCCAGAGGAGAGAGGAAATGGGGAGTTATTTTTTCAGTTTGGGATGATGAAAAAGTTCTGGTGGCGGTGATGGTGGTGGCGCAAGAATGTACTTAATGCTACTGAACTGTCCACTTAAAGTGGTTACAATGGTAAATTTTATGTTATGCATATTTTATTATGATTTTTTTAAAGATTTCATCCAGTTATCTCCATTGAGACAAGACTCTACTCTCGCTATAATTTGAGCATCGCTAGGAAGCTGCAGTGTCCCTGGCAGGGACATTTCCTGGGCACCCTGCGCCTCAAGCCACGTGTCCAGAGGTGTCGCTCTTTAAGGAAGAGACCAACCGCACGCCGGCCCTCTCTCCACACCTGTCTCATAAAGCAGTTTTGAGGATAAAATGAGTAACGCCTCCAACGTGCCTAAAACCATAGCTGGCTCACGGTAACCCCCGATATTTTAATTAATATTACGATTTCGAACATCTTCACAGAACTTAAAGTGTTTTAGTTTCTCGTTTAAAGTAGAATTGCAGATCTTTTGTCTTGGTTCTCCAGAATCGGCCTCATCCCGCGCGCAGATGAGAACCATGCTAAGTGAAAGCCCCAGAGCATCCCAGAAGCTACCAACAAGTTGCCCCCAACCTTTGGTCTTTATGCTTCCCTGAGAATCAGAAACTTTAGCTTACATCCCAGGTCCTCGTCGTTGGCACCGTGACCCCAGTCGGGCAAGTGGGTGAGCCTGCTGAGGCCTCACCTGTGCGCGTGAAGGTGAGCTGGGCCCAGCAGCAGAATTCTGGGCTCGGATGTGTTGTGGGTCATGGAGGGCGGGGGGGGGGGGCCCAGATCAGGGCACTCGGGCTTGCTCGGGGAAGCATGTACGCAGGCGCACTGGCAGACGCAGGAGGCCTCGGGTCTCGGGAGGGCTGACTCGGTCATCGGATGGAGCCAGCCTGGCCTCCCGCCCAGAGAGCAGCTCGGGGCTCAAGGCCTGAAGAGCTTCTGGCTCCAGTAGGAGGGGCTGCCCGGAGGCCCAGGTGCAGCAGGAAGGTTGTCACACAGCCAGAGGCAGCTAGCAGGCCACAGGCCCCTCGCCTGGGGCTTCACTGGGCCCACTCACTGCCTCTCCATTCCTGGGCGACTTCCTGAGACCAGCATCCAGGCTTCGAGGGTCCATCTCCAAGCCCTCTGGCCACCTGCTCTCACCACCAGGCCTCCCTCAACCTCCTCTAGCACCCCACCAGCCTTACCATACCACGACCGCTGCCCACACCCCAAAATCTTGCTTTTTCACAGTACATCTTAGTGGTGCAACTGAAATATTGGTTCCTCCTCCTTCCAGGACAGGGAGAGCTAATATCCTGACTGTGCTATAAGGCAGGGGATAATTACATCCCATTCTTCTAGCACAGAAAAGATAAGATTTTTTTGTTTCCTATGAAAACAGGCTGAATATTTATATTCTGCCATAATTTCAATGCATCACCTTCTAATGAGTGAGCTGCGGCCCCTGCCTTGAGATTCTGCTCAGTCAGCAGCTAGGTGTCAAGGAGAGCGCCCTCTGGTGAGGGAACTAGGGGACAGTTAGGCTGGGAGCAAGCAGTGCAAAGAGATGTCTGGATAGCAGCCTGGGGGCGGGACTACGGTGTCCTAGGACAGTCACTCGAGACTCAGGGTTTGGGCTGGGCGGAGATGGGGCTGCAGGAAGAGTGGAGCATTGTAAGAGCAAGTTGGCAGGAGAGGGGAACCAGCCGGTGCTCCAGGGCCATTTCCCAGGAGCCCTTTGACTGGTCCGAGGGGGCTGGCTTGGAGGACTTGGAAAAAGGCAGGGATGGAAGGGCTACGGTAGTCCTAGGAAGCAGGATTCCCATCAACTGAGGGAGTCAGTCAGTGCTCCCTCGAGCCTCTGAATTCAAGCAACGATACCCAAAACTGGGACAGACCCAGAGTGCCCTGACAAGGAACGTGTAAACGCAAGGCACCCTCCCGGCCAGCAGCAAGATGCTGCCCAAGTCCGCTGCTGGTGTAAGTGGAGCCTGGGATTTGGGGCACAGAGCAGCTGACGGATGATGCATGGAACACTCTTGTCGACGGTGGGCAGCTCAGAGCATCCTTTCTTCTCTGTATCCTCAGGGCACAGGTAGGCACCCTCTAGGAGTCTGCTGACTGGAGCAGACTTCCGGCAGTCTGTCTCTGATGCATGCTCACCTCAAAACAGGCCTCGCTTTCTCTTTTAGTTCCTGTCTCTCAGAGGTCTGGCCCGAGTCCCCACCCGCCAAGCCTGGACAGGAGCTAGCTGTGTGTTTACGTGCTTGCTTGTTGTGTTTCTTCCTTGCCTCCTCCCAAAAAGGATCTGAGATAACTTTCCACGATATGAACGAGATGGAAAGTGGATACCTTTAAAAATCAGGTTGTTGGATAACAGTTGGTCAGTTTCTTACAAACTAAATATATTCTTACCGTATCATCCAGCAATCACAGTCCTTGGTATTTACCCAGATGAGTTGGAAACATCCCCACACTAAAACCTGCACATGGATGTTTATAGCAGCTTTACTCATAATTGCCAAAAGTTGAAAGCAACCAATATCCTTCAGTGGGTAAATGGACAAGCTGGGGGATATCCAGGCAATGGGAAATTATTCAGCACTAAAAAGAAATAAGCCATCAGGCCATATACAGACGTGGCAGAAACTTAAATGCACGTTACTAAGTGAAAGAAGCCAATCTGAAAAGGCTGCATATTGTATGGTTCCAACTACATACACGACATCCTGGAGAAAGCAAAACGATGGAGACAGTAAAAAGATAAGTGGTTGCTAGGGCTCGGGGGGAGGGAGGGATAAGCAAGAACAGCGGATTTTTAGGGTAGTGAAAACTATGCTGTATGATGCTATAATGTTAGAGACACGTCATTATTCATTTGTTAAAATTCACAGGATCCACAACAGCAAGAGTAAACTGTAAACTATGGACTCTGGGTGATGAGGTGTGTGACGTGTGTTCATCATTTGTAACAAATGTACCCTCTGCGGTGGGAGGCTGTTAGAGGGGAGGCTGTGAATGTGTGGGGCATGGGGTGTATGACAAACCTCTGTACCCCCCTCTCAGTTCTGCTTTGAACCTAAACCTGCTCTAAAAACAAAAATCGATTTTTTAAAAATCTGGGCAATGAAAAACACTAGTAAAGTGGAAAGATAATGTCTGGGACATCCCTGGTGGCACAGTGGTTACGAATCCGTCTGCCAGTGCAGGGGACACGGGTTTGAGCCCTGGTCCGGGAAGATCCCACATGCCGTGGAGCAACTAAGCCCGTGCGCCACAACTACTGAGCCCGTACTCTAGAGTCCACGAGCCACAACTACCGAGCCCGCGAGCCACAACTACTGAAGCCCATGTGCCTAGAGCCCGTGCTCCGCAACAAGAGAAGCCACCGCAATGAGAAGCCTGTGCACCGCGACGAAGAGTAGCCCCCACTCGCCGCAACTAGAGAAAGCCCGTGCACAGTAACAAAGACCCAATGCAGTCAAAAAATAAACAAATAAATAAAAATAAATAATAAGGAAAAAAAAGAAGATAATGTCTGAAGGAAAGTTAATGGGTACGTATCCAGTTACATATTCTGATACGTATTCTGTTTCCCTTCCCAGTCCTGTCCCCTTCAGTTACAAAATCAGGACAAAGATTCCTAAGAGCAGACATCGAGACCCAATCAGTTAACATGTTTACTATACCAGGTAAAAGGAAACAACTAGTCCTATATGCATCTGTATTTACAGATCTCAAAAATACAGAAGGTTGAGTAGAAAAGCAAGTTCGAAACATTGTCAACAAGAGAACAATAAAATATCTAAATACATTCTGTGATGCTGCATGTTGCTTACGGAAGCATGCAGGACAAATTATGAAATCATGGCATGGATGCATGCCGAATACATGACAACAGTCGCCTCTCAGGAGAGCTGAAGGGGACAGGACTGAGAAGGGAAACAGCAGGGGCTTCAAATATTACCTGCAGTGTTTTATTTCAATAAAACAAGCAAACGAAAATGTCTGAAGTTGAATATCTGTTCCTTTAGGGTGTCAGAAATGTGAGAGTTATTATCCTTTGCACTTTGTATTTTTAAGAATTCAAAATAACTATTGTTAACTTCATCATAAAAAACTTTACCACATCCAAAATGGCAAAATCGAGCCAGCCAGTCAGAAGGTGGCTTTTCCTGGGGAAAATGTGTCCCCAGGCGCTCATAAACAGGGCAGGTGGGATGCAGTCAGCAAGGGCCTCGATGACCAAGTGCTTTCAGTAAGCACGGCGGCCAGTCCTTCCACATCCCTCGGGACAAACCAAAGGCACAAGAACAAAAGAACTAGGGAGAAAGGACCTGAGCTGGACCCCTCCTGAGGCCATTTTAAATTATTTTATATGATACTTAAGAGAACCAGAGGGGGGGGGCCCTGACATCCATCCTCAAGGATCTGCAGGAACAGTGGCAACACTTCCTTAAAGTTCTCCGGGCCCACGAGGGCTGAGCTACTCCACCTCCATCAATGGTCTCATCGCATACCCAGGCTCAGAGGCTGCCTTCTGTAACCATGAGGGACAAGGGGACTGCCAGCGACAGGATGATAACATGGCAATTCACCCTGATTTGCCCAGGAAACGCCCCCTCTCTCTTGCCTAAAGAAAGACCTTGTCCCCGTCATGTTGTTCTTTGTTCGACAGCAATTGCTAGGTCCACCCCGTGCCAGGCACAAGGCCAGAGACACTACCTTCCTAGACTTTGGGTCCCGGCATTGCAGAAACACTGTACTTAGAGGTGCCTCATGACACGCCACGCCAGCCCACACCTGCGTGTTCTGCAGAGGCTGCTTCAGTGGTCGGAAACATCTTTCTACAAGTCCCACCAGGCTGACTCCTTCTCATGCTACATGACCCAGTTCAGGCATCGCCGCCTCCAGGAAGTCTCCGGGGATTGCCTAGTGCTGGATTAGGTGCCCCTCATTCTGGTTTCTTCCCTCTAGTTTGTTGCATTTCCTCCAAGGAACCTGTTTACTAGGTTATCTCCTCCACTCAGCTGGACCTCAGGGGAGGGGGCCAGACCTTACTCATCCTGGCATCTCCTGAGCCTGGCACACAGCAGCCCTCAGTACTTACCCATAGAAGGGAACTCCACGAACAAACGCCTGCGCCCAGCCCTGCCTCGGAGACCAGCTCACTGTCTGTCTATTGGGAGATGGTGTTACTAGAACAAATATCAGACATCGGGTGGGCTAAGTGCTCTCCCTGAGGCGTGCGAGGTGCCCAGAGGGAGCACCCGCAGGGGAATGGCAGCCTTGGAGGTCTAATACCCCTCCCCCATTTTCTGCTCATCAGTAAATGCTGCTGAAACTGAATTTTGGGTCGCATCAGCCCCCACTGCTGCAGGAGGATCCACAGGGGGAGGGAAAGAAGGGCACCGCCAGTGTCTCAGGAGAGCTTATAGACCCACAGAGGATTCTTAAGAACACTTAGTGACGTTTAACTCCCTAGGTGACAGAGTCCAACTCGCAGCTCATTTCTCTGCTGGGACCCTGCTCCTATCCTGTTCCCCCCCTCAGGTTAACTTCGCATTCAGGGAGGTGACCCTGGCAAAGCACTTAAGTTCTATTAGCCTGTGATAGCCTAATACGTGCCTGTCATCCACTACCTGGAAATTTAGAGGAAAGTTGGGGTAATTTTTACCAATCTCTAAGTACCTCTAAGTAGGAAATTGGCTGACAAACCCATGCAGACATTCTAGAACATCGTGTTCTTGTGTAATGTGGTCTCACTTTCTAGAACACTTATCCCTGTTGAGAACACGCTGTTGCTAGGTTACGACCAGTGAGTAAACACCCTGACTTTCTATTATTGTTTCATAGAATCGCAGCCCCTGTCACTTCATTAAAATGGCTCCGCTAAGGGTGCCCGTGACCTCCTAATCGGTCTCTCTAACGGACACTTTCTAGTACCTCCCTTGCCAGACCTGTGGCCTCTTGGGTATTTATCTCTGTGGCCTCTGGAACATTCCTTGGGCCTCTTTGCTCCTTCCCCTGTGCCCCTCCCCGCAGCCTGCCCCTTAAATACGGCTGGTCCCCAAGCTCCTCCACCACGGCTGGAATAGGGTGAGGGGATGAGGCCCAGGCAGCAATTCTCAAGAGTGCAGGGCCTGCACCCAAGATGGAGGGCCTCCTGCAATCTGCATCCCAGGCCCCCAGCTGGCTTCTTCCCTCTGATGCGGTCTCCGCAGGTACACTGGTCCAGGCCGCCCCATAAGCACAGGCCTCACCTCCCACATCTACTGGGGCTTCTCCCCGAGCTTTTCCCCAGCCTCAGGCCCACGTGTCCACCTTCCTTCTGACGTCTCCACCAGGACGTCCTTGGCTGCCCCAAAGCAACCTCCCTCACCTTCCCAGGAGATTGCATCCCCCATCTCAGTGAGTAAGGTCACCTTTCTCCTTCAGTTACCCAAGGTAGGGAAGTGAAAGTCATCCCCCCACCAAAAAGAAAAAAACACACCTCTATCACCTGGGCACGACAACTTCATGTATTTCTCCAAATCACCCCCACTGTGACTGCCTTACATCAGACCCTCACATCTCTCTCCTGGACTGTTGCAAAATTCACCTAGTCACTCTCCTTGCCTCTACCTGGATAACCTACCTCGCCCAGTCATCCAAGACTCAGTGCATTCCTGCCGTAACGAATAGACTCACGAACAGGAATTTGTGCGTAGAATGAATTCCCTTCCAGTGCAGGACTATTTGGCAATATTTGTCAAAAATTTAAATGCAAATGCCCTTTGACTTAGCAATCCCACTTCAGGGAATTCATGCTCCGCACACATTCCTATGTATGAGGATATTAATTGCAGCCTTGTTCGTAATAGCGAGACACTGGAAACAACCTCAATGCCCATTCCTAGGGTAAATGTTGAGTACAGCATGCTGGACCCATGGAACATTTTATAGGCAACAGAAAGACCATGGCAGCTCTATATGTACTAATACAGGATGACTCACAATGCAAAGAGCAGAACAGTGTTGTATCATGTGCTACCACTGTGCTCAAAGTGGGTATATCCATATACACGCTTACATTTGGATTCTGTCTGGAATAAAACACCAAAAAGGGACAGTGATTGCTTTTGAGATGAAGACTCGGGGATAAAGGCCAGGGGAGACTTGTCACTACATACTTTTTGCACCGTCAAAAATTCCTTATGCTGGGGCCTCCCTGGTGGCGCAGTGGTTGAGAGTCCGTCTGCCGATGCAGGGGACACGGGTTCGTGCCCCGGTCCGGGAAGATCCCACATGCCGCGGAGCGGCTGGGCCCGTGAGCCATGGCCGCTGAGCCTGCGCGTCCGGAGCCCGTGTTCTGCAACGGGAGAGGCCACAACAGTGAGAGGCCCGTGTACCGCAAAAAAAAAAAAAATTCTTTACACTGACCATGTTTTTAACCTTTTCAAATAAAAATACATTCAACCCGTCTTGCATGCTGGGTATCTGGGACGGTCACAGTTGATACCTGTCATAGAGTAAGTAACATCTGTGAGGTATTTTTAGCACCTTTTCACTCCCAAAAGTGTCCTGAGTGGTTGATACATTATATCCTTTCTCCATCGGTGACACTAAAGATATAGTCTACCCTCCATAACTGGAGTTGCACATCTTCCTCATCTGGCCCATCTCCCCAACCCCATCCGCCGCGGCCCCTGGATAGCTTTTTTTTGTTTTGTTTTGTTTGTTTGTTTTTGCGGGCCTCTCACTGTTGTGGCCTCTCCCGTTGCGGAGCACAGGCTCCGGACGCGCAGGCTCAGTGGCCATGGCTCACGGGCCCAGCCGCTCTGCAGCATGTGGGATCTTCCCAGACCAGGGCACGAACCCGTGTCCCCTGCATCGGCAGGTAGACTCTCAACCACCGCGCCACCAGGGAAGCCCCCCCCCCCCCGGATAGCTTTTTAAACTCCAAAAAGTGTTTACTGAAGGGCTTACTGCTCCCCTGCACACAAGCTATTTTTAGCCCCCTTTGTACCCTCTACTGGGGAAACCTAGGTCCCCACCCAGCCCCAGGCACAGCCAGCCACTCGGCCCTCCAGACTCTGGCCCCAGGCATTGCCTCCTGTCACTGCACTGTTCTGAAAGCCACACAGAGCCCGAAGCCTCCAGCACAGCATGAAGCTCTTACATTCCTGATTTCTCTGCTGTTCTTGAGGGCTGGAACTGTGTCCTGTTCGAAATCGAAGAACACGGTAAAGCACTGATTCCAGCCCAGCTCCAGAGTCAGAAACACTTGGTTTGAATCAGGAGTCTGCCACTTAGCTGTACATCCTTGGACCAGTTACTTCAACTCCCCGAGTTTTCCTTTCTTCATCTGTTTTTCCACTCAACCTCCAATTTTTTTTTTGAGATCTGTGAATGTGGATGCATGTAGTGCTAGCTGGTTTATTTCACCTGGTGTAGTAAACATGTTAACTGATCGAGTTTCTCTGTTTTCGCTCTTAGGAATCTCTGCCCTGACTAACTGAATGTACACACGTTAACTTTCCTGCGGGCATTCTCTTTCTACTTCACCTATTTTTCTTCGCCCAGATTTTTTAATGTATCCACTCTTCATCCCGTTTGTATCTGGGTACACTGTCTCAAGCCCTTCTGGGGATGAGCAGGAAGGACACATAAGCAAGAGAGCACACTAACAACACCAGGCCAGACCCCCCCCCCCCACCCAGGGAAAGACCCAGAAGAAAAGGGGAGCCTGTCATGAGGTGAACAAGCATCAAACAACAGACAGACAGCAACTGCGAGAATGGAGTCTCCCCACAGCACTGCTGAGTGGCCCATGAACATATTTGAGCCTCAGTTTCCTCATCTGTAAAATGGGGACAACAAGGGTGCCTACTTCACAGAGTTGTAAAGATGAAATAATTCAGGGAGTTCCCTGGTGGCCTAGTGGTTAGGATTCAGAGCTTTCACTGCAGGGGGCACAGGTCCGATACCTGGCGGGGGAACTAAGATCCCACATGCCGTGTTGTGCAGCCAAAATAATAATAGTACTAATTCATGAAAGACCTTCCTACAGTGCCTGGCACATAGGAGGGACAATAAATGTTGGCAACACATGAGCTGATACAGGATGTGGAAGCACTCTCAGAGCTCACCTAGAGAAATCCAGCCCCCCTCACTCAGGACTCAGAAAGAAGTTACTGGAGCTGTCCTACCATGCTCACAGGCTCTCCCCATGGAACTCTGACTCCGTCTAGGAAGATCATCTTCCTGCCTGGAAGACAGGACAACTGACCCGAGCTGGCATGTAGCCAGGTCCTGTCCGCATCGGGCAAGCTTGTCCTCACTCGTTCCTGCTATCAAGAACCCAAAGGAGAAGGCATTCTGCAGGAAGAGGTGCTCAGGGGTGTCAGAGGTTTTCTCTTCAAAAGAGAAAACCTGCCATTTTTAGAAGGCGGAAAGATTTTTAAGTGGTAGTTGAGAGAGTCAATTGAAAACCAGATCAGCGATGAGATATCTGCTCTTACATAGCCTGTGTGCACAGGGTCACAGGCTTTCACAGACCTGATCAAGGCCGGGTTCTAATACTGGCGCTTCTGAGGCCAGGGCACCCCTGGGGCCTGGGGCTACAGAAGGCAGTGTTTCCATGGCCAGGACCCACGTGGTCAGCAGATGGCTAAGTGGTCAAAGAAGGACAAAGCGAGGGCGAGCACTGAGCTCTGGGAGCAGAATCCAGCAGGGATTCCAGACCTCGTGAGGGATGCGCTAGAAGGAACACAAGAGGCAGATGAATACCCCTTACTCGCAGCGTGACTTCAAACGTGGTACTTAACGTCTCTGAACCTCTTACTTACTTACCTGTGCAGCACGGGTGATGATAACCGTGTAGATTAAGAATACGGATGACAACGGGGTGGCACAGATTACACAGTTAAGTAGTACTGGGTTTCATCCCTCTCACAATACTTTTTAACTTTTTTTTTTTTTTTTTGCGGTACGCGGGCCTCTCACTGCTGTGGCCTCTCCCGTTGTGGAGCACAGGCTCCGGACGCGCAGGCCCAGCCGCCATGGCTCACGGGCCCAGCCGCTCCGCGGCATGTGGGATCCTCCTGGACCGGGGCACGAACCCGTGTCCCCTGCATCGGCAGGCAGACTCTCAACCACTGCGCCACCAGGGAAGCCCTCACAATACTTTTTCAATGCAGTCTTGCAACATCACAGAACTTTGAAAAGCTGTGCGGGAGACACACTCTTACCCCTCACACAGCCCACCATGCTTCTGGTCCCTAACTGTGTCAGTTGTCACTTTATTATCTCTCAGCTCCAAATTCACCCTGTTTGCCCGCCTTGGGGATACAGGAGCTGGACCCTGGAAACATTTCCCCTGGCCAGCTGGTGCAAGGTTAGGCTCTGTCCCTAGAGGGCGCTGGAGGGACACTGCAAGGCCGCGCAGGGGAAAGGGCTTCTCTCCCGGCTCCCAGGCCGCCAGGACTGGTGTGCTGCAGTCGTGGAGGCATTCCTTCTACCGCAAACCTCACCACCACCCAGCAAGCCACTTTCACTTTCGAGGACAAGCTCCAGCCTGCTCTCCCAGCCCAACAGCTTGGCCCTGGAGACCGCTCTGGCCCCCATTCTGGCAGGTTTTTTGTTCCTGCAGGGGTCACGCCCTCTCCTAAAGGTCTGAGTCCCATCCTGGGGACTCCAAGTCCACAGTCCCTTCCTTGTCTACTTCCCGTCGGCCCCCGCGGGGGCAGCGGCTCCCCGCACCTGCTATTCCTGTGTGTGTGTGTCCTCGAGGACTCTTTTGCCCTTTTAGTGGTGAACCACATGGATTAGTGTCCTAGGGCTGCCATAAACAACTGGTGGCTTTAAACAACAGAAATGTATTCTCTCACGGTTCTGGAGACTAGAAGTCCAAAAGCAAGGTGTCCACCAGGGCTCACCCCTTCTGGAGTCTCTACGGGAGCAGCCGCGCCACACCTGTCTCGGCTTCTGGTGTCGCCAGCCATCCTGCGCATCCCTTGCCTTACAGCTGCATCACTCCAGTCGCGGCCTCTGTCGTCAGATGGCGTTCTCCTGCGCATCTCCGTCCAAATTTCCCTCTTCCTATAAGGACACGAGCCATATTGGATTAGGGTCCATCCTAATGACCTCATCTTAACTTGATTACATCTGCAAAGACCCTATTTCCAAATAAGGTCAGACTCACAAGTACCATAGATTTCGGCTTCAACACATCTTCTGGGGGGAGATACGATCCAGCCGATAACACCCCCTTTTGCTAGCTGATCATTCTTTTTATGACATTTCCCCCGTGCAAATTACTGCTGTGGCCTCTGCTTCCTGACTCACTCAAGTCACCGTGCCTCTCATCTCTACCCCTCCAGCACCCTGAGCCGCTCACTGCCTCTGCGCTCACCCGCCTGCAACCGCATTCAGAAGGCAGCACACGAGACCATGTCACTTTGTTGCTTACAACCCTCCAGAGGCTTCTTAGCCAGGATAAAATCCATGCTCTGCCCCGGCTCGCTGTCCTCACTCATTCTGTACCTACAGCTCCCTGCTCACTCACCATGGGCCAAGCCCACTGACCTAGTTTTAGGCCTCGAACCTGCCAACGCCATCCCCATCTCAGGGTCTTAGCTGTGCTGCTCCTTCGGCTGGGCCTGCTGTCACCCCCCAAGACACTCGCCCGCTGCCTCCTGGTTGTTCAGGCCTCTGCTCAGCATCTGCTCCAAGGAGAGGCCCTTTCTGAGCAGCTGGACTGTCCTCCTGGTCACCCTCTGCCACATGGCCTCATCTGATAATCGTTCCCACATATATCTGTACCTAAGATCACTGTATTTGTTTGTTCTGTGTCTGTAAAATGTAAACCCCTGGGAGGAGGACTCTGGCTTTGTCCTTGCCTACTGTCTCCAGCACCAAGTATGTGCCCAGCACATAGTAGGTGCTCAATAAATATCTGATGACTGACTACTGACATTTTAGAGTTTATTAGGACTGGAGTCTGAAGAATACTGTTGTTACTCACTCAATGTTTTCAAAAATCAGACGTTTACAAATAACAATAACCTAAAAGAAATTTTGCATTTTCTGTTTCCTTCTTAAAACTCAGCACCTTTGTCCTCTCTCCTTTGTGTCCTGGAAAACGCCGTATGGTCAAACCTGCAGCTGACTGAGGTCATATTCTGCTTTAGGGACCTTTAGTGACCCTGTGTGACTTCCAGGTGGACAAGGGCCATCCTGCCAAGAAGAACTTCCACACAGGCCCGTCCAGAAGCAAGGCCAGAAACTAGAAGGTTCTCCAAGTACAGGTGCTGGTTTCTGAGAAGCAGCACTTTCAGTTACAGAGAAGACGGACAGTCGGTTGTGGCGAGGGCTTTGCTTCCCAATGTGTCACCTCTGTGTCCTTGGACAGTCACAGATCTCCTCCTGGAAATAAGTGTATATTCTCCATCTGGGTCGGGTCAGGAGACCCTGCTTGGAGGGAAATGTACCCAGTGGAGAGATCACCTACAATCTTGCAGTGTTCCAACTGTGATAAATTTACTGCCAATTAAGCTGTTTTCTAATACAAACCAACATAATCATTAAGAGAACAATCTTGATGGAATTAGCATTTGCTTAAACTCCTGGGAACTGTTCACAAGATAAAAACCTACAAATGATTAAAGCAAATTGCCTGGAGTCTGCTTCCTTGGTTGGGGGGCTCCACCCAGATCAGCCTCCTGTAGGAAACCTGAGAGGTTTCCAAATGGAGCTGTCTTGCCTGGAGGCTTGGCATGTGTGTCAGATCCCAACAGACATGGATCCCAAGGAGATTCCATTCCTCCCTTCTCCACTTTGGGAGCTCGAGAGAAGCACATCCAGGTGGTGGGAGAATGGCCAGTTCCGGGCAAAAGAGCCTCCGTGTGGACCTCGGCACCCGCTTTCACACGAACTTTCTGAGCCTCTATTTTTCCTCTGTGAAATGGGGGTTTTAATCCCTACCTTCCTGGCGCATAAGGATTAGTGGTACAATACGCAAAGTGCCTGGCACAGCGTGGGCTGCCATCAGCGGTGCTGCCAGATCATCATCTTCAGGGCCTGTGTAGGGGAGGGATCGAGGCCACAGCCCAGCGGCCTCCCAGCTGTCCAGTCAGAACCCCTCAGCCCCTTGCTTCTCACAACCCCATTCCTGGAACACAAGGTGGGCAGGGCAACCTGTTTGTTCTCAGCTGCCTCCCTGGCACCCAGAACCTGTGTGCGCACGCTGGGACCTCCATAAACATCTGTAGAATGACCACGTGAATGAATGAGCACCACCTCCCAACGCTAACCACCGTCTTTGCTAACGTGCCTCTCACCTCGAGAAGTTTCTAGAGGGTCTCAGATGTCATCCCTGGGTCCCTCTGTTCCTGAGATCCATGCCAGTCTATCCAAGTGGTCCCCTTAGCTCTCCAGAGAAGCCCCTGTACAGTCTCTACCCTTCCAAACCCCTAGAGGTGATGACGCCCGTGCCGGTAGAGCAGGTCTGGGCCCCCGGCAAGACGGTCCACTGACCTCTTGCCTTCGGTCAGCATCCTTCAGGGTCTCAGGTGAAACTCAGACAGAATAAAAGTCTAATTCTAAACATCCCTTTGCACAGATATAGAAATAGGATGAAATAAAACGCAGAATGCACATGATTTCTGAGACAAAATGCAAGACTTCAAAGATATTCCTTGTTTGTCCTGCTCCAGCTCGGGCAGCTCTGCCCACACCTGTGCACGCCTGTGACATCAGGAAGCAGCAGGGGCTGCACGAACTTGCCCACCAGGCTGCCAGTTCAAACCCCGGGTCCGATACCCGGTAGCTGGGAGTCCTTGCGCAAGTTACGTAACCTCCCTGTGCCTGGGCTTCCGTGCCTGTAAGATAGGGATAATAATAGTACCTGCCTCACCAGGTTGTCATGAGGGCTAAACGAGTCTATATTTGTAAGACACTTCTAAGCATTCCTTAAATCTTCATCTGTGCTTTCTTTCCCAACCTCACCCTGGCTTCATCTTTTTTTTTCCTCTCCTCGTTTTATTTCTCTCCGATTACCCACTTTTTAAAAATCTTGTCATATTGAATTACCTTTACACACTTTGGGGAGCTAAGCAGGGCACAAATAAATAATATACGCTCTGTTCTCCTCTCTCTGCTGCGCTCCTTGGATATCTAGTAAGTCTTTATGAGAATGTCAGTCCTGGAGAGGGGGTTGTACCTAGCATGGGGGAGGGGGCAGCGTGCTGGTGGCACAGCTAATGGAATAGGAGAGGGGGTGGGAGAGTGGTGACAGTAAGAACGGAAGCAAGGGGCAGAGCCAGGGCCTTACCCAGGCTGCTTCCAGAAGATTCTTCTTCTCAGCACCAAACCCAGGCAGCTTCAGTGTTCTATTGTTTAAGAGAGGCAGGGTTTCCTTGTTGTAAGGGGGACATACCATTATTAACCTTTATTAATTTTTAAAGATGGGGAAACAGAGCCTCAGAGAGATGCTATCCTCTCTCTGTGCGTGGAGCATCAGGGCCTGGAGGGCTAGTTAGTTCCAGGTGGGTTTCCCTGGCCCTGCCTGCTACACCGAGGGCTTCTGCGCAAGACACACGTCCCTTCCTTGTTACATAGAGTAAGCCGTTTCTTTCTTTTTTTAATCCCCATAGAACACAAGTGGGAATAAAAAGGCACAATACTGAGAAAATGTGCTGGAATTAGACAGTGGTGAGAGCTGTACAACCTTGTGAATATTAAAAAAACAAAACCAGAAAACACTGAGTTGGACACTTTTAAAAGGTAGATTTTATGTCATGTGAACTATATCTTAATTTTTTAAAAGCCTAAAAATAATTTGTTTAAAATCTCAGAGCCCCAAAGCCCCAGTTCTATTCTAGACAAGGACGCTGCAGGCCTGATGTCAAGATAGTGCCCACAGCTGCAGCTGTAGGACGAGACAGCCTTAAAGGAGTGTGACCATCTGTAAGTGAACTGCAGGAGCCTTAGCTGATATCTGCTCCCTAGGAGAGAGACCCTCAGAAAAAGACGGCTAGCTCCCCACTTCCATTCCATTAGTGACCAAAGTAATTTTAATTTGTCAAACAGATATATCAATGAGTTTAATGGTTTAATGAGTTCTTGGTGCGAGGAAGAGCTAAGGTATTTGGGTACCAAAAAAGATGTAACTTTACCTCCCTGAAGGCAGCAGATGGAGGTGTGTCTTCAGCTGAGCTGGGTAAATGTGTCCTTCTTTCAGGCTCTAATTTGAGTCCCTGGGATACAGGATGACCCAAACACTGGTGAGAGTGGCCGCATCACCCCCACCCCAGAGGGTCCACAGCGCCTGCCCCAGTCCCCCTGGAGGGGATTCCGGTTTGTGGGACAGAAAGCTGACCCTCCAGCCAGGGTCTCCACTCCCCGGGGCAGAGCTGCTGGTCCTATTCAGAGTGGTCTGTCAAATTCAGTGTGGTTGATTGTGCTGGATGTGGTGATATAAAAGCCTGGAGGGAAGGGGAACCCGGGCTTGGCCCCAGGTGGTGCTGAGGTGCAGGTGAGGGGTAGAGAGAGGAGGAGGGGTGTGGATTGAGGGTGCCCTGAGCATCCTTTACCTCTAAGATGAGGGTTTGGGTTTTAGGACCTCAGAAGTTGCTTCTACAGTAAAAGAAGACGATTTCTCCATCCCCACACACAGAAGGTTCGGGTTCAGGAATCTGGGGACTCCTCCTGAGTCTAGGCTAACTTCTCATCCGGGTGCTACGGTCCTAGATTGAAAGTTTTTTAAAGAGACAGGCCTTTCTCTTCCAGCCCTGAGAGCAAGGTGAGGCCAGCAGTGAGGAGGGTCTCCTTACCTCCAGGGTGGACACATCCAGCAGACAGCTCTCCGGGGTGTTAGTTCCTGGGGCCGCCGTAACAAAGCACCGCGGACTGAGGGACTGAAACAACAGAGGTTGATGGTCTTGCGCTTCTGGAGCTAAAAGTCCAAGATCAAAGTGTTGGCAGGGTTGGCTGCTTCCGAGGGTCCCTCTTTATAAGGACACCAGTCATACTGAATTAGGGGCTTGCCTCCTCCAGGATGACCTCATCTTAACTAATTACATCTGCAATGACGCTACTTCCTGATAAGGTCACATTCTGATGTGCTGGGGGTTAGGACTTCAACCCATGAATTTGGCGGGGTGGTGGCGGGGGACATAATTCAGCCCGTAACACCTGCTTGTGGGTTTCTGTTCTCAGCCCCCAAGTGTGCGGGATAGAGAGCAGAGCCAGCCCCTGAGGTCCCCTCTGCCATCACTGTGGGCCTCTCCAGTCAGTCTCACCTCTGAGGTAAACAGGACCAGAGAGGGACACCCTGTTCTGTTCCCTTCGTGAGGAAAAGTCATGCTTACAAGTGTCCATATTACTTATAAGGGTTTCGCTGGTGGCGCAGAGCTAAGAATCCGCCGGCCAATGCAGGGGACACAGGTTCAAGCCCTGGTCCGGGAAGATCCCACATGCCGTGGAGCAGCTAAGCCCTTGCGCCACAACTACTGAGCCCGCGCTCTGGAGCCCGTGAGCCACAACTACTGAGCCCACGTGGCGCAACTACTGAAGCCCGCGCCTAGAGCCCGTGCTCTGCAACAAGAGAAGCCACCGCAATGAGAAGCCCACGCACCGCAACGAAGAGTAGCCCCCGCTCGCCGCAACTAGAGAAAGCCCGCGCACAGCAACGAAGACCCAACGCAGCCAAAAATAAATAAATACATTTACTTATTTAAAAAATATATATTACTTATAAGATGGGGGTGTCGCCTCTCTTTCCAAATGCCAGATTTGAGATGCTGCTTCCTGATTTTGCCCTCCCTCTGTTAGAGAATTAGACCAGGTAAGGCAGGAAGCAAGATTTTGTTTCAGCTACTGCTGTCACTGTCCACACTGACCAATGGCCACTGTCACTTCATGCAGAACTCTAAGAAGTTCTGTCACAGAGAACCAGCTAAAACAGGGGGAAACAGGCCGAGGATCAAGTGACACATTTCCCTCACCTCGGTTAACAGGATCATCTCGGGCTGGAACAGCGCTTTACGGCTTCCAGGCAAGGCTGCAGCCCTTACTTAACCTGAGGGCTGAGGCTACGGTCCCGAGGAAAGGTGACGCTCGAGGGTGGAATCCAGGCCAGCACTCTGCACCAGTGTCCTCCCGGGTCCAAGTCAAACTTTGTTTAGTCTTAGTCCAAAACAAAATGTTTTGTTCACGAAAACAATGGCTTGATTTCGCTCCCCCAGAAAGGGATTCAAACGCACTTAGGAGCCCTACTTCCTGTTCCCCGCCAGCCTCCCGGCCTCCCGGGCCGCGGCGCTGCCCCCACGCCAGTCCGCAGCGCCACCTGCTGGGCGACGCCGGCCGCGCGGCTCCCCTCCCGCCGCTTTCGTCCCGGCCTGAGCCGCGGGCATCGAGAGCGCGGAGTACGTGGGGCTGCAAGAAACAAGCCCAGGAAGGAAGCCCAGAAGGTGATGGGTGGGAACGTGGAGTCGCATTGATTCACTGCGGGCCTGTAAGGTCAGGAACACGGGCTGACGGTCTTGCGTGTGCCGCGCGCCGCCCTCACCTTCCAGCCCTGTGACCCTGAACCTCTCTTGCCTTGTCACGTCTAAAAGAAAAATAACGCGTCTCGGCTCACAGACTGCTTGTGAGGTCCGCAGGACCTCAGGCCTGCAGGTAAAATGTGAAGTGGCGGCTGACCCAGAATACGTGCTGGAGAAACACAGAGGTATTGTTAATTTCATAAACACATGCTATAAAATCAATTCATTCGACAAACGTTTTCTGAGTGGCCACTGTGTGCCGGCCACACAGTGTCCAAAGGGAAGGGAAGAGCCTACCTCTCTGTGTTTATAAAACGAAGGACCCGGCAGACTCCCCTAGGCCACCGGAGCCCTGGTCCTTCATCCAGTCAAAACCTGTTCACTGAGCACCTGGACCGTCCAGGCCCAAGGAGAGCACATCCTTCAGAGCCCCAGTCCGGAGGGGCCAGGGGCCAGTGGATGCCTGGGGCAGTACCACAGGGTGATGCCTGCCAGAAGTCTGTGCCCAGACCCCCAGGAGGGAGGGAAGCCTTTCAGAGGAGGAGGCGTACAAATCTAGAAGGTTCTGGAATGTTCTCTTTCCACTGAGAGTCTTTTTCTCTCCAAAGCACACAGCTGCGGGCAGCACCTGTGGCCCACATAGAATCAGAGCTTCCGTTTGATCCAGCTTGAGATTTTTACCTTTTTAATCTCTGCTCAGAAATGGAGCCCGAATGGAAATGGAATTGCTGCCTCCTTTTGAAATCATGCAGCTGCTGCCGCCAGAAAAAAAAATTAAAATGCATCGGGGATTTTTCTTCCGCTCTGCGTCGCGCTTACTGTGTAAGCTGTTGGGATTCCGCAACATAAATTATGAATTGAGAAAATTCATAATGCCGGGTTTAGATCTTCTTCAGACATTTGGGGGTTGCAGGAGGATGAGGAATTTATTTTAGAATTCTGGGTCTCTGTGGCATCATCAAAAGATAAGTGAAATACAGAGAAGCACTGACGAGGGCTGGGAGAAAGGAACATTCTCTACCACGAGTGCCGGCGGCTTCTGATAACCAGATGCGGGCAGCCGCTCCAGGATCCTGGTACCCAGACTTCCGCTCTGAGACACTTTGTAGCTTCTAGCCCTGAGGACATGGTGTAACCTTTCCAGCCTTGATTTCTTTATCCACTTATTATCCTGGAGAGCCTGCTGTGCGTCAGCACTTTGCCCGGGGAATGCTCATGGGCCTGAGTCACGGCCTTACCCTGCAGGAGCTCCAGACCTCCATCACTGCGAGAAGGTTGCGTCACAATTCAAGGGGTCTGTGCTAAGTACACGGGCATTCGGGAACCTTCTGAGAAGGGGCTCAGGAAAGTTCTGAGCAGACTGCAGTCACCGTTTACTTGACAGAAGCCAGGGGATGAGTCCTCCAAGGGCTCGTGAGATCCCAGGGCCTTTGCCTTTGTCTGTGACATTTATTTACGCACCTGCAGGACTGACTGAAAACCCCCAGTGCAGTGGGATGCATGCAAGCTTGGAGAAATTGCAGCAAAGAAGCCTTGAGAAACTGCCTCCCGGACATCCTGATCCCAGGAATCCCAAAGAGGGACAAGGTGGTGGCAGCTGTGTGGAGAAGGGGAGTGGGGGGGAGAAAGTGGGTGGTAGGAGGGGCAGAGACCCTGAAACTCCCTCAGGCAGGAACCAGCCCAGACCAGATTGGGTCTGGAGGCCAAACTGACATCCACCCCTCCTGTGAAGCTGGCCTGACCACTGGGGATGGGCTAGGTGGGCTGCAGCCTCAGGTGTGCTCCCAAGGCTGCTTATTGAACCTGGTCAGCACCTGGTGACACAGCCTGTCCAGGCTATGAAGAGGGCTGGCAGGGATCTACCCTGCCCTGTGTACAGGGCTGGCACATAAAACACTGTATCTGCAGCTGGAAGTGAGAGACTATGGCCACGCTGCCAGAAGAGGCTTTCAATCCAGAAGGAATTGGTCACCTTCTCCCCAGGCAGCGTGACTGGTGCAGCATATTCTCAGCACTCTGAGTGACTCTGCAGTGGTGGGAGAGCCCTTGCAGATCAACCAGGCCAGGGGTTTCCACCAGTTAAGAGCGTACCCTTTACATAGACTACAATATAAACGGGGCCCCTGGAACTGGGCAGAGCTGTGGCCCCAGCCACAAGGGTCAAGGGGAGGCTTTGGGGGGCAGAGGGGGGTCACAGAGTCAATCAAGTCGAAGCCTCTCTGTCCCCTCCTTGTACCCCTCCTACTGCAGTAAATGCATCTCTGGCTCTAAGTATTAAGTTGAAACTAACCCAAGCGAACTGTAAGTGAAAGGAATCCCAGAAAGAAAGAAATTGGTCAAGGGATTCTTTCAGCAGGGGCTTGAAGCAGAGTGGAGGTCCCCGCACTTCCCCAACGGCCCTCCGAGTTTAACAGGTGGGAAGGACCACCTCGTGGCTCAAGGGCAGGGAGAGGCTGGTTGACGCCTGTGCAGGACAGGGTCCTTAGTGACCAGAAGAAGGGAGCTGAGAGGTTAGCTGGGGAGAAATGAGATACTCTCCCGAAGGGCTGCCCTAAGCGGTTCATGCCCGGAGGAGGCCACACCAGCCCATCCATTTACCTCTTGAAAAATCGGCCCAGGTAACACTGGGGACTGCACCCGAGTTCTAGTCTGCTCTGTGAAGTGTCTCTAAACTGAGGCTACTTCCTTGGAGTATTTTCTCCATTTAACTGAATTTAGGTATCATTCATAAATGTCTTTGCCTCCCTGGGCTGGATTTGGGATTTCAGAGTGAACTCATGGATGCTGCTTCCAGAAAACAATCTGGAATAATCTAGTCTCTTAGGATGTGCTCCCTTGGCCTGCAAAGGAGGGCATGGACGACACCACACAGCACGGGCACTTAGCGCCACCTGGTGATCCTTCTAATTATACTGGGGCGCCGTAGACAGGCGGCAGGTGAAGGCATTTGGACTTGATAGTGTAGCTACCGGGCCACTGAAGTTCGATTTGTGTCACCGTTTCACCCGGCCTCTAAGTCTCAAAGGAATCCACAGTCAGGCTTTCGAGGTTACCTCCAAGTGAGGTTCAACATTTAGTCATGAGGATGCAATGGCAGGTAGAAAAAGTGAAACATTCATTAAACTGCTTTGGACCTGTGTCATCAAGTCACACCACTTGGGATGGACTAGATCGTATTAACTTTTTTTAATTCTACAAATTATCTTGTGACGAGCCCTCCTGGATAGCATTACATTTTTTAAATTTAAAGCATTGATTCTCTTAAAAGTAGACATGTAAAATCCATCATAACCTTATAACCCTGCTTTGACTAGTCTTTGGGTTTAATGTGTCCAAGAATAAAATAGGGAAGGGGCCTGGGCCTCTCTCAAGCTCTGGAAGTCTCTGGAAAGCTCTGGAAAGTTCTGGGGAAGGATGGAATGGAAGAGAACCAGAAGGAGGTGAAGCAAGGAGGCACTTGTAATAGTTCAGGCCTGAGATGCTGGAACCTGAGCTGGGCCAGGATCTGTGTGGATGGAGAGGAGAGATGCTGCTTAGGTTTCAGGTTTGGCAGGATTTGGCGATAGATTCTGCGAAAGGAATACAGTGGTTTATGATCCCCTGCCTGCTAATGAGGGCAGATCCTGGTAACCACAGGACCTTTGGTTTGGAGAGCAGAGAGCAACACCCTTGGCGTCAATGGCAGAGTATCAGGCAGGGGAGGTGGGGGAATGAGAGCTTGAAGAAACAGGAAGGGGCCAAACTGCTCAACCAGGAAAGGGAGCAGGGATGTGAAATGTGGACATTCCAGAGGCTTCAGGAGCCGGGGGTCCTGGGGACCGCCCCGGGGAGGGTCTCCACAGGACAGGGCCCTGGGTATCACGGGACCCAGAAGACCCCCGGAGAGATCTGGTTCAGTCAGATGAGAGGCTTCAGGGAATTCTGAGACCTGCTGAGGTCAGCCCATAATGGGAACGGCCTGGGGACCCAGGCCCAGGACAGGGGAGGGAGGCGTCCAGGATGAACCCCCAGCTTCTCTCTCTGATGACCCGGCCTCTGAAGACCGACTTCTTGAGGAAGAGCCAGCTTGTTGGGGAGGTGATACAATCAGATGTCCCCACATCACACCAACCTGTGGGTTTGAATGGAGTTGTCCTATTATAACAGCAGAGTGCTGAGAACTCTCCCTGAGAATTTCCCCAGGGAACCACCGGTGCTGGGGGGACACTGCCTGACCCGCCAAGCCAGAGCGGGAGGTCATTTCCCCTTTGTGCTCCTCCCTGAAGGAGGGGTCTCCCAGGAGCATGCTTGTGCCCCCAGTTCTCAGAGGTCCCCATAAGAATCAGACCAGGGGAAAAACAGAGCAAGCCTGGGCCATGCCCAGCATCGCCCTCCCCGGCAGTGACCACGTGTACACGTGGCATTTCACCTGTCCCCTCTCCTCCCAGGGTGCCATCTGGATGTACGGGGAAGCCTCCTGTGTCCTGTGCAAACGGGGAAGGGAGACGGAGCCTCAGTGATATCTGCTGGGGGTGGGGGAACCAGTACCTGCTAATCCCAGCCCAGATTAGAGCAGGCTAACCAAAGACCCTGGAGTATCCTAAGGTCAGCCCTGGAAGCAGGGCATACAAACAGTCCATGACCGATACCAGAGATCCAGCTGGAGATCAGGGAGATTTGGGGAGATTCAGAAAGGGAGGGCCCTTGTCTCGTCCTCAGGAAGCTCTCCTGAGACTTGCTAGAACAGCAATACCTAATAACTAAGGCTCAAACTCTGAAGTGACCACCACGTTTTTCGGTTTTAGCTTTGCCTAGAAGCCCCACGAATTGTTTAGGAAGGTAAAGCCAGGCCAGAACATTAACCAAATGCCACTGGGTCGATATCCAAGCCTCCTGTTTGACTTGTTACAGGCCATAGAGGGTGGAGCTATTGCCGTGCTATGAAAGGCCTCCTTAGAGGAAAGACTCGCAGATAAGGAGAATACGCCCAGTTATCTCTGTTTGCTGAACTAGGATGAAAATCACTGATTATTGCCCTTAGCTGGGATCCTCACAGCCACAGAAACATTTACAATGCTGCAGAGGGACAGCACTGACTTCTCAAGAAAGGCTTCTGCTTTCTGGGTGTTTGCTTAACATCAGTTCAGATATTGCTGAGTAGGAGGTGATACCCAGGTGCGCAGCCAGAGGCCTCCCCTCAGGGGAACTGGGGACCTGGCCTTCCCGATGCCTCTTTCTCTTCTGTCTGCCGCTGCTCCCCAGGTATCATGTATTTATCCAGCACTCATTTATTGGAGACTTGCCTTGCAAGGGGTACGCTGTCCAGCCCCATGAGGGCTGATAGTTGATTGACTAAATCTTGCCCTCCACTTCTTACGGGGCAACGGTAGAGACGGAGGGAGCAAGGCGAAGTGAGTTGGGGATGCGCTGATACTTCCAGCTAAGAGGAAAGGAGGGGGGCGGGGAGTAGGCAGATTTCATCAAGGCTGTGAAGGATGGGCAGTATTTCATCAACAAAAAAGTGAGAAAAGGGCATTCCAATCTGTGAATAAATTTCCAACTCTGAATAAAATAAATCTCTGAAGACCTTTTTAGAACATGGCCCTGAAACGCTTTGCCACTCTTCTCACTCAGAGATGGGTCTAGTCCCCTCCCCTTGAATCTGGGCCCTATGACTGCTCAACT
The DNA here is from genome assembly GCF_003676395.1 of Aethalodelphis obliquidens. NCBI lineage: Eukaryota > Metazoa > Chordata > Mammalia > Artiodactyla > Delphinidae > Aethalodelphis > Aethalodelphis obliquidens. The sequence continues at coordinate 35,871,673 of NW_020837956.1, forward strand.
AATGTCAGTTTCCTGGTCCAGGCCTTAAACTGGCAGCTTCCTCTTCCTAACTCTTAGGATGCTCACTCTTGAACCCAGCTTCCAGACCAGAAAGGAACCCCCAACCAGCCCATGCGAAAAGACACAGGGAGAGGCACCTGTAGGTGTTCTGGGCAAGAGCCCCAGTGGAGGTCCCAGCCAACAGCCAGGGTCAAGGTCCAGACATTGAGTGAGGCTGCAGGTGCTTCCAGCTCCTAGCCCCCGAGCCACCCTGGCTGCCGCCGTGCAAAAAACTGGCCTCCGGTAAAAGGAGAATAGTGATTTCCAACCTGCAAGGTTTGCATGAGGATTAAATGGAACAAAATATGTGATGTATCCCATCACCAGGAACAAACCAGCAGCGACAAAGTTAGGCTCGGTAGCTTCCTGCCATATGACGTGGGCTGGGGGCAGGAGGGACTGCAGAGAAACGGGGAAAACTCTCATCAAAGGGAGAAGTAAGATTGCTGTATGATTTTGGAGAAGAGTAGAGTTTAGGTAAAACTTAAGCGAAGCAGCGTATCAATAGGCTCAAAGCCAAACAGAATTTTGTATAAAAGGATCACCGTCAGACCAGAGCTACGGAGTGGACTCAGGGTCCTCTTTCCTTAGAAACCACGAAGTTGAGATAAATGTGTTCAATTGCGCCCAGAAAGCCCTGGGCTGGAAATAGAGGCGACTTCTCACCGTCACAATGACTCAGACCTTCCAGACGAGACAGAGATGTTCCATACTTGCCGTATGGATCTCAGAACAGTGAAGCTTCTGATAATCCGGGCCTTTAGGGGACTGGGTTTTTCAGCACTGCGTCCTTTTGTTGATTAACCAGCTTTTACAGGTTCACGTGTGTGAATGCCAGGCACACTGCCTACATATAGTGAACGTTCACTAATGGTTTCCCCGTTTCTGCACCGCACCTCCTCTTCTCTCTCACTTTTCAGCCTAAGCTGCTTCTCTGGCCCGACCCCTGTCAGGGAGAAACCCCATAAGTGTCCAACCGCCATGGCCATTGCACCCGATAAGCAGAGGAAACTCCCCGAGTGAGAACCTGCCTCTGATTCACAATAGCCCAAAGGCGTGAGCATCTCCAGCGCCCACAGATGGATGAAAGGATAAGTGAACTGTGGTCTGTACATGCGATGGAATACTACTCAGCCTTGAAAAGGACAGAAGTTGCAATATAGGCTATAATATGGATGGATCCTGAGGATGTTATGTTAAGTGAAATAAGCCAGACAGAAAAGAACAAATGTACGTGTGGTTCCACTTACATGAGGTACCTAGAATAATCAGATTCTGGGGCAAAATAGAAGGTGGTTGCCAAGGGCTGGAGGAGAGGGGAATGCAGTTATTATTTAATGGGCACAGACTTTCAGTTTAGGAAGATGAAAAAGTTCCAGAGATGGATGGAGGTGACGGTCCAACAATGTGAAGGTACCTAGTGCCATTGAGCCACACACCTAAAAGTGGTTAAAATGGTTAATTTTATGTTGTGTATATTTTACTGCAATTTTTAAAAAGCCTCTCCCCACTTTTCCTTACTGAGAACAAGACGCTGCTCTGCTATATTCTGAGCCTCAGAATAGATGAAAGGGACTTCCCTGGGGGCGCAGTGGTTAAGAATCCGCCTGCCGATGCAGGGAACACGGGTTCAAGCCCTGATCCGGGAAGATCCCTCATGCTACGGAGCAACTAAGCCCGTGTGCCACAACTACTAAGCCCGCGTGCCACAACTACTGAAGCCCGCGTGCCTAGAGCCTATGCTCGGCAACAAATAGAAGCCACCGCAATGAAGCCCCAACGTAGCCAAAAATAAATAAATATTTTAAATAAATACATACATAAATAAATAACAATGTTTAAAAAAGAATGAATGAGAAATTCAGACAGGAGCATCCCTAGGGAGAAGCCAGTGTACCCTGGAGGGGTCTGCCCCAGTCCTCTCCATTCGTACATTAGTCAAAGCAAAACTAAACTGTGTGACGAGTTATTTCAAAATACAGTGGCCTAGAGCTATAGGGTCTCCTTTGTCTCTAAAATAGCAGCCGTGTGGCACTGACCTTCATAGTCCTTCTGGACTCACGTTCCTTCCCATCACTGTTCCTCACCCCAAGGGCACTGCGGTGGTCTGCATGGTGGAAGTTGAGGTGCCCCACGGCTAAGGAGCAGCTGGGGAAGAGGGAAGAGAGTGCCAGGCTAAGTCGCTGAGACATCACCTCCTCTTTCATTCCATCGGCAAGGGCTTAGACAAGTACAGGGCAGCTGGGCAGCCACATACCCAGCTACAATTCTACTATGATGAAGGGAGAAGAGGACAGATTTTGGTGCTAAACTGGAGGTCTCTACCAAGAGTGACTCTGAAACAAGAGTCACCCTCAACACTGGTGCTTGAGGAGAGCTCTTTGCTCCGATCCGGAAGGATGACGAGGATGTCTAGAACTCGGAATTAGTGCCTGGAGACCCTTGGACCCAAATGGAGGAGGTTTGCCGCCATAACTCTATCCATTCTATCATAACCGTGTCACCATCAGCTGTTAAGGGTGAAGCAAGTGACTTGTTGCTAATAATAAAGTACACATGTCTGCCAACCGTTTACTATTTTATGTAGAGAGTAACCAGGTTAGCCTCTTAATGGCATCACTGTCACTCGAGAAAAACCACATGGGCTTCCTGAGTGGGAGGGAAAGGCAGAGTGAGGCCCAGCGGCCTGGAGTTGCGTGACGTGCGTTTGCATACGTGAGTTTTACCCCTCAGGAGCATCAGCAGGGCACTCCCGGCGTGAAGGGCTGGAAAGGCAAGGAAGTCTAAGAACAGGCAGGAAGATCCAGGGGAAAGAGCATGAATCCGAGACTCAAGGGACTCGGGTTCTAGTCTTCGATCTGCTGTTAACTAAGCCAAATGAGCCCATATCTTGAAAGCCTGTAACGTGCCAAGCACGTGTGCAGAAATGTCCTTGGGCGGATCACAGGACCTCTCTCCCTGTTGGTCACTTCCACCCCTGCCCCCATAAAGTTAAAGGTTGAATTCAGTATCTGCTGAAACCTCCCTCAACTCTATGATACCCGATTCTGTGACGTAAAACCTCACCCCCTGTGATCTTGGGGAGCGAAATGAATGGGACAAGAAGAAGAATTCACAGAGAAAAACCTCAGTCCCTGACACAGTCACCCTGCCAAGAATGCAGCTTGAATCTAATCACAAGAAAACAACAGATCAGCCCAAATGGGGAAGGTTGTATCAAAATAAAGTGGGTCAGAGGACTGTATCCTTTCAAAACATCAATGCCATAAAAGGCAAATTAAAATCGTGGAAATACTCCAGATTAAAAGAGGCTCAAGAAGGACTTCCCTGGTGGTGCAGTGGTTAAGAATCCGCCTGCCAGTGCAGGGGACACGGGTTCAAGCCCTGGTCCGGGAAGATCCCACATGCCACAGAGCAACTAAGCCCGTGTGCCAGAACTACTGAGCCTGCGCTCTAGAGCCCATGAGCCACAACTACTGAGTCCGCGTGCCACAACTACTGAAGCCCAGGTGCCTAGAGCCCGTGCTCCGCAACAAGAGAAGCCACCACAGTGAGAAGCCCATGCACTGTAACGAAGAGTAGCCCCCACTCGCCGCAACTAGAGAAAGCCCACGTGCAGCAACAAAGACCCAATGCAGCCAAAAAAATAATTAACTAATTAATTTTTTTAAAAAAATGTTCAAGACACATCACAACTTAATTAAACACCTGACCTTAGACTGGATCCCATGGGGGCAGGGTGTGTGATTTTTTTAAAAAAAAAGACATTAATGGGCCAACTAACAAAATGATGTATCAGATAAAGTATTGTATCGATGTTAAATTGACTGAACTTGACATCAGTTATATGGCTGTGTAAGAGAATAACCACACATACACACAACATACACATACAAAGAGAACAACTTATAAAGCAAATTGGATAAAAGGTTAATAACAGGTGACTTTGAGAAAAGGGTATACGGGAAACTTTGTACTATTTTTATTCTTTTTATATATGTATTTTTAAATTTATTTATTTCATTTATTTTTAATTTTTGGCTGCGTTGGGTCTTCATTGTGCATGTGGGCTTTCTCTAGTTGTGGTGAGCAGGGGCTACTCTTCATTGTGGTGCACGGGTTTCTTATTGCGGTGGCTTCTCTTGTTGCGGAGCACAGGCTCTAGGGATGCAGGCTCCAGTAGCTGTGGCATGCGGGCTCAGTAGTTGTGGCTTGTGGGCTCTAGAGCGCAGGCTCAGTAGTTGCGGTGCATGGGCTTAGTTGCTCCACGGCACGTGGGATCTTCCCGGACCAGGGCTTGAACCCGTGTCCCCTGCATTGGCAGGTGGATTCTTAACCACTGCGCCACCAGGGAAGCCCCTATTTTTATTCTTGCAACTTGTCTGTGAGTTTGAAGTTTTTTCCAAATAAAAAGTTATTTTAAAATTTCTTTCTCAGTCCTTAAATATCTACCCAACTGTGGTCAGTATCAGAAATTCTGACACTTGGAAATATATTCCTTTGAGAACTTTAGAAATGAGTTGTAGCGAGCACTCTCATATACTACAGATAGAACTGTAAACTGATTGAGGGCCTTCCTCTCCTCTCCTTTAAGGATGGAAAAGGTGCTACAGGAACTTGGGATTGACGGACAAGGGCAGACAAGCAATAATGACAATAACTGAGTGTGCGGGGCTGGAAATTATAAGGAAATGAAAGGAAAAGAAATGTCCAGTTTATTCATCAACATCACTACCCCTGCTTTAAAAAATTCTGGAGCTAGTGCATACAAAGTTATAACCTATTACTTATTTATTATTATAATAATTATTATTAACTATATGAAGCATGGTGGGAATTTGAGTTATTAATTCTGCTTACTGTCCTAGATAAAAATCAGGGTTTCTGGACAGTCCTCCCTTGCTCCTTAAATCATCTGTTTTTTTCTTTTCTGGTTGGTGATCAAGCCTTTGAGGATAGAACAAGGAGAGGAGCCTGCGGTACTTCAACAATATTATTGCTGTCCTTTCTGTCTTTTCCGGGAACAGTGGCCCAGGGCTGGTGTTTGATCAGCTCAGCCTCCAGCCAAAGTCGGCAGGACTTTTTGAAATTGTCTCCAATCTTGGTCACCCAACGCTGAATGCTCCATGCTTATTTGCTGAGCGCCCAAAGAGCCACACAGAATGTGGGCTCAAAGTTCTAGAATTCGAGAAATTTAGTTATGTAAAATGCTTTAATCTCTTGTTCTTAAAACTCACAGTGTTGATAAAAGTGTAGCTGTTGAGACTGGTCCCAGTCAACCTGCAACGGAGGGCTGGTCAGGTTTCTCCACACACCATGCACTTCTCCACTTCTGTGCCTTTGGTCATGAACCTGCCCTCGCCTGGAACATCTCCTTGCCACACCAGAAACACTCTTCCACATCAGACTCCCTCAAGCAGAGCAGATTGCTGGCTTATTCCATGATCCCAGAGGACTTACTGTATATACCTTGTATGTACCTTCACTGTAGCTTTTTATTAACCTGCCTCCCTCATTGGACTGTGAGCTCCTTCGGGCAGGGAGCATCTCTTCATCATGTTAATATCCCCAGGACCTACCACCGTGCCTGAAATAAGGGGATATTCAGTAAATGTTTGTCGAATGAATGAGTGAAGGAAGGAATGAGTGAAAGAGTGAGTGAACAGTGAATTTTCCTTTGTTTACACCTGTAACCAAAGCCTTCTTTGTACTTTAGCTTTTAGATTCAAAGCCCTAAGAAGAGCCAGAGAGACTTCCCTGGTGGTGCAGTGGTGGAGAATCCACCTGCCAAAGAAGGGGACATGGGTTTGAGCCCTGGTCCGGGAAGATCCCACATGCCTCAGAACAACTAAGCCCATGCGCCACAACTGCTGAGCCTGCGCTCTAGATCCCCTGAGCCACAACTACTGAAGCCCGTGTGCCTAGAGCCCGTGCTCCACAACAAGAGAAGCCACCACAGTGAGAAGCCCACACACCACAACGAAGAGTAGCCCCCGCTCGCCGCAACTAGAGAAAGCCCGCGTGCAGCAACAGAGACCCAACACAGCCAAAAATTAATTAATTAATTAATTAAAAAAAAAAAGAAGAGCCAGAATGTTCTAGATGATAGCAAAGTGTACTGATAAACCTACCTTTTGATGGCTGAACCAGTGTTCTCTATATTCCCACACTTGGCCTTCAGTGCATAGCTGAGGGAAGCAGCAACATACCTCACGCCATAGACTAGCTGACTCTTTTTGTCTTAATTTACCACAATTCTCTTCGGTCCTGAGTAGTACTTATTAAGTGACCCCAGGCCTACTAAACAGTTTGTGTTGTGAGATATATTGTTGGAGCTGAGATTTAAACTGTAATACAATCATACACTCAGCAACACCTTGAAAATACCTTGGGGCATTGACAGGGAAACGTGTGTCTGGTCTTTTAAATACCTCACTGTGTCAACCTGCCGACATGATGTGGAAACAACCCAAGCGTCCATCAGAAGAACATGTACACCGTGGGCTGTTTATACAATGGGGTACAACAAGGGAATTCCCTGGCGGTCCAATGGTTAGGACTCGGCACTTTCACTGCTATGGCCCCGGTTCAATCCCTGGTTGGGAAACTAAGATCCTGCAAGCCGCAAGGCACGGCCAAAAAAACAAAAAACAACAGAAAACAACGGGGTACAACCAGCCATGCCATGGATGAAACGTACCAACATAGCACTAGATGAAAGAAGCCAGACACAAAATAGTACATACTGATTGATCACACTTGTATAAAGTGCCAAAACAGGGCTTCCCTGGTGGCGCAGTGGTTGAGGGTCCGCCTGCCGATGCAGGGGACACGGGTTCGTGCCCCGGTCCGGGAAGATCCCACATGCCGCGGAGTGGCTGGGCCGGTGAGCCATGGCCACTGAGCCTGCGTGTCCGGAGCCTGTGCTCCGCAACGGGAGAGGCCACAACAGTGAGAGGCCCACGTACCGCAAAAAAAAACAAAATAAAAAAAAACAAAGTGCCAAAACAGACAAAACTAATCTATGATGATAATTCATGGTATTAGTTACCTTTTGAAGGGGGTGTTAGGGGGTTTTCTGGGGTGCTGATTACATGGGATGTTTGCTTTACAAAAATGTCAAGGAACTCTTACCTTTAAAGATTTGTGCTCTTTTTTAGCATATGTTTGTATGAGCCTGCTCACAGTAACACAGACTGGGAGGCTTAAACAACAGATGTTTATTGTCTCACAGTTCTGGACACTGGAAGTCCAAGATCAAGGTGCTGGCAGGGTTGCTTTCTCCTGAGGCCTCTCTCCTTGGCTTGTAGACGGCCGCCTTCTCACTGTGTCCTCACTTGGCCTTGTATGCATCTCTGGTATCTCTTCCTCTTCTTATGAGAAGGTCAGTCCTATTGGGTTAGAGCCCTGCCCCTATGACCTCACTTAACCTGTATTACCTCTCTAAAGACCCTATCTCCAAATTTAGTCATTTGGAGATTAAGGCTTTGACATCATGGATTTGGGGAAGACACAATTCAGTCCATAACAAGGTTTTATATATATATATATATATGTGTGTGTGTGTGTGTGTGTGTGTGTGTGTGTGTGTGTGTGTGTTTGTGGTATGCAGGCCTCCCACTGTTGTGGCCTCTCCCGTTGCAGAGCACAGCCTCCAGATGCGCAGGCTCAGTGACCATGGCTCCCGGGCCCAGCTGCTCCGCGGCATGTGGGATCTTCCCGGACCGGGGCACGAACCCGTGTCCCCTGCATCAGTAGGCGGACTCTCAACCACTGCACCACCAGGGAAGCCCACAAGGTTATATTTTAATAAAAAGTTTACTTAAAGCAAAACAAAAGGCACAAACACAAACAAAAGAGTCCTTGGACTCCGAATCTTCCACAGGCAAGAGGCAGGCTTTGAAGGCTGGGCAGCCCCCTAGGAGATCAGGCTTCCTACCTCCCCCTTCAGATGTGAGTAGAAGACTAATCACCAGGGGAAGCCTCTGAGGATGGAGGGGGCCAGAGTTCCTCCCAGAGAGCAGAACTGGAACCTAATCGAGGAACCACCTTTCTCCAGTGTGGGAGCCTTACAGTGTCCACCCATTAGGATTTCAGAATTGCCCTGAACCAGGGACTTCTGTGTGTCTCCTATTCTCCTTTCTGAAAGGGAACATTTATTACGATTATCCTGTCCTGTCCCAACAACATTCATTGGGAGTTTCAGGGTGGGGAGGATCCTCTTCTTTTTAGTCCATGAGCTCTACACCATGAGGACTCACATCCTGACACAGGGGATCAACACCTCACCCAGACACCCAGGACTCTGAGCTGGGTGCAGTGATGGACGCTCCTCCTCCTTGGGGAGGGACTAAGCATGTTTCACGTGTGGAGGAAGAGTAAAGTGGATACACGGAGGTCAGAGGGTAGACTACCACGGAGATTGTCTTGATCCTAACCAGTCCACCTTCTCGGACACAGAAGACTATTTCCCATACTCCTTTGTAGTTACTTTGGGGTCACATGGCTGGCTTCCAGCCAATGGAATGTGAGTGGAAGGATGCTACCAGGCCTGGCCAAAAGTACCTGTGCAATCCTCCTCGTTCTCTCTTTGCTCTTTGGTCAGTTGGATGCAGAGGAGCCAATCAAGGACTCCAAGGAGGTTCTAGAACTGTGCTATCCAATAGTTGCATGTGGCTGTCAATCACTTGAAATATGGCCCATCTAACATTAGATGTGGTGTAAGCGTAAAATATACACTGAGTTTCAAAGACTTAGTATGAAAAAAAGAATGTAAATAGCTCATTAATCATTTTTGTATGATTACATGTTGAAATGATAATGTTTGGGATATTTGGGGTTAAATTATATTATTAAAATTAATCTCTTTGTTTTTACTTTTTCAATGTGGTTACTAGAAATTTTTTAAATTCTGTGTGTGGTCGTTTCTCACATTATATTTCTGTTGGGCAGCCCTGTTCTAGAACAGTGTTTCTGCACTTTGTTTTGCATTATCACCCCCCTAAGGAGACTTTTAGATGTCTCTTCTCCTAATTTCTTCTCTCCTATGAAGTTTGAAACACATAGATATACTGTTTATCTGTTTATGTACTGTGGCCCTTGTAATATCTAAGATTTTCTCATCCTTCTGCCCCAAGAACCAATTGTGCCCCCTTGGGAGCAATATTTTCCATGTTGAAAGTTTATTTTTATTTTATTTTTATTATTATTATTATTTTTTGCGGTATGCGGGCAGGCTCCGGATGCACAGGCTCAGCGGCCATGGCTCACGGGCCCAACCACTCCGCGGCATGGGGATCCTCCCGGACCGGGGCACGAAACCGTGTCCCCTGCATCGGCAGGTGGACTCTCAACCACTGCGCCACCAGGGAAGCCCTGAAAGTGCATTTTTAGAAGACAGTTTCTTTGTAAGATGGGAGGACACAGATGGAAATCTGCTCCCTAATGAAAGCAAGAAACAAACCATTATGGTAAAAGCCACTGAGATTTTAAGGTTTTCCCTAAAATTTACCCCAACACACCAAAGCCTAAATTTTATAGTAGCATCAATAAACCCAAAGACATCTTACAGAATCAAAAATCAGGAATTGGGCTTCCCTGGTGGTGCAGTGGTTAAGAATCTGCCTGCCAATGCAGGGGACATGGGTTCGAGCCCTGGTTCGGGAAGATCCCACATGCCGCGGAGCAACTAAGCCCGTGCACCACAACTACTATGCCTGTGCTCTAGAGCTCGCGAGCCACAACTACTGAGCCCATGTGCCACAACTACTGAAGCCTGCGCACCTAGAGCCCGTGCTCCGCAACAAGAGAAGCCACTGCAATGAGAAGCCCGCGCGCAGCGATGAAGACCCAATGCAGCCTAAAATAAATAATTTATTAAAAAAAGAAAACTCAGGCATCTACATCGCTCAGTCTATATATGATCTTAATGTCACACAGCCCCCAGCATCACCCCTTCATCTGGCTTTTGTTGCCAGCTTCCTTTTCATGGTGCCAGTTCACCCCACTGTGCCCTCTTCACTCCCTTTGCTCCCTTTGCTCTCTGTGCCTTGAATGACTTTCTCCTCCTTCCAGACTCAGCTCTAGTGCCGCTTCCTCCAGGAAGCCCTACCAGTCTCCACTACTCCCAGACCCCATAAATGCTTTGGCCAGAATCAGAGCTGTTTTATGCATTAAGCACTACAGAGAAATAAACCGTTAGTAATACAAAAAGAAAATGCTCGAGTCCGCTCTAAATGTCAGAGAGGAAATCACAGTGGAAAGATATTGAAGTCTTAGCCTGCTGTGCTTAAAATATTTCACTTTTGCATATTTTGCAAAACACATGACCGTGTGAACTCATTGATAGGGCCCCTCTCGGGTGAGGAAGTAAACCCTGTAAGTTAGGAGCTCTGAAGCTTAAGCCCCACAGGGTTTCTACAGAGAACTGAGTGCCTGTCTGTGAAAAGCTTTGCAGTCTTGTGCCCTGGTCGTGGGAACTTTTAAAGTAATTCAACAAAATAAATACTTGTTGAATTATGTTATATACAGTATGTGTTTAGCAAGTGTTTTATGACTGAATACTCGTTCGGGCACAGGAAAAACTAATATGTCATTTGATAAGGTCGTAGATGTACTGAGGGCCCAAAGAAACTTATCCTCCCTAGAGACAAAGAGGATAAGGGTCGGGGGTGGGGGGGAACAAGGGATGAATGAGGGTTGGAAACGGTCTCGTTGGAAACAAGTGGGAAAAGAGAATCCTAAGGATCAGAGAGGCAAACCAAGTACTGTACTCCTGGAGAGAAAAGGACGGAGAGCCCAGGAGCCACCGTAGGTACGTGAGGGACACGCGGGATGGAGGGGCTGGCCTGCCCCGCCCCCAGCTAGTCCCTCCTTCCGTCGCTCGCCCCGCCCCCTCAAAACCCAAACCGGTAACCTCTACCCGGCTGCCTCCCATTGGCTATGCAAATGAGAGAAGTCTGTCGGGACCAATAAGCCGCGGCCACGGCTTGGTGACGTCTTCCGGCCCTCCCCTGTCGCACCGCCCCGCGTTTGCCTCGCGGGCCGAGGACTGGACGTGAGGCGGCGGGGGCGCGGCACGGCGGAGGGGAGGCGGTGGCTGGACGAGGCGGTGGCTGGACTACGCGGTGGCCCCGGACCTCGGCATGGCTCGCCTGGTGCTTGGTAGGCGCAGGCCTCTTCGTCCGGGGCGGGTGGAGGGGCAGCCTGGGAGACCGGGAACCCCCGTGGCGGGCCGCGGACGGGGGAGCGAGCGGGTGCGTGGCCTTGGCCGGGCCCGCGCTGGCGGGGAGGGTCGGTGGCCCGGCCCACGCGGAGGACGCAGTAGGGGAAGCCCCTGGGGCGGTGGGGGACCTCCGGGGACTGGGGCTGCTCTTGGCCGGAGCCCCCTGCGCGGGCCCTCGGGCAGAAAAGTGCGGGGCGCGTGGGGAGATGAGGGCGCCCTTGGCGGGGGCGACTTCCTCCCATCCGGGAGGAGCGTGTGCGCGAGCGCGGCCGGAGGCGGGAGCCCCGCGACCGGGCTCGAACCCAGGGCGCCTGGGACAGCTCCGAGCGTGGGGCCGAGTGGCCGGTGCCGGGCTCCGGTGAAGGGGCGACGTTGGGCGGGCCGGGTGTGAGCGAAGGCCGGGAGCTGCCTTTGAGCCCAGAGACCGGCTATGGCTGATCCCTGGCCGAGGTTGGGTACTGGGGGGCCACCTAGCAGGGGGACCTTGTTCTGGGCCTCGAGTGTGTGCGGGAGAGTCACGGGCTTCTCACACTGAAAGTTGTCCTCACCACCTGTTTTATGGAATTCCCACTTGTAAAAAACCTGAACTATCAAAACCCGGTCCTGAAATAAATCCTTCCTAAAGCGGGTCTTACGATGCAAGAGCACTTTAAATGTGGTTGCACTTCTAACAACCAAATTGAACCCAGACTTTCTGGACTTACGTAAATGTCAGTTTTAGAGACTACAGTAGTGTGGTTGAGGATCCCGTTCCTTCCTGGGCTCCCCTTGGTCCCAGCCAAGGTGCTCTGACAGTGGATACCTGAACACTGTGGATCCAGATAGCAGGGTTTGAGTCCCACCTCTCCGTCACCCCCGCATCTACTAGCTGTGTGGCTGGGAACTAGTTACTTAACCACTCTGGGCTAGTACTCCATAGGGTTGTTCTCAGGATTAAGGAATTTATATGTCTAAAGAGAGTAAACAAGATCGAAATATTTGCCGTATTAGAAACATTTGCCGTATTACCGTAGAGAGAATAGATGAGGGGGAAAGAACTTAGTTTCTGTACAGTTGCCTGCGAGTGACTTCAGACAGGGCTGTGGAAGAGTGTAGGATTCTTACAGTTAATTCATTATTATAAATGTAGTCAGCCTTTGGGGCGCCCTCTCGGTTTCTGGACGAGTGCTTTGGGACCACGTACTCTTGCTAGCAGGTGTGGGACAGAGATGTTAGTGACGTGGATTTATAACATCCTTTACTACCCTGGAGGAATCATGGGAGGCCACAGATGGCAAGCTCATCTGCTCACATAGATTCTAGACCCTTGGGTGTTCCGGTTTCCCGTCGGTGCTCGTTATCAGCGAGTGGAATGGCCATGTGAGTTTTAGAAACAGAACGGTATTGGTCAGTCTTGACCTACTTTTTATCATCTTAAGTGGGCTGAGGGGTTTTGTGGGGGTAGTTGCTGACTACTTTTCAGCTGTTGGAATTTGTACCTCTTCTAATGCTTTTCTGAGTAGCATGTTTGATTTCCTTGTAACCCTACTAGGTCTTACTGCCTTCTGAGGAACTTAGGTCTTGAACCTTCATCAAGACATTTCCACTGACAGCCGTTTATGAGGAGGGAATGCTCCTGTGAGAACCAGGCCACTTTATAGATAAGAAAAGTCCAGCCCCCTTACTGGGGGGGGGGGGGAAAGCTCAAGTTCATGTCCTACTGAGTGTCATTAGGCATGACCATCTTTGTACAGCAAGGAGGCCCATTCCTGAGGTAAACAGTCATGGTTCATCCTTTGATGACTCCGGCCTGCTTGACACAGCATGAGGAGGAGGTACATTGTTTATTGCTGTCCCTGATTGGCATGAGGAGGGAAAGAAGGTAATTCTCCTGCCACAGGCCATAGAATGCCCCTCCTGGGGTTATGCTTCTGTAGGCTCCAGCCCTTTGGTTAAAATTTGGGGTTGCATAGCAAGGTGCTGTTTCTAATTATGTGGCCTTAGGCAAGTTACCTTTTCTGCTCCATGTCTGTGCTAAAAATGGGCGTGATGATACACACCACATAGAGTAGATGAGCTACTGGTACACAGCGCTGTGTGAGTGTTATTCTTAGTTAAGACTGCAGTTTTTGGAGGGTACTTGGACAGATACATATATCAGAATGTCAGCCATACCCCATTCCCCTTGTAAGATTTTCTCTTAAAGAAATCATATTTATTTGAGGAGGGAAGAAGTATTAGAATTTTTAGTATTGGCCTGTTAATAGAGAAAAATGGAGACCATCAAATTATGTCAGTAGTGGATTAGGAACATGATACAGCCATTAAAAATGGTTACATGGGGGGTAATGGGTAATCCATAATTACTTATGTAGAAAATGTAACTTATTTTGAGTGAAAAAAGGTTACAGAAGGGAATGTATGTAGTAAGATCACATTTATATAAATTTTTAGGCCTCTGTATAGTGTAGATGTGTTAGTTAAGAGTACCCACCAAAATATTAATAGTTCATTCTGGTGGGACTGTTGATAGTTTTTCTTTTTTTGGCTTTTCTCATTTTTGAAACTTTCACAAGGAGCTCAGTATATTGAAAAACTAATAACTCCTACGGATTTTTTTTTTAAAGAAGATAAACGTCTTTAAACGTAGTAGATCTCCATAGAGGATTTCCTAAGACCAGTCTTCCTCTCACGCTTACTCAGAACTAGGACTGTCTCTGCTTAGGTTCTTGATTTACTTGCTTTATTGAATATGTCAAACTCCGTAATCTTCCCTGCAGCACCATCCAATAGAAATATAGTGCCAAGTTTGTATGTAATGTTATATTTTCTAGTAGCCACATTTAAAAAGACAAAAAGAAGTAGGTGAGATTAATTTTAATATATATTTATTTATCCAGTATATCTAAAATATCACCTCAAGAGGAAATCAATATCAGAAATATTAATGAGATAATTTACTTTTTTCCCCTACCAAGTCTTTGCGATTTGGTGTGCTGTTTACACCTACAGCACACCTCAGTTGGGGGCAGCCACGTGTGGCCAGCGGCTGCCATGTTGCACAGCAGTTAGCAAGGGAGCCTCGCTTTGTTTGGCTTGACCTCCATCCACACCCTTTCCCACCTCTTGAGATGGAAGACGAGGTCATTCGGTTGCAAGCTACCCCCGTCTCTGACTCTGGGTTCCCTCCCAGCCTCCTAATTCAGGCATTTTGTTACATTATTCCCTGTACTTTAGCCTCTCCCTCCACATATTTCTTCACTTTGTGCTCAGCTCACTCCCATCTTTAAAAAGAAAGCTTCCTTCTATCCCCCATTTTCTTACTGTCTCCTGCTCTTTCTAAGAAACTTGTTTAAAGAGTTATTGTGTGATTTTCACAGCTTGTCCCCTCCTGCTCTCTCCAGCCCTGTGCAGCCTGACTGCTGCTTACTTTCACTACTGTACCTCAACTGCCCGGGACCCCAGTGACCTCTCTGTCATTATATCCAGTGGACAGTTTGCAGTCGTTCCTACTTCACCTCCCAGTAGCCTTTGTTACTGTTGCTCATTCCGTCTTTCCCCTGGTTTATGTGAAACCGCTCTCCTGATAATTCTCCATCCACTGTCCACACTGCAGCCAGAATACTCTATAGAAAGCAAGTCTGATCCTACCCCCTGCATGGTAACCCTTTAGTGGCTTCACATCACCCTTAGGAAGGTCCACAGTTAAGTTCCTGCAATACTAGTCATGTCTATCATTCAAATGCAGTGTTCTCAAACAGTGTCATTGTTATTCATGCCCATGGCATACTGAACATTTTTATCTTGAACACTAAAAAGACAACATGGTTTAATGGGTAGAGCTTGGAAGTAGAAGTCAGGGAGCTGCTCTCCCAGTTATATGTGTGACCACAGACGGGCCACTTGCTCTCTATCTGCCCTTGTTTCCTTATTTACAAAATAGGGACGATTGCCACGTTCTCGTTAGTAGTGCTGTGAAAAATCAAGTGGATCCAATGCGTTTGAAAGTGATTTAAAAATTCAAAGTGCCTTGTAAGTATAAGGTGGAGGATTTAGCAGTAGAACAATTAACACCAGTATACACTTATTCCAGAAGAAGTTTACCATTGGGTTGTTCAAAAAGTTCCATTTGAAATCTTCCAAATTCTGTTTACACAGTAAGCATGTGAAACTGTGACTAAGATGGCATATACACACATGCTTTCTTAGAAGACAGGTGAGTCTCTTATAATTCTTTGCATCAAGAGATTAAAAGAAGGAAATTATATGGTCATCTTCATAGATGTTGAAAGTAATAGAAATTTCTTTAATATCATTAAGTTTATCTGTTTCAACCCAAAAGCTAGCAAATGGGAAAATATACCTATTAAAGTAAAAAACGTTCTGTTATTTAGCATTATTCTGGAGATACTAGACAATGCAGTTAGAAAGCAAATTATATATTTTATAAAATTTCATATATAACATATATAATTTATGTTGTGTGTCTGTGTATACATACACAGACAAATTTAAAGGAGGTAAAATTCTGACATTACCAATTCAGAAAACTTGGATTTTTTAAATATTCAGAACTTGTTTTTCTATGTAATTGTTATAATCTGCATGTAAGTTCCCAGAGTAGCAACAAAAATACACTTGGTCCACAGTGTGGCTAAACTATGCTATTAATGATACAGACTCTCTGTCCTTCCTTTATAACACTGTTCACATGAACATTCTTTGGGAGCTCATCCTGCAACACTGTGAGCGCCTGATGATGTGCCATGGATAGTGTTAGTAGAAAGAAAAATATTTAAACAATCATTGCCCTTAAGAGAGTCACAGTCTAGTAGGGGAGGCAAATAATTATTTTTTCCATCAATAAGCTTTAATAAAGATAGCGTGCTAATACTGCAACTGAATAACACAACAAATACCGTGTGGATTATCCAAGGTCACAGAGCTAGATGTAACTTCCCCATTTTCCAGTGCCCTTGCCCATAAAACGGTGATAATAGTACTGCCTCATGGAGTGTGGTTGTACAGAATGAAGGTGTTAGTGTAGGAAAAGCACTAAGAAGAGTATTTAAATCTGGTCCCAAGGCAGCTCAAGAGATGAGGGTGTGGGCTGTCTGTTCCCTTGTTCAGCACTGCACCGGGGGGACTCAAATTCCAGGGGCTACAGCAGCAGCCAGGCTGGGGGTGGGAGTTGGGGAGAAGGGTTAGGAGAGAGCTGACCCAGGCTGTCCTCTGTAAAGGGCCTTGGTCCGTTGAAAAGGACTTTGGTGGCCCACATTTCCTGTCAGCATGAACCCTGATGTTGATGGTGTGCTTTTTGTTGTTACTCCAGGTCTGATGAGCTGTACCCTCTTTATAGCAGTTAATGGTCTGTATTCGTCTAGTGATGATGTAATCGAATTAACTCCGTCAAACTTCAACCGAGAAGTTATTCAGAGTGATAGTTTGTGGCTTGTAGAATTCTATGCTCCATGGTAAGTATTATAAAATAGTTGTCAGTTATTTATGGTACTTTATAAAATTAAGAAAAATACTACATAAAAATGTAATTTTATTCAGCCGTCTCGTTTACCTAGTTTACTGATTAAGAGGTAGAGGACACATCCATGTAATACTAATAAGAATAGATCTCATAATGGCAAAATATAAATAAATAAAAGAGGTAGAGGAGAGGGAAACTGTTGATTGAGTCTGTTAAAGGGTGCAGAGATTGAGCCAATGACAAAAAAAATGGTGGAAGTAGCTAATAGTTGCAAGAAAGAAGGAAGGAAAAACCCCGTATAATTTTAGGAAGATACATCTTTATGATGAGGTAAGTGGGGTGAAGATGGAAGGGAAATTGAATTTTTTTTTTTTTTTTTTTTTTGCGGTTCGCGGGCCTCTCACTGTTGTGGCCTCTCCCGTTGCGGAGCGCAGGCTCCGGACATGCAGGCTCAGCGGCCATGGCTCACGGGCCCAGCCGCTCCGCGGCATGTGGGATCTTCCCGGACCAGGGCACGAACCCGTGTCCCCTGCATCGGCAGGCGGACTCTCAACCACTGTGCCACCAGGGAAGCCCGGGAAATTGACTTTATGCAGAGAGAATATCGGGCAAAGGAAAGGGAAGGACCAGTGGTTGACTCCATTTTGTTTCTTGAAGAGGGTTGCTTCCAAAAATATGTAATTAGAAAATTTGGTTTGATTTAAAAGCTCTTCTCTTGCCTTACATCTGTTTCTGGGGCGGGGGGAGGGGAACAAACTTGTAATTACCATTGAAATTAATAGTGCCCAGTTTCATACAGCTGACCCTTGAGCAGCACAGGTGTGAACTGCGCCAAGTCCACTTACATGTGGATTTTTCTTTTTTTTCCAACAAATTTGTACTGCAGTGTTACACAATCCACTGTTAGTTGAATCCATGGATACAGAGGGCTGACTGTAAAGTTACATGCAGATTTTCCACTGCAGAGGGTCAGCACTTCTAACCCCCATGTTATTCAAGGGTCATCTGTGCAGTCAAAATGCAGTATTATTTATGTAGTTAAAACCTTTAACGGAAACAAAACAAAAAACCAACAAATACACATGTATAAAATAAAGGCTATAGGATCACAAAGGAAACCTAAAATGTTGGAATAACATTATTAAAATAGCAAAATAAATCTTGATATGATTATGTACTACTTATTTACTGGAACGTAAATACCAACATCTAACAGCTAGTTACCATAATACTGAAACAGTGATGAACATAAATGATGTTTAAAGATACCTGCAACAACTATAGTGGTGATAAGAAAATAGCTCTGATTTTTATTTGTGACAGTCACAAGTACTAACCAACTATGATATGTTGTTAATGTTTATAACTGAAGGAAATCCTAAATTTCAATTACAGGTTAATGAAAATACAGGATTTTTTCTTTCCCCATCAAAGTTCACAGAGCCCCTCAATTTTTATCCACCAGTCCTTTGGGGATTCTTAGACCCCAGTTGAAGAACCCTTGAGTTACAGGGTGTGCTGCTATATTTATATTTGTGGCATTTTGATCTGTCTTTACATTGCTTTACATTGGAATTGAAGGGGGTATATACTCTGACAATCTCCGATTTGAGTCCTTATTTCATTAGAATAAATTGAAATTAAAGAGGCACAAAGTCCTGTAAAATTTTGACTTGTGGACTTCTAAGTAGCTCACCTAAATAGCAAAACATACTGTATATGTAGTATGTAGGATCAGCATTTCAGGACGTTTTGCTGAAAGATCCTGACTTTTAAAATATTGGATTGGACTTCCCTGGTAGCGCAGTGGTTAAGAATCCACTTGCCAACACAGGTGACACGGGTTCGAGCCCTGGTCTGGGAAGATCCCACATGCTGTGGAGCAACTAAGCCCGTGCGCCACAGCTACTGAAGCCTGCACGCGTGGAGCCTGTGCTCCGCAGCAAGAGAGGCTGCGCGGTGAGAAGCCGGTGCACCACAACGAAGAGCAGCCCCCACTTGCCGCAACTAGAGAAAGCCCGTGCACAGCAATGAAGACCAATGCAGCCAAAAATAAATAAATAAAATAAAATATTGGATTAAACTTAAGCCCCTGTGAAAGGTGATGTTATATAGTGATTAAGAATGTGGGATCTGGAGCCAGGAAAACCTGTCAGGCAGCTTTGTCACTGGGTGGTATTGGGAGGGTTTCTTAACTTCTCAGGCTCTGTTTCATCATCTGTAAAATGAAAATGACAAAGCCTGCTTGCAGGGTGGTTGTGCTGATTAAATGAAATCCTGTATGAAGAGTGCTCATCGTGGTGCTGGCACGTGGCATTGGCTCATTAGCTCCTTAGAGACTTAATTAGAAGAAAATATACTTTGTTTAAAAAAGGAAAAAGTCACCTATATAGATAAACTAGCTATGCTGTCTTCATACAATGGGTATTATACAGTGATGAAAATAATACAGCTACCTATAACCTCGATGACTGATTTAAACATAACAGATTTCTGTATATATAATGTTTAAAAGCAGTTTTCTATGTGTGTTATATTTCATGATAATTCTTTGCAAGTACTGGTACCTAAAAGATTAAGATTATTTTTCCTTGTGTTCATGTGACTGTCACTCATTCGTGTTCTTTTATCACCACCTTGCGGTATCAAGTGCTTTTCACTTGTTAGCCATACTAAATGGGGATTACATGTGCATTTTTACCTCTACAAGCTGCTTGTGGGAGCCAAAGAACGTTGAGATTTAGGCACTGGAGATCTAGACTCTAAAACAGTTGCCTCATCTATAAAATGAAAAGTTTGGACTAGATCAGGGACTATCAAACCTTAATAGATTTAAGAGTCGCTAGTAGAACTTATTAAAATACAGGTTCCTGAACCCCTTCTCTAGGAACTCTGGTTTCTTGGGGCCCAAGAACCTGCACTTTGCTAAGCCATACAACTGGGACCGCACATGAGACACATTTGACCAGATAAACACTAAAGTTTCCACTCAGGGAGAGAGTTATGAATGATAGTGTTTGTTTAAACTCTTTAAATACACTTTAACTCAGCAGTAATTTGGAAGCTTTTTTATGATGATATGAAAGAGGATCATAGTAGAATCAGGACAGTGAGTTCCTTTAGGTCACCGATCATGGTTTTTAGTGCTCTTCTCCCTGCAGGTCCCCACCCTCAGGGCATGTCACTCAGTAGACTGTTGGTGAACGTTTCTTGAATTGGGAATCAAGGACTTAACTGTTGCCTTCTTTGTGTTTTCATCCCCTGAAAGGTGTGGCCACTGCCAAAGGTTAACACCAGAATGGAAGAAAGTAGCAACTGCATTAAAAGTGAGTTTCTGAGATGTCCACATTCACCTGTGTATGTTAAAATAAGTTTAATTAAGCAAATGGACTTAATGTACAATAGGAAGTTAATCTGCATATTGAAGCCCAATACTCTTGTTCTGGTGCCAAAATTATGTAGGGAGCAAAGGGATACTGTACATTCTAATTTTTATCTTGTCTACTTTTGTTAATTCTGTTGCCCAGTTAAATGGCATGATTATGCTTAGCCGTGCTAGTTCTGGGAGCTGCACAGTTTCCTCACAGGCTGACTTGCATGTTGCCCAGCTTTCCATTAAGGAATGGTTTCCCAGGCTAAAGTTCTCATTGATTCTGTTGGCAAATGGAACCTTTACTATCTTGTCTCTGAGTCTATATCATCAGATGATGGGTTCTTGTGGAATCTGCTCTGGTTGAAAGAAAAATAGATATTTCTTTTATGTTTCCACAGGATGTTGTAAAAGTTGGTGCAGTTGACGCAGATAAACATCAGTCCCTGGGAGGTCAATATGGCGTTCAGGGATTTCCTACCATTAAGATTTTTGGATCTAATAAAAACCAACCAGAAGATTATCAGGGTAAGGACTTTTCCTAATGACTTCATTCCATTGGTTGGAATTTTAATTTGAGCAGGTAGGTAGAAAATAGGGAACCTGGGACTCTATAACCTGTTGGCCCTGCTACCTGCAAGTTTTTCACCCTCTTCGTGCCTGAATTTCCTTATCTGTCAAATGGTATAGAGTAATTCCTACCTCTTCTGGGTTGCTCTAAAGACTTAATATGTGTCAAACAGGTAAAAGTTTTTTTATTACTGTTTATACTAGGTTAGGCCCACGGGCTTAGCAATGGGAGAGTAATGATGTTTCGTGCTTCCCTCTTTTTCATTACAGTTTTTAAAAAATACTAGTTACTGAATATTTTATAGTTAGTTAATATTTAATAAGTTTCTTTAATTACTTAATATTTGAAAAGATCTGCAAGTGTTTTCTTGCTCTGATTGCTCGTCCCTTCACTGTGGGGCGGGTCTAGCATATCAGCGTGGAAAAAGAAGAGTCCTGTAATTTGGAAGTCAGTTTAAACTATTGCTATTACTATGGAGTATTTTGCCCATGAATCTTTATGCCTTGTAAACATGTATAGTATCTGAATATTAAAGCTATTATTTAGTCTTTTAAACAATTGATAATAAAGAAGTCCCACAAGTTCTTCATTTTATAGACAGTGGTCAGTTGTATCTGCTGTGAGTCACTGAGGCAAGTGGGCAGAGGATCTTGGCTCAGATTCCCTGTTCTTTTACAGAATCGCCTGTTATTTAAGATGTCACAAGCATCATATTTAAGACAGAATTGCTAAGTTGAGCCATACCCAGGGTCCAATAAAAGTATTGGGCGTAATGTATTTAAAGTTTAAATTATGGCTCATTTGATCTTTTTTTAAAAAAGATTTTGTTACAAGGGGCATGTAAGTGACTAAACTTAGAGTCTAAAATCTTAGGTTTTGCTTTATGTGAGAGGAACAAGTTTTCAGGGTTGGAGGCGGGGAGAATCAGCATCATGATAAAAACAAAGTGACTGTTGTCTTATCTGTACTTGGTGTCCTGCATTGTATCCAGCGGATTGAGAAAACATTCTCAGAAAAGGGAATGTGAAGGGAGCAGAGAAACCATAGTGTGAGCTTTGAAGACAGCCTGGCCTGGGTTTAACTGCTGGCTAAACAGAATACCTTCTCTCTCTGGATCTGCTTCTTGTTTGTAAAATGGGGATGTGAAAACCTGTTTTAGGCTACTGGAAGTTTCACTGAAATAGTACATGTAAAGCATGTAACTTGGTAAGTGTCGGTGTGGTTGGTACCTCACCAAGATGGGGGTCAAAATACTTGGGGATGAGGCCTTAGACACATCATTTCTCCTAGACCCCCAGCTCTAAAGTTCCATAAAATGATCAGTTTCATTCTTCTGACTAACCACCCGCTTTGGAATATAATTTGTTCATTTCGCTAACTTGTAAAAATGGAATGTTTAGAGCAGGGGTTAGCGTTTGTCCTGCTGCTTGTTTTTGTAAATGAAGTTTTTCACAACACAGTCACGCTTGTTCATTCATATGGTCTATGCCTACTTTCACACTAAAACAGCAGAATTGAGTAGCTGCAGCAGTATGGCCTGCAAAGATGAAAATAATTACTGTTTGGTCTTTTGCAGGAACAGTTTGCTCACCCTTGGTCTAGAGTGAGAAAACCCTCTCTGTCTTTTTCCCTAGTGTATTTCTTTTTTTTTCTCTTTTTTTCTTTTTTATATTTTCACTTTAAAAAAAATTATTTGGCTGCGTTGGGTCTTCCTTGCTGTGCGCAGGCTTTCTCTAGTTGCAGTGAGCGGGGGCTACTCTTTGTTGCGGTGCACAGGCTTCTCATTGCGGTGGCTTCTCTTGTTACGGAGCACGGACTCTAGGCGTGCGGGCTTCAGTAGTTGTGCCACGTGGGCTCAGTAGTTGTGGCTCGTGGGCTTTAGAGCACAGGCTCAGTAGTTGCGGCGCATGGGCTTAGTTGCTCCATGGCATGTGGGATCTTCCCGGACCAGAGATCAAACCCATGTCCCCTGCATTGGCAGGTAGATTCTTAACCACTGTGCCACCAGGGAAGTCCCCCTAGTGTTTTTCTTGATTTGGTATATTTCCAGGTGGAGATTGGTGGTGGAAGGGGCACTGGTTCAGAAGGTGGAGGTGTCTGCAGTAGATAAGGAGCAGAAGGCTGTTTTTATGTTGAGGTCTTGCCTTTCTGTCTCAGGAAGTGACATACTTGGTAATCTCAGCCAGGATGCAGTGCAGGATGATCTGAACACACTCCGAATGCTGCTGTTGTGTATTTTCTTTCTAATGTCAAGACTGAAGCGTTCCCAGAAGTTTTTAATCTCTTCCTGGGCAGTTTGATTAGAAAACTCTATTTTTAAGAAAGGAGAAGAAAGAAGAAACTTTCTAAAAAGATTTTGTTAGTTTTGCCTTTAAACTCTGAAGATAGTCTCAAGGCATATATTATCCATATTCTTCTGAGTCAGTTAATAGTCCCCTAACTTCTTGAGCACATAGTTTTTGGTAAACTTCCAAAGGCTATTGTCACTATCTTTAATACGGGGCTTGTTACTTCCTATATTAGGAGTAAGTTCAGCTACAGAGCCTAAAAGCCCAAAATAAGTGTTTTAAGCAAGGTAGAAAACAGTGGATTGCTTTCCAGTTTCTTAGCTTCGGACCCCTCGTATCCTACTTGTTATTATCTCAGAAATAGTTTTTCCATTTGCCTCATTTGGTACTTTGTGTTTAGAAATTTCCCCTGCTCTCTGAACTAGATAACCTTCTTTTTCATCTGTGTACGTGTTATACATTCAGTAAACATTTGTGAACTGTTCTCAATAGTAGATGGTATTTATGGGTGAACAGAATGTCCTCGTTCACACTAATAACCTAACACTGAAGAAGAGGATTTAGTTTTTCCCAGCATAAAGTCTAGCAGGAAATACATTCTGGAAGAAACTGGCTGTCTTAAAGATACACGTGGTGTTAGGTCTGTTTGAACATCAGATGAAGCTGACAGGTATGTAAAGGTTCAAGTCTTCAGGTAGCATCCGATGTAGGCTCCCAGCCCGCCCGCCCCCGCTCACCTGATGGCCCGTTGTCTTCCCGTAGGTGGCAGAACTGGTGAAGCCATCGTAGACGCTGCTCTCGGTGCTCTGCGCCAGCTCGTAAAGGGCCGCCTTGGAGGCAGGAGTGGTGGATATAGTTCTGGAAAGCAAGTAAGGCTGTGTATAATGTCAGTTTTTAATGTGGCGTGATCTTTAAGCCTGACTGTAAACTCCGCGTAGAAGGTAATTACTTCTTAAAATATTTTAAATTGGTGGACTTTCGGTTAAAAAGTAATAGGAGGTTGATTCCCTCCAAAAGGGAGTCAGACACCCAGCCTACTCGCGTGGCCCCTCAGAATCACTGTCGCCATAGCCAGTCCTAGGGCATCCGCCACAGCCGCAGGCCGGGAACCACGGCCCGAGACGGCTTCCTTGGCCCAGGGCCGAAGGACAAGAGTTTGGCCTACAGTGGGAGAAAGAGCCCCAGGCCGTGGGAGTGGGAATCTGGCTTCCATGGCGTTTGTAGTTGCAAAGTGGAGAGAGGGAGACCAGCTCTCCTCCAGGTCAGCTTTGGGCAAACGTGGATGAAATTTGGATGACCTCCTGGCCCGTGTCTGTGGCAGTCGGGCTGAAATCCCTGGGCATCTTTACATAAATGGACAGGGAAGAAGATTCCTGTTCTCTGGATTGGTATTACAGATTCCTGTGTGTGAAATGTGGCGTAGTTATGTTCTTGCGAAAAGGCATTGAATTCTTCCTGGTACACACAGGCACACCTCGTCGTGTTGCACTTTTTACAGAGAGAAGGTCTGTGGCGGCCTTGTGTCGAGCAAGCCTCTTGGTGCCATTTTTGCAGCAGCATTTGCTCACTGTGTCGCATTTTGGAGATTCTGGCAATGTTTCAGAGTTTTTCATTATATTTATGGTGATCTTGATCGGTGATCTTTGGTGTTACTATTACAAAAAGATTATGATTTGCTGAAGGCTCAGATAAGGGTTAGCATTTTTCAGCACTGAAGTATTTTCTAATTACTGTATGGTCATTGTCTTTTAGATATAATGCTAGTGCACACTTACTAGACTACAGTATAGTGTAGACATAACCTTTATGTGCACCAGGAAACCAAAGCGTTCATGTGAGTTGCTTTATTGCGATGCTCACTTTATTGCAGTGGCCTGGAACCGAACCCGCAGTATCTCCAAGGTCTGCCTGCGTGTGTACACACAGCCCTTCACTCTCTTAGGAGGCCAGTGAGACTAGCTTCTTTAGACAGACTCAGAGCTCACCAGAGATTTCATGATTTTGCCTTTTATTTCAGACTTAGACATTTAATGAGCACAGTTGTCTTTCCTACCCCCATGGCTTTTGGCCCAGGCAGCGGAAAGCACTGTATCGATCCTGACTGCTTCGTGGGTTTAGTACTGAAGAAAACTCCTTGAAAAGATAAAAGGATGAAATGTTATTTTTAGCTTTCTTAAATGGTAGGGACTTTATGAAGAGGTACTAACTGGATGTTCTGGGATGAACCAGCGCTGTTCTAAATTAGAATGGTGTTATTAAGGTGGTTCTTTGAGCCATGCTGAGGTTTCTCTTAATGAAGATAGAAGGGGGGGGTGGAGTTCAGATACACGTTCCTTATTACACTGAGTGTACTGCTAATTGTTTGAAAGTAAATACTGTTTGCCAAGTAAAAAGAATAATATTAAGGAATGTCCCCAATCTGAGTAAAATAGTTTTCAGTTGAAAGAAGAACTCAAAACTTTTAAGTTGTAGAAATGATTATTGTTATACATATATTTAGAATAGGATTAGTGTTCGTTTTGGCCAAGTTGTAACTTAAGGTTTAATGTCACAAATGACAGGGTAGAAGTGACAGTTCAAGTAAGAAGGACGTGATTGAGCTGACGGACGACACCTTTGATAAGAGTGTTCTTGACAGCGAAGATGTTTGGATGGTTGAGTTCTATGCTCCTTGGTGTGGACACTGCAAAAAGTAAGTGCTTTGTACCAGGTGCTTTTTTAAGTCAGGTGCTTTTTAGTCTGTCCACGTGGCTCACTTTGAAAGAGCTGAACCAGGTCATAGGTAACCTCCAGGATCTCCTCCCCAAAAGCTCTGGCTCTGAATGAATGTTAAACATCGGCATTAGGGCCGAGTGTTTCCTCTCGTCATATTTTCAGTGATTAACAGGGAGCCGGCATCCAGAGTTGGGGGGCGTGGTGGACGAAGGACCAGGAAGTGAATGTGAAGGGGGCATCATGCCTTTCGTAAAGCTACACACAGAGTGTTTCCCAAGTGTGATTTAACCGGATTGGGCAGAAATGCACACACCAGTTAAAGTATTTGTGCTTACAGTTAAAATACACTGTTAAAGCGCAGGTATTTTTCTACAGTCTAGAGCCAGAATGGGCTGCGGCAGCTACAGAGGTAAAAGAGCAAACGAAAGGAAAAGTGAAGCTCGCAGCTGTGGACGCCACCGTTAACCAGGTTCTAGCCAGCCGATACGAGGTGCGTGTGCTTCCGAGGCTGATGTCTTTGTGAGGTGCCCTGTGTTTTCACCTGCTACACCATCTAGTACTCCTGGGCTTTCTAGGACGTGGGAGGGGGGAGGCTAGCCGTTTTGTAATGACGAAATTAAATCGTTTTACTGTTGTAACAAGTGAATCTGGCACTCAAGACTGTTGGGGCTTTTTAGTTTTGTTTGTTTTGTTTTCAGTATCGCACTGCCTATGTGTTTAATGTGAGCCCGAGCTTTCGCGGGTTATTCGTACAGCTTTTGAAATTGGTTTATTTGTTCTAGAGCACATAGACTGTGTTAAGTATATATCCAGGGTTTGAATAAGATTCGGCTAAGCCTGGCAGTGAGACTGTTAAAACCCCCTGATTAACAGACCTCTGTGTGCTGTCCCTTACACATCGATGCAGGCTAGGGAATATTTTTGTTAACATTAAATTACCTGTAAGGTAGTTTTAGAAACCATAAAGATCTTATTTCTTATGAAATGGTAATTTGATTTGTACTCTGATATTTTTTAATAGATTAGGGGATTTCCTACAATCAAGGTATTTCAGAAAGGCGAGTCTCCCGTGGATTATGATGGCGGACGGACGCGATCCGACATCGTTTCCCGGGCCCTTGATTTGTTTTCTGATAACGCTCCGCCTCCTGAGCTCCTTGAGGTAATTAAACCTCTTCAATCACTTGTAGTAAGGGAAGCTTTTCCGGGCTGATGATAGAGGATAGTAAAGCAGTAATAGCTTGCTGTCTTTTCCAGTAAGCTCTTTCTCTTCTCTTTTAAAATTCTCTCTTTAGAGTGTTTTTGTACTTTCAGATGGGGAAAACTTGTCTGAAAATGGCTGCCTGTCATAAGTTTTAGTGCCAAAATAATCGCACTGTGAGCAGAAGTGTACCTTAGCGTCTTAAAAATAGAACGAATCCATTCTTTCATTTATTGCTCTCAAAACAATAGCTAACATCCATTGAGCACCTGACCATGTGACAAGCACGGTTCTGGTGCGTCTGTGTGGACTTTTCTCATTTAATTCTCCTCTGAACACTTAGAGGTAGATACTGTTTTTAATCTCCATTTTAAATATGGGGACACAGGCACAGAGAGCCTCAAATTCATGTGAATGTATGATACGTGTAAATGTGTCTTTTTTATCTGTCCAAACGACTAAATGTCGTAGCCAGGCTACGCGCAGGTATTCTGACCGTCCGTGTGTGTATACAAATGCCTCAGCACCACCGCGGATAGATGGCTGAGGGATAAAAGCAGAAGTCTTCACAGAACGTCTCGTGGTGTTTCTGTAACGCACACAGAAGTGTTACTTGGGAAGAGGCTTATCTAGCTCTTGAGTTGCTTTGCGCGTAACGAGAGTGACGGTGCTCACGCCAGCTTACCTCTGGGCTTTGTGTCACGTGGCCTTCCAACACCCTGTCTTCTGCGCCCCGCAGATCCTCAGCGAGGACATCGCCAGGAAGGCGTGCGAGGAGTACCAGCTCTGCGTCGTGGCTGTGCTGCCGCATATTCTAGACACGGGTATGGCGCGCCGCTTTCCATTCGTTGTGCTGTGTTCCTCGCTCTGAGAACGCTTAATTGACAGATTAATTTTACCCATTCCTTTATTTTTACCTTAAAATTTTTTTGTCCATTTACATCAGGAGCTGCAGGCAGAAATTCTTACTTGGAAGTTCTTCTGAAGTTGGCAGACAAATACAAAAAGAAAATATGGGGGTAAGTTATCGAACTGTCTCAGTGTCGTCCGGGTGGAAGAGTGCAGCGCTGCGCAAAAGCGGCTCCCTCTGTGTTTTCTGTAGGCTCTGTTCCTGGGCTCACTTTGGCATGTTTTTCTATTTAGGATATAAAAACACTGACCACCTAGGAGGAAATGAAGTCATGCAGGCCTCTTATTTATAACACACTCATTTGTACCCCAGTGCACTTTTTCTTAGAGGAATCGTGTTCTGATGGCGGTTGGTTCTAGGCTAGCAGGGAAAAACGCCATTAGTGACAGAGTTCAATTCTAGCAGAGCCTCGAAAGCTAGATAAAGAAAGCAGAAGCAGAGGTGTGTACCCTCTTCTGAGTGAGGGCCGGACGCAGGCAAATGTTTAAAACAAAGCTTGTCTCTGTTTCCATTGTATTAATAATCTTTTTGCTCCATGTCGTCCGTATCCACTGCTGTCCCAGGCACCACGTGTCCCTGCTGTCCCTCTCTCAGTGGCCTCACACCGCCTCCGTTAGTCCAGCAGGTGTTTACTGTGTGCCTGCAGAAGGCTGCATGCCCAAGTTCCTTATTCTTCTCCCTTGTATGAGTGGAGGGAAGAGGTTTTTTTTTAGCGTTTTCTCCTTTTTTTTCTTGTGGCCTCTCTGCGGGGCATGTGGGATGTTACCCCGACCAGGGACCGGACAGCCCGGGAAGCCCCAAGGGCAGAGATGTGGTTGAGCATTCTTGTATGTATTAAATAATGGCATATCCTTAACTTTTAAAAAGAAGTTGTTACACTGCTGAAGAATGTGCTTAATAACCCAAACGATGTTGGTAGGATTTCAGGTGACAGAGAAAATTCATCAGGTTTGTTGGACAGTATTTTGGGGACTGAGGGGAAAAACAGTCCTAGAGATAGACCAGTCCATTTGGGGGACTTCCGGGGTTAGGGTCTAGGGAACATAGGAGAGGAACTGTAGTTACTTCAGAGCACATCTAGAACACATTATTTTAAAAACTAATCTTGAATTTTTCATTTATTTTTTCACCTATTTCATTCAAAAGATGTGTAATCTTCTGCTCTTTAATTGTTAGTCAGGTTCTGACCAACTCAAAGGGGATCTTTGCCCTAAAACCAACCTGCTTTTCTAGGTGGCTGTGGACGGAAGCCGGAGCCCAGCCTGAGCTTGAGAATGCGCTGGGGATCGGAGGGTTTGGGTACCCCGCCATGGCGGCTATTAACGCACGCAAGATGAAATTTGCTCTTCTGAAGGGATCGTTCAGTGAGCAAGGCATTAATGAGTTTCTCAGGTAATTCCTTGCTTCTTTGAGTTGTTTTTGTTTTGTCTCTTTGTTTGGTTCTATTGTGGTAATTGGTTCCAAACTAGATTTATATAGACTAGGCAATAAATGGAATAGTTTTGTATTTCACATTTCAGAGAATTAACGTTTATAAATTAGAGCTTTGGAGTCGTCTTCCTGTGCGGTGGAAGTCTTCTACTTAGTGAGTGATACTAGCACATTCCTCCTCTCGGGCCACCTCGCCATTCTGTGCACTTGGCATTGGGCTTGTCCTCATTCTCATAAAGGTCTCATATGGGCTACAAGCAGTCCCGTCTCACCCACTCCCGCTCTAGGCTGCTTTGTACCCCTGACTTCAGGTGATAGAGTTTCCACCCCTGGGCATTGGATTTAGAATGTAGTTATTTGAAAATGAGTGCACTAACTGAAGTGACTCCAAAACGTGCAAACAATATGATAGGTTCTCAGACTCAAAACCAATTTACAGAGCTCGCTAAGCTGCCCTGTTGTTCAACTCATCCTAAAACTGACTTAGTCTTCATTTAGGCAAATACAGAATGTTAACCCATACTTTTCTTAGATTTGTGGTGATTTGATTAATGCCTCTTCCCTATTAACTGTGAGTTCCACAGAGTTTGAATCTTTTACACAAAACTTACCCCTAGTTGCCACTGTAGAGCCTGGCTGGTAATAAGCTCTTGTAAATATTTATGAATGAACGATTGACTTCTTGTCTCTGGAACAGTTTCAGTTAGGAAAGGCATCCCTACCCTCAGGGACATTGGCAGGAAGACTACTCATAAGTGTGCTTCATCCTTTTTCAACAGCGAATTCCAATCTAGAAAACCTTAGAGCTCTGAGTATAGGAGAGTAGTAAGTAACCTTGAGACTAAGCCTCTGGACTCACGTAAAGTACAGAGGAGGTAAATGCTTCCAGGAACAACAGCATGTTGTAAACTTGAGACAGTTACTTTTGCTTGAGATCATACAGGTCACTGGTTCTCAAACTTTGTGTCTTGGAGTTAACAGAAAACCTCAGATTACCAGTGGAGAAAAGTCTGCGGTAATGAATAGGAAGGAAACAAAACGTGGCAGTATGCTTGTTTCTAGCCACATGTGAGTCTTCTTTTCTAAGGAGACTGAACTTGTACGGAGCATGTCACTAGTGAGGAGACTGCTTCCAGCTGGCCGGGGTGGGGCCTGGCAGAGAGCTGGCGGATACACCTGCTTGGTGGCGAGAGGCACCAGCGTACGTACTTGAAAAACCACACACCTGCCACGTTCTGCATGGCTATTGGAAAACCAAGGACAAAAACCATCAGTGCGTATACGCAGGTCGTCAAACAGCCCATAGAAGTTAATGGTAACAGTGAAGCTAAACTAACAATTTATAAATGTAGGGGCAGCAATTGAACACTGTGGTCAACCCAAGGTGACATTAGTGGTTTCTGCATCTTTCCTTAAGAATGTCATGTTATGGGAGTTCCCTGGTGGCCTAGTGGTTAAGATTCCGGGCTGTCACTGCCATGGCCTGGGTTCAGTCCCTGGTTGGGGAACTGAGATCCTGCAAGCTGCACGGTGTGGCCAAAAAAAAAAGTCATGTTGTGTTCTATTGGAGTAGCAGCCAGAAAAGGCAAGTATATAATTGTACTTTACGCCCCCAGAAGTGAAAAAGGGCCTGAGTCATATATTGGCTTGGCCAGAAAGTTCGTTCACGTTTTTCTGTAAGATGTCAAGCGAACTTTCTGGCCAAGCCGGTATATGCGTTCGTGGCCATTCAGTTTGAAGGCAGTGGCCATGCTTCTCCAGGCTTTCTTAGTTAGAAGAGAGATCTGTTAGCATTTAGCCTAAAAGGAAGATGGAGCCAGAGGGCAAGTGCGTAATTGAGCAATTAAAAAACCTTTTTTGTTATTTTTTAAATGATGATTGAACTCTCTGCCCTCAAGGTTTTGTTCCTTTTTGAAGGTTTGACATCTTTCCTCTAGTCTGTTTGCTTTTGCCGCTGACATTATTAAGTAGGAACCTAGAGGCTGATGTCGGGAGATAATAAATAACCTGATTAAGGACACAACTAGTAAGAAGCAGAACTGCTGACTTTTTATTATATACACGGGTTTGTGTTTCCCACATAAACCAGAGCCTGGATTGTCCTGTGCCTTTCCCTAGTAAATTGAGCCATTCTGGCGGACGTAGTAGCCTGCGTGTGACACAGGTCTGACTTATTGCGCTGAATACCTCTGTCCTACCCATACAGCACAGTTCATGGAATGGTGGTAAAGTGGGCTTTTACATATTTATAATCCTGTTTTCTGAATGTAACTGGCATGTGTACATCAAGGTTGCTCAACGTGGGCACTCTCAACATTCTGGGCCGGGTAGTTGTTTGTCTTGTGCATTATAGGATGTTTAGTAGTATCCCTGGCCTCTACCCCCGGATGCCAGCAGTGTACACGCACACACACACACACACACACACACACTCACACTCAGTGATTTTTGAGTTGTGACAATCAGAAATGTCTTCAGACATTTGCCGGATGTCCGCTGGGGGCAAAAATTGCCCTCAATTCCAGAACCGCTGACACACGTTGTCAAGTGTGCGAAGGAGCCAGAAGCGACGGGTAAAATTACCCAGTTTTCCTACCGTGCACAGTAACTATTGTCGGACACATACAGGAAACTTGACATCCTGTTTGTTTTTCTTTTACCCATATTCTTTTTTTTTAATCGAAGTATAATTAATTTACAAATGTGTTAGTTTCAAGTGTACAGCGAAGTGATTCAGTTATGCATATATTTATATATGTATTTTTCCATTTCTTTTTCCATTATAGGTTATTACAAGGTATTGCGTATAGTTCCCTGTGCTCTACAGTAGGACCTTGTTGTTTATCTGTTTTATATATAGTGGTGTGTAAATGTTAATCCCGAACTCCTAATTCTAAGCACCCTTCACCGAGGATATCTGGAGGCGCCTTTTTTTTTTTTTTTTTTTTGCGATACGCGGGCCTCTCACTGTTGTGGCCTCTCCCGTTGCAGAGCACAGGCTCCAGACGCGCGCAGGCTCAGTGGCCATGGCTCACGGGCCCAGCCGCTCCGCGGCATGTGGGATCTTCCCGGACCGGGGCACGAACCCGCGTCCGCTGCATCAGCAGGCGGACTCTCAACCGCTGCGCCACCAGGGAAGCCCAAGGGGGCGCCTTTTATAAAGCAGCCTTGCTCACCGTCTGGTGATCGCCTCTACATCCTTCCAGGGAAATGTTTATTGATACCTGCCAAAGTCAAAACCTAACACACTGTTTCGTGGTACAACTCTTCTGTCTGAAAGCTTGACATGTGTGAAAATTGCCACCATCACCTATAGATCATTGAGGGGGCCTGTGGGTTCTGCTTCCTGTTAGAAATCTGAGAAAAGGATTTCAGTTTTAAGGTACCATCTTTCAAAAAGCCTTTCTAAAGTTAGTGTGGAATTTTGTTAATCAAATGTTAGTGTTGGTCTAGACCATGTTCTGGGTCAACTTTGATCGTTTTTACACACTTAAGTTGTATTTTAGCAAGATATGTTTGCTATTTTGTTTTAATTATTGGTAGTACCTGGCTTTACCTACTGCCAAGGCCTTAGTCAGGAATGTCATTATATTGTCATCTGGTTACATTGTTGTCCCTGATTGAAAAGATAATACTGTTCATGAAGTGCTTTTCCGGGGAGGGAGGTGAGAAATGCCTCTGTGCGGACATAGCAGGGAGTAGGGAAATCGTTACTTTTGAAAAGTTGTTTCTCCATCCGCACCAGCAGTCCGTCGTTAACCCCGTGCTCTGCTCACTTTCCCCTAAGGGAGCTGTCTTTTGGGCGTGGATCTACAGCCCCCGTGGGAGGTGGGGTCTTCCCTGCCATCAGCACCAGAGAGCCCTGGGACGGCAAGGACGGCGAGGTGAGTCCCGGGGCCGAGCTGTGTGTGAGCAGGACTCGCTGTCGGGGCTTTGGTCCAGCCCCTTACTTTCCCGATCCCTGTGCATCTTTGCTACTTGTAAACCAGACCTTTGCATCACACCTAAGCCTTGCCGTGAGCATAACCTGAAGAATCACCCTCACGGGCCTTTTGGGGTGTTCTTTGTCGCAAGACCCTTCATCCCATCCTCCGTATTACACGGTGCTACGTGGCATAGGATATTCGCGACAGAGACACCGAGATCGATTTCAGCGAGGTTGCTTTCCTGACTGTTACCTGTAAAGTGAACGTTTGAGCTAGAATTCATTAACTCTGAGAGAAGCACGAGATTGTAGCTTTGAAATGAGCATTTATTCCGGTACACTTCTGCCCACCCCCCTCCAAAGGACCAGTTAAATAGCTGTTAGTTTTCTATCTATATAATAATAGGCAAACTTAAAAGCAGGAGCTGGACTGGGGAGAAACTTGTGACCAGAGCCCCTCTGGAAGTTCAGTGCTCTGTAAACTGAGATGCCAGACTTCCAGGTCGCCCTGTCTGTGGTTCCGTGTAGACCCTGCAGGGCCTGATGGTGGCTTTCCGTTTTACAGCTTCCCGTGGAGGACGACATTGACCTGAGTGACGTGGAGCTCGACGACCTGGAGAAAGATGAGTTATGAGAGGTGCTGCACAGACTCGAGTTTTCTTTTCTTGGGAGCGGATTTTCCAGCAGTGAAGGAACATTCTTTCCAATCAGATGGATCTACCAGTGGCCTTTTTAACCAAGAAGTAACACTGATTGGTCATTTGAAAACACTGCAACAGTGAACTTCTGCGTCTCAAGAAAACAGTGAAAAATTCTGTGAATTGTCACAGCCAGTGAATTGGGTTGTTTCTGTCAAATAATATTTTGAAGAAAACTGATGGGCTGTTTAAGCGTTTTTCCCTCCCTCTGACTGCTGCTTGAATGTTCTTGGAGGCTGTTTCTTACATACCAGGTTTTTTAATGTGATCCTTTCCTTTGAATATTAATTGCTTTTTTCCATTAAAGAATAAAACTATTTTGGACAATGCCAATAAATGTATGAAATTAGTGTCCACATCCTAAATTCAGTAAATTAGTACTATGAAGGGATGACCTTGATGTCTCTCCTCCCTGTAAACCTGTGGTTCACATGGCACCGTCTGGATGCCTGCCACCACACAGAGTTTACACGTGTCCTGCAAGGCTGAGCGTCAACTGTGAGTGAAGCGTAAAGCGAGCTTACACAGAGGATGAGAAACGATGGTCGAGTGAGAGCTGCATCCCGCCCCCGCTGTTCGTCTTCGGGCCATCACCAGCGGCTGCTAGGGTATACAGCTGGGAATACAGTTAGCTCACGGCTTTTAATACGCTATTATTAAACCCTCACAAAATGTCCCTTAAGACGTGAAATAAGCGGCAGGTTAGCAGTTTATAGGAAGTCCCCATTTATGTAAAACATTCAGAAAAGTGAAGCTTTGAATCTGTTAGACTGTAAATGAAGAGACAATTCAAAGGATTGAGAACATTTCTTTATTGTAACTTAAAAAAAATAAATACAACTGTAACTAATTTTTGTGAGCAATATTTCTCTAAAAATTTAAATTCTGTAGGATACTTAAACTCTTCTCTGGCTAAAGGAAAGAAGTGTCTGTGGTAATTTGCACAAATATGCAAGTTTAGCAGTGCCGGCTCATCTTTCTAGTCAAGAAGACCAAGGTCGATGTGGAAATAGACGTAAGGAAAGTAGTCTTGGTTGCTGAGTTGCAATCCAGGGATCTCCACGGATGCCTGCAAAAGACATGGTCACATTCTAAGTGCATGAATTCGTTTCTTGTTTTACTTTTCTGTTTGAGGAAAGCTCTCTAGGCATTGACTGTATTTTCTGCCCCACCGTCCGCCCCCTACCCCAAACACACACACAGCCTCTTGTTAAACTTTCACATTTGTAAAGTGTAGATTTTCCTAACAGTCTGGCAGGTACCACTTTTGGAAAGTACCTCCCATGTGGAGAGGCTGACCTTACTGTAGAAAGGCAGCTCTTTCTGGATAAAAATATACCTACATCCAATATACTTGCGGCTCCAACTTCATCCAGATGTCTGAAGACGGAGTTCAGAACCTCTCTTAAACGTTTGGTGGATGACTTCTTATGCGGCTGGAGGAGAACCGCCTGGAAGTTCACTGGCAATCCATACCTGTTCAAAGTGCAGAGGAGTTACTGCAGATACGGGTAAAATGAACCTGACACTGTAGTGAGAATGAAAAACGAGGCAGCATAGCTCAGGAAAAGAAAACTCGAGTGCAATGTCTGCGGTCAGAAGTGAGGCTAATTGCTAGATCCTTGTGTGTGGAAAGATCTCTAGAATATGCTCACCCACTTCTGATGGTGACAGTTTTTTGACTATAGAGCCACGGGGTCTCTGGGGTGTGTGGAATCATCAGGTGGTGAGGGGTCAAGCTGAATGGAGGCTGTTTGACTAAATATTCTGACTCCAAAGCTTCGTCTAAAACCCAGCTTAGCTGACATACTTTTCTCCACTGAAAAAAGCACACGCACACACACGCAAATCTGGTTTATCGAGATTGTGAATTCCTTTTGCTGAGTTTTGGGTGGACAGAAAGGACTTTAAATGGACTTTGTGTGCATGAGTACCTCTGAAACCACCTGCTGGCAGCTCTTCGTGTGGTGGTATCTCAAAACACACTGAGCACTACATCAACAGGAACACGCATTCTGTGACTCTCAGTGTTTTTACAATACATGTCTATACTACCAGTGCGCAAAGGCTTGGATGTTCGATACTTATCACCTGTGCTTCTTCATGCCGGAGCCCAGCATGTGAAAGCTGGCCTTAAGATGCCCTTTTACTGCCTGACCTGTTAGTATTACTTAGTTTGAATTTCTCAGTCAATGCCCATAAACTAGCCCCTGGCTCTCCCGTCCTCATTTCTGGCTGCTAATGGTGCAAAGTGTTCACTCAAGTCCTGAGGTCTCCTGGTGGATCTGCAGAAAGGTGAAGTAAATACGTGAAAGGGCCATTTGTTAATTGCTTCACTGTAACCAAGCGTAAGACGCACCTAGTCCCGTTGCCTTAGAACACTGGGTGAGCGGGGCCCCACCAAACCCGAGAGGCGAGGGCCACAGAGGCCGGCAGATGCTGGCAGGGATGGCGGGGACACCTGCGCTAGATCGTGGGTGAGAGGATGGCCCAGCGGACCGCCCTCATTCCTTCTTTGTTCCTTGTCACCAAAGCTCCGGTCACCCAGATGACGCTGAGGACAGGGTTGTAGTGCTTCTGGAGAGCCCCTATTACCCGGACGCGCAGTAACCCTCGCCCTGCCTTCCCTCCTGAACTTCCTCCCCGAGCTCCCAGTGCCCTGGATACCCACCCCACACCCTCGACCTCACCAGCGCAGCTCTACCCGCTTACTACAGGGAAGTCTGCAGCCTTCTCACCAATCTCACAGCCCGGGCAACATGTATGCCAGGAGATGGCATTCCAGCTCCCAGGTGCAGTTGCTAGACCATCACTCTGCTGCCCGGACACGGAACCTGCCTCTGCCGCCCTCCAATCCGGTCATCGCACCGTATTCATCAGCAGGTTGCTCTGGAAGATTACCCTCCTGAACAAGGACCCCGTCTTTTGAGCTCTCCTCCCCTGACCAGCCTGTGAGCTCCTTGCAGGCAGCGGTCCGCATCCGTCTTGTTCACTCACGGCTCCCCAGTGCACGGCGGATAACAGGCACCCCATCAGCACTGGCTGAACGAATGCTCCTTGCCCCTCATCCAGCCTCCACGCCCTGCACCCCTTTCTCAGCCCACTCCCCTCTTGGTTTCAGGGTTTGCACGTTCTTCCAGATCCTTCCAGCCCTTTCCCTGCCAGCCCTCCCTCCAGGTCAGTTTAGTGAACACCTCCCCATCCTGCTCAGAACCAGCTTTCCAGGATCGGCGGGTCAGCTCTCTGCTCCTGCCTCCTCCAGGCTGCCCCCCTGCTGCCCCCTCCTGGACGCTTCAGTAGAGGAGCCTCCTTCCCCTCCGCGCCCCCTGGCGGTGAGCCCTCCACCTGCACCCTCCGTGCTGAGAATACTGCAGCCGCCACCCTCCCCTTTAACATGGCACGACTGCAGCTCTATTTACAACAGCCGGGACATGGAGGCAACCCAAGTGTCCATCGACAGATGAATGGATAGAGAAGATGTGGCACATGTATACAATGGGGTATTACTCAGCCATAGAAACGAAATTGAGTTATTTGTAGTGAGGTGGATGGACCTAGAGTCTGTCCTACAGAGTGAAGTAAGTCAGAAAGAGAAAAACTAATACCGTATGCTAACACATATATATGGAATCTAAAAAAAAAAAAAAAAGTGGTTATGAAGAACCTCGGGGCAGGACAGGAATAAAGACACAGATGTAGAGAATGGATCTGAGGACACCGGGTGGTGGAAGGGTAGGCTAGGACGAAGTGAGAGAGTGGCATGGACATATATACACTACCAAATGTAAAATAGATAGCTAGTGGGAAGCAGCCGCATAGCACAGGGAGATCAGCCCGGTGCTTTGTGACCACCTAGAGGGGTGGGATAGGGAGGGTGGGAGGGAGGGAGATGCAAGAAGGAAGAGATATGGGAACATATGTATATGTATAACTGATTCAGTTTGTTATACAGCAGAAACTAACACACCATTGTAAAGCAATTATACTCCAATAAAGATGTTAAAAAATAAAAAAATTCTACATGTCCAGAAATAAAACAAACAAACATGGCACCATCATGCCCTGTTTAAAATAAAAATTCCCTCAACTCCCTCCCGCTCTCACCCCACATCCGAGAGCACCCAGTGTCCTATGTCACCCAAGCATCGTTCAGCCACTACACTCGAGCTGCCCACACCAGTGACCTCCCAGCGGCCCCATCCCAGAGACAGCTAAAGCCTTAACCTTCTGATCCCTGACTCACCCATCTCTCCCTCCTCCGGCCTCTGACATCACACAGGCTTCTTTGCTTCCACTCCTTAAATGCTGGTACATTCCCCTAAGCGACTCTCTGTGGGTGAACCCATCCACACACATCAGTCATCACTGGTGCTCCCTAATATCCATTCCCCACTAGAGCTTCTCCCAAGATCCAGACTAATGACCCAGCTACCGGCTTCTCCAGTCTCGCCGTGGTCCCACCACTCACCCAGGGCCCGTTTCCATTCTCACCTTGGGTGATTTAAGCCCGATTCACTTCACCCTGAGAATGAACCAGCACTTCCTCAGCTGAGGACTGGTCCGCTTCTCTTTGATTTGATTCAGGCCACAAACGTGGGGCACCTCCTCTTTGTCTGACTCTGCGCTGGGTGACAGGCAGTGAGGCCAAGTCACCCCAGCCCTCCCCTCCAGCTCTCAGGGTAGGGAAAAAGGGCAGAACCAGTTCTGAGGAAAGACACAGCAACAAGTGCGAACCGGGGGAGAAGACCTATGCGGGGTCCGAGGGTCAAGAAACAGGCGAACTTTACCCATCTGCTCTAATCAACTTGTTGGTTCAACATCTATTTTCTTAGCTTACGCTCTCTCCATACGATGGAATATGAAAAAGCCATTAAGGAGGAGCGAGTATCTCTATGCA
The DNA here is from genome assembly GCF_003676395.1 of Aethalodelphis obliquidens. Classification (NCBI taxonomy): domain Eukaryota; kingdom Metazoa; phylum Chordata; class Mammalia; order Artiodactyla; family Delphinidae; genus Aethalodelphis; species Aethalodelphis obliquidens. The sequence continues at coordinate 35,910,403 of NW_020837956.1, forward strand.
TACTGATAAGACTATAATGCAAAGCAGATGAAAAAAGCAAGTTGCAGAACGTTAAGTATAAGTGATGACATTTGGGGGATGAGAAGAGTCTTGAAACCATTACCTGGGATGATCTATGGGCAGTGGGGCTGCGAGGAACTTACATACTTTCCACAGTACATATTTCTGAACTTGAATTTTTTTTTTTACAGTGTTCATGTATTACAACTATTCAGGAGAAATAAAAAGTACAGTTTTTGAAAATGTCATACATTGATAGTTTTGGAAGGAATTATTCTTGCATATACTCAGTTTTACTGAGCTTAAACAAGATATTAGGGACCTCCCTCTCGACCTCTCACTTGAGCAAAACGGGCATCCTGTAAGGATGGGCAGGCTTTGCCACACTGGGCCTAAGAAGCCCTGATTTTCAAGGTGAGCAGGGACAGACTGGGGCCCGTCTACACTGTCGATGGCTGGAACACTCCAGGTCATCTCGAGTGTCCCTTCAGCCCAGCGCCACGATCCTTGCCATTACAGGGGTCTGAGATGGTTCAGAGGATGAGGAACCACCATCAGAGCCGGTCTGTATTTGGACAGAACCACAGTGGCAGCCACGTGGAGGATGCACTGAACGCAGGGGCCCAAGTAACAGCTGGGCGGGAGAGAAAGCAAAGGCAGGATGGAGCGCTGTCAGGGGTGCGTGAGGTGCAGGGAGGTGCGGGGGGACGTGAGGATGAGGCAGCGGAGGTGTCCAAGCGGGCCCTGAAGGTTGAGGAAGGACCTGAGGCCACCGGTAGAAACGGAGATCAGGAGGAAGGGACGGGGAGGGAAGATGAGTCGGGAATCCAGTGAAGCCGGTCGGGAAGTGCACGGCAGCAGAGACCTAGGAAGCCTGGGCAGGAAAGAGAGAGCAGGGCAGTCAGCCTGGCGGAAGGGGCCCAGCAACACCACCCCAGAGGGGCCGAGGGGCCCTGGAGCCTGCAGGCCAGAGCAGGCCAAGCTTTGGGAGAAGGGGGCAGCGGCCGTGAGCAGTGCTGCCGAGACCCCCCCATAGTTCAGGACACGGGATATGTTCAAACACAGGAGAAAGCAGGCTTCAACAGATATTTCCTGTTTGATCCCAGTTTTGTAAAAATTTTGTAAAAATAATGCATATCTGCGGAATCTAAAAAGAAATGATACAAATGAACCTATTTACAAAACAGAAACAGACTCACAGACTTAGAGGATGAATTTGTGGTTACCAGGGGTGAAGGGTGGGAGGAACGGACAGTTAGGGAGTTTGGGATTGACATGTCCACACTGCTATATCTTAAAGGGATAACCAACAGGGACCTACTGTAGAGCACAGGGAACTCTGCTCCATGCTATGTGGCAGCCTGGCTGGGAGGGGAGTTTGGGGGAGAATGGATACATGCATATGTACGGCTGAGTCCCTGTGCTGTGCACCTGAAACTATCATCACAACACTGTTAATCGGCTATAGTCCAATATAAAATAAAAAGTTAAAAGAAGTTACGCATGTCTGCAAATTTAAAGAAACAAACCCCAAAACTCTGAAGGATGCTGGTACACCAGCATGTTAGCAGTGTTTCCTCTTGCTGCTTTCACTCTTTGGGATTACCTATAGTTTCTACAAAACAGTGAACCTAGTTTGCATTTGTTTAAAAAAAAAAAAAGGTAAAGTAAGTTTAGCTGTTGTTGGTTCGGTTTGGTTTGGGTTTTACTTTTTGTGCGGCCTTGAGGGTTAGGCCTCAAAGCTCAAGGATGGAGACGGTCGGTGCTGGTGTTTCTTCCAGGAGCCCCTGGCCCCTGGTGGGCTGCACAGAGGGGGTGGGCGCAGCAGGACACTAACCCCATGACCGGCAGGAAAGGGCCAGAGCACCGGACAGCAGGGGCCCTCAGGACTGAGGGAAGGGTTATTTGACGGAGGAAACCCTAAGCCTGTTGCCAAGAGCCAGGAGTTGCAGAGGAAGAGGGTAGGAAAGCCAGGGCGCGTCCCAGAGGAGGCTGGAGGGGCCAGAAGAGGGGTGGCAGAGCCCAGGTGGCCCCGGAGCTGGCTACGCCCGCCCGCCCACCGCAGGACAGCCCAGGGCGGGTGTCTCGTCCACGCACCTGAGCACAGACTCCACAAACACTCTCAGGGCCTTGATGTGGATCCAGGCAATAAAGGCTTCGCTGAAGTTCACCTTGAGCCATCGCAGCAGCGGGCCCTGCAGGGACAGGAGTGCGGTGACCGCTCCCGGCCAGTCCACCCAACGCCCGGCCAACAAAGGACGTGGGTTTCAACAGAGCAAGCCCCGAGCTGAGAAGAAACGCCCAGGGGCCAGCAGGAGCAGCGAGGCGGTCCGACGAGGCCAGGGTGAGGCCCAGGCCCACGTTCTCCAGGGCACCTGGCGCTGGGGCAGCTCAGTGGGCCTGCCAGCCAGCACACGCATGGGGCCATCACCCACCGGGCTGCGGGGGGCGGACAGCCCCTGACCTCGGGGCGTTCAGAAGGCAGCCAGCAGGCTTCTGGCTGACACTGCGCCGCCAAGGAGCCCCCCTTCTCGAAGGCTCCACTCCAAGTCCCGGCACCATCCACCAGCCACCACTTCCAGGGGGTTCCTCACAGCCCCACTGCACGTGGCCACAGCCACTGTCGCTAATGCTGGCATGGCTGGTCCTCCTCGGATGCCCACAAAGGTCAGGGGTGGGTCAGGGGCGGGCACCCAGGGGAAGAGAGCTGAGCTGCCTGACCACCATCCCCCAGCCGGGACCTGCCCCATCACCAGCTCCAGCCACCGCCAGCCAGGACAAAGGCACCCTGGCCAGCAAGCACCAATCATTGCTGGGGGAGGGGGAGGGGGAGCGGGAGGGGCAGCTCTCAAGAGACCCTGCAGATTAGGAGGAAGGCATGATTCTGGAATCCCTGAATTTAAGACCTCAAAAGCCATAGTAGATAACAGGAAACGCAAGGATTTGCTTTCTCCAAAGATGCCTGCGCGGGCAAGGACATGCGAGCCGGGGAACCCCAGGGCTCCCGGGGAGATGCTTACCTCACCCTCGCCCTCACTCTCTCTCTCTCTGTCGTTCTGCCCCGCAGCGGGCCTATCAGGGTTCCCTAGCGGGGTTACCTTAACCTGGTGGTCCGGGAAGGTGGATGATCCCTTTTTAAGAGCAACACAGGAAGTTTGCTAAAGGCACAGAAATGATTTATTAATCTTTCAGCAAACATGCATCACAAACAAACAGAAATCATTCTCACGGCCTGAAAAGCACCTGAAGGTGGGCTCAGGCGTGCCGGCCCACCCTCGGCACTTGCGTGCTGGTTGGACTGGAGGTGTGCCGGTGCCATTGGCACTCCCCCTCCAGGGCGGGGGTGTTCAAGTCCCCGGCTTCCATATTCCAGGGGCAGAGCCCACAGCCCCTCCCCCGGCCTGGCCTCGGCCAGGAGCTGCCCCTCCCTGGACCGTCTGTGCAACCAGCTCCGCCTTCCGGGCTGTCTGGGCTGAGTCAGGGTGTCTCTCCCAAGTCCAGCTCACAGTAGCCTCCTTGGCCGTCAGGATGCACTTAAGCATGTTACATGCAGAAAACTGGTCAGGCGTGCTGTTAGCACACATTCGACCCTTCATCAACCTTCTCTGCAGACAGGTGCAAAGAGCGGGAAAATCCCATCCTGTGCTCTCAAAGGGAACTGACACCCAGGACCTAGGTAACAAAAGGACGGACGCAGGATGCTGGTCCTATGCACCTCCAAAAAGCCTAAAGGGGGAGAGAGATTCTTAAGAAGCCGGGGTCGGGCTGACCCCCGCTGACCCCTGCTCGCTGGCGCCCAGCAAGAGCCTCGCAGGCAACTTCAAGTTTCCAAGTTAGTTTGTCCTTCGGAGCTCCGCCTCCCCTCCACGGAGACCGGGCAGGGCTCCCGGGGTGGGGGAGCAGGGAGCGGAAGTCTACACCACACGAAAAAACGCCAGTGAGCAACCTGAGACAGGGGCGCAGGCGCTGGGCTCGGGTGTATCACCCGGGGGTCCGTGCCAGCGCGGACGTGGGTGCCAAAGACTCGCCCTGGCCACCTGTGAAAGGTGCCACCGCCTAGCGCCCTCCAGAGACACCGCGGGGGCTCGGGCCAGGACTAAAGCAAGCGGGGAAAGGGCTCAGCTAAAGAGAAGGCTGGAACCTTCCTGGGATATTAGGGGTCCGGGCGAGCTCAGGTGGAGGAGGAAACCCTTTGGATCTCAGCTCTTGCTGGTGAGCATCTTTCCTGCCTGGTGAGTCGGGTCCGAGGCCAGGGGCTTAGGGCTCCAGCTCAGCCCTTAGTCTCAGGGAGGGCCCGGGAGCCTTGGCCCAAGCCCGACAGACTACAGCTCTAAGAAGTGTGTGTTCCCTCGGCGCGCACACACGTGTCCACACACGTATGCGTGCGTGTGCGCGCGCGTGCCTTTCTCCTCGGGGACAGAAGGGTTTTATACGATCAGCTCCCATTTCCTCCTCAGAGGGGGATGGGTCCATCCAGTGGGGCTCTGGGGACCCCATTTCCGGGGCCCCGTGGCTGGTTCTCACTCCTGATGGGACCAGGTGTCTGCAGTCCCTGTGCAAAGGCCATGGACCCAGAGAGGTCAGGCGGGATGCACAGAATCCCCCAGCCCGAGGCAGGAGGAGGCCCGGGGCACAGGCACAGCCCCACGGGAGGCACTGGCTCTTCACCCAAACACACACTCACAGCTTCGTGTTTACACACCAACTTTCCTCACCCCTCCCTTCCTCTCTACTCTAGAGGCTGAACTGGAAGTTTCTCTGAGAACCCTCCCTGGGGGGACTGCAGGGCAGGGGACCTGAACACATGCCCCCCGGCCCAGCCCCGCTCTGAGCTGAAGGATGCTGAGTCCCGAAGGTGCCCATTCTACAGAGCGACTTTCTCAAGGCTACCCCATTCACGTTTCAAAAATGAAAATCTGTTTTTCTCTCTCTTGAGCTCAGCTGCCCTCACATGAGAAGGTTCTGAGTGGCTGTGGCTGGAAGTCTCTCGGATAAGCACCCACTCTTTGCTAAAAGCCTTGGGGAGGTAAACACAGGTGCTGGTGACGGGGATGTCACAGCATGCCCGGACGTCACACGGACCAGGGCTTCGGGTGACAGCTACCTGCACTCTCCAAGGCGGCGGCCCTGCCGCTCTCAGCACAGGCGCTCCTGCCCGGAGCCCTGATAGCCTCGCTCGACCCCAGGCGGCCAGGAGGGTCCTCTCCCAGGGCCAGTGCCCGTTCACCTCTCAGAGCCTCACTTCCTCCTCTGCAGAATGGAGCTAAGAGTTCCTTCCCGGAGGGCAGTGCCGGGCTGGGTGAGATCTCCTACAGCAGGGCTCACGGCTCATGTGTCACCTCCAGGTTACCGGTACTTGTCACCCTCCCCAGACCCTGTCTGGCAGCCCCAGGAGTGTGCACCGGGCAAGTAGGGATGTTGGCGTGGGTGTTGGGACTTAGGCGGGGCCCTTCTGCTCCAGGCCTTGGGTGCGCGGGCACCAGCCAACGCCTTCAAGAAAATCCTCGGGGCCTGTATCATAGACTCACGTATTGTTGCTTCCTATCCGACAGCAGTCTGGTCATCTCTTCCCTTTCCCTTTTAATTTCTTTTTCATCATAGTAAAATTCACGGACAGTGAACCTTAAAACAAGCAAAGGAGAGGCTTCCGCTAAGAAGCTTCCAGTCAGAGCAGAGACCCCCCCCTCCAGTGGAGACAAACCAAACCCGGAGAAACCCACCGAGGCCAGCCCTTACTTATTCTCTTTGGCTTTGGTTTTGAAATCGTCAATCACTTTTCGAAACAGAGTCACGGTGAAGAGGCCACACTCGTTGTCCTCAGCTATCAACCTGTGGGAGAGAAGCGTTTGTTCACTGGACTCACCATCAGGCCCCGGAGCTGGGCCGGAAGGAGCCTGTCCTCTCCCCGGCGGGGTGGGTCGCTGCAGGGGGAGCCTGGTGGCCCTGGCGGCGGCGAGGGTGGAGAAAGCGAGGGCGTCCCTTCCTAGCGCCTAACTCCTGGCTGCGCGGTGTCAGCTGCCGGCGCCTTCCCGGCGTCTCCTCTCCTTCTCTCACCCTCCAGGCTAGGGCTCCAGGGGTGACCCAAACGCCGAGACCTGCTCGGATCTGGGGTGGGCCCCAGGTCACGAACTGGCCGAGAGCAAGCTGCATGCAGGTCTCAGTCACCTGCTGCGCCGAGCGGGGCGCGCCAGCTCCCACGCGCTGTGGTTGCAACGAAGCAGAGGAAAAGGTTCCAGATGGAGGAAACCATCCCACGTGGGCATTTCACGTCCAACGGCACAATGTTCTAACTAGACACGGTCTCCCTGGCACACCTTGATGCAGGACCACTGCGGTCGCTGTCCTCAATGTGGGGGTCACTGGGGCCCGTGGTCTGAGCGTCTCTGAGTCCCGCTGGCCAGATGACCTGACCATGGGCACCCTTGGGCCCAAGCAGGGTCTTGGGTCACCTTTGCTGCTTCTCTGAGCCCACACCCATAGGGGCTGACCCAGGTTCCAGAAACCTTTCCAGAGTAAGCTCAGCAGACTCTCAGGTGCCCCCCGACAATGCAGGGCCTGGGGGTTCTGGTCTGAGAAGTCAAGCCATCCCCTGAAGCAGCCTCTCCTGGCAGGAGTTCCCAGCACTTGGCCATGGAGAGCCAGCATTGGAGAGCAGTGAATGCTCCTGCCAAGCAGGCCAGCGTCGAGGGCCAGCTCCTCTGCCGGCCTGTACGCCCTCCTCCTCCAGCCTCCCCTGGTGACCTCAGGCTGTGACTGTCCTGGCCCTGCACCCTTCAGTTTAGCTCCTGACTGCTCTCCCCCGTGAGTTTGTGACCCTGGGAGAGCCAGCAGGCGCCCCAGGCCAGAGGCCTCTGGGCTGGGATGGGAGTGGGCAGGGCTGCCCAAGGCTCATTGAGAAACCATTTAAAGTGCAAGCTATTTCAGGCATGGGAAAAGGCACAGAGAATACACACCCACGTATTCCCCGCCCAGCTTAAGACATAAAACAATTTTCATACAATAGAAGCCCCACATGCCCTCCCCAACGTCATTCTAATCCCACCCCTAGGTCACCGCTGTGCTGAGTTTGGCCGTTTCTCATTCTCAAACACCCATAATTCCGTGCACCTGCATTACCCAAGTCACATACAGTTTCGTTTTGTCCATTTTTAGATTTTAAATAAATGGCTTCGTGCTGTGTGTCCCCTTCTGCAACCTGCTTTCCGCTTAACACCGCAGAGTGAGATTTATCCTTGCTCATGCCCGTAACGCTAAACTGTTGATTTTCCCAGCTGTGTGGTATTCATGGTTCAAATATGTTCCTCTATCCCTTCTGCTGTCACTTTTCCAGCCCTCACTGGCCGCTCCTGCTCTGACCCCAGCAGGCCACATGTCGAGACTCTTTTTCTCCCCTGCTCGGGCTCTGTGGCCATCACAGCCAGGCTCTTGATTGACCCTCAGGTGGGGAAGAATCCAAGCCAAGCTGAGAATGCAGAGCAGAGCACAGCGCAGGCCCTGCATGCCCCGAGGGCCGGAATGTAGTCAGGGAGGGCTTCCCGGAGGAGGGGGCAAGGAAGCGGGATGCTGAAAGATGGAGGGAGTCTGGCATGTGGCTGAGTGTGTGGCTGTGAAGGCACAAGTGTGGAGGGCTGAAGGCACTTGTGCTCTTGGGGCATGTTTGGTGGCTAGGTGCCCCGGAGCACCCACACACGCCCCCCCCCCCACACCCCAGGCCCTGGGGCCAAGCTGAGGTCTCACTTACTTCGTCGACCGTGGGACCACCATGTCCGAGAGGGATTCGTAGGTTTTTTGCCATTGTACATAGCTTGGTCTGTGAGAGTACAGAATCGTTCAGTGATTTTTTGCAGAAAAGACTGTGGAGTGTCCTAAGAGTCCTGGAAGCTGCATGCCCCTTTCCCTGAGGGCCTGAGAGGAGCAGGGCTAGGGGCCAGACAGAGCCCCAAACATCCCCTGAGGCACTGCCGTGGGCTTTGGGACCCCTGTCCCCAGCCCCATCTGGGGCTTAGGCTCCCCATGAGGCCCCAGGCACCATGGAGCGGCCGTGAGAAGGACTCAGGAGATTCCTGCTGGGGGCTCTGATCCTGGCCCTGTGTGACGTGGGCAAACCAGCTGACCTCTCTGATCCTGGCCCTGTGTGAGCGTGGGCAAACCAGCTGACCTCTCCGGCCGCGGGACAAGGGAACAGTAACAGCCCCCGCCTGACCCCAGGCGTGTTGTGAGGGAAACGAGCTCCTGCGTGTGGCATCGGGCACACAGCAGATGCCCGAGAAATGACCGCTCTGTCACTATTACCACCACAAGCACTGTCACCTGCTCCCCTGACCACCCCCCAGCTGCCATTTAGGGCTCCGGATCTAGCCTTGGGGGACTCCCGCTTCATCTCTGTTGGGCAGGACGAGTGTCCTTCTGTGATCACCAACCCAGAAGGAGACCCCAAACCACTCACCTTCCTGGTCCACTTACTTGGGAACAATGACCAGAAGTGTGATCAGATACTCAGAATCCAACACAAAGTCTTCTTTGCTCACAATATCGCTCAGTGTCCGAGTGAAGAGGTTTCCCCTGAATCCACGTGGGACAAAGGGGTTGTGATCAGCAGAAAAGCACACAGAGGCATCCCTGGGCCTGTGGGATGCCCAGACCCCCAGCCCTCCCACGACACGCAGGTGTTGGGACAGCAGGGGCAGCAGGGGACAGGAAGGTTCAGGACGCTTCCTGGGGAGGGGTGGGGGCCCTGGGCTAAGTGTCCCCCGGCTGTGTGTCTGGGCGCCCAGAACTGCTGTGCCTGGCGGGACCCCAGGTCCTATCACCAGTCACCCGAGCTGAATCCAACACCTCGGTCAGCTGCGCTGCCCCGGCGCAAGCCACCGGCTGTTGGGAGGGGATCGCTGGCGCCAGGCAGCTTATGTTACCCAAATGGAACACAGCGGTCGGCTCACGCCACCACCTGGGCCACTCCGGGCAGAGACAGGCCCAGAAGAGGGCTCCGTTTCACTTTACACACTTTACAGGTCCAGCAGCCAGGGGACATTCACCTGAAATAGCTTTGTACGTGTGTCCAGTGGAACCTGTCTCATCAAGGTCATGGTATTTTTAGCACAGGGATCAAGGCTATTGTATCAGCCAATGGGCCAGAACACAGCTACTGGGACGGTCTGTAGCATCAGCACGTAGGCCATGAGGTTAGATACCCAAGCGCACGTTGCTTCCCGAGGAAAGAGTTCTCGAGCCCTTAGTCAAGGCAGAAGCTTTAGGTAAAAAGCCGTCCCACAGGGCTCTCCAGACTGCCCCGCCTGGAATCCACACGCCCTCTTCCCCATGCCCACCAGCCATCACTGATAAGGCCCTTAGGGTCCCTCTCCAAAGGCACCCTGCAGTGCCCGTCTGTCCCGGACTCCTTAGCTATCAGACCTTATCTGTCCGGTCTTATCTATAAGACCTTATCTTGCACCTGCACCCCTTGCACAAAGCAGACTTTCCATAAATATTTGTTGAGTGAATAACTGTGAGCTCTCCAAGTGCAGAAATGATATTTTATTCTGCTTTGTATCTTTAGGGCCTAGCGTAAGGCCTGAGTATGGTGGGTACTTAATAAACATTGATCCGAAGAAGAAAAAGAGAAACATCAGAGGGAGATGGAGACTGTCGGACCCTCTTCACCCTCCCCTCCTTCACTCCGTGTATGTTCAATCAACCACTGTTACTGTCGGCCCTCCCTGCCCAGCACGTAACTCCTGAAGAGGCAGGAGTGTCTCCGTGTCTGTCTGTCCATCTGGCTGGCTGGCTGTCTCTCTCAGACACAGACACCCAGCTCACCCAGTGATCTGAAAGGCCCGTGCAGGAGCCCGGCTCGGACGCTGCCCTGGCCAGGCCCTGAGGCTGCAAGGAGCGGGGGGCCCCGAAGACTCACGTGGATTTCTTCTCCAGGTTCTCCAGATTTGTCTTCAGAGCGTTGTAGGCGGCCGTGCGGGACTTCAGGTCCGTCTCAATCTGTGCCAGTTGCTGTTTGGAAAAGCAAGAGTTTAAAGAGTTGGCTGAACTTTTCACAATTGCCGCAAATTGCTCCTGGCGCACTTAAGGAAAACGCTGCACCCCGCCCGTTTGCCGGGATGGCTTGCGTTTTTCTCCCCTCTGCTCTCCCAGACCTTCCAGCATTTGACCCTACAGCGAGCTCACCCCGGGAGGCAGGGAAGGGATTAATGGCTTTTCTAGGCTCACTCAGCAAGCTGAGTCTTGTCCCGACTTCAAGCCCATCTCGTGCTCTCAGGGCCCCCAGGGCCCCAACTCCATGTGCTCTCAGGCTCTGCTAGAGGTCAGCTCGGGCTGACCCCCATCCGGCTTCTCGGGGAACCCGCTGTAGCCCAGCCCCGACCAGCACCCAGGTCTCCAGGCTCAGCTGTGCCCCACGGCAGCCCCTTCCTGCTCTGTGTAGGTAGGAAGGCTCTTTTCAGTTTGGAGGCAGGTCACCAGCCTGACGTTAGGGATATCCCCCTGTTCTGGAAGTTTCGGGAGCACGTCCGGGATCCCCTCCTGCGGTGGGCAGGGAAATGAGGCTCAGCTCTCCAGATGCCTGGCCTCAGGTGCCCCACCTGCTCAGCCGGGGTGATAGCTCATCCACAGCAGTGAAAGAAAAATGCTCACCAGGCCCAATTCAACGGAAGTGCTCAAAACTCAGCAGCTGTTACGACGATCACTGCAAATCAGTATCTCGAGGTCGCTGAAGCCCGCGGCTCAGCGACAGCGGCGAACCCCTCTTGCACGTGGGAACTGTGGGGATTTTCTGGCTCCCGCTTTAACAGCAGGGTCCATGAACACAGAACTGGCCCGACAAAGCACGGCACCCACACCAGGGAATACGGTGCCAGCGACACGGTGCCTGAGGGCTGGTCCCACCCGGAGGAAACACATTCAGGGACTCCCTGGTGGCCCGCCCTCGGCTGCGAGGGGACATTACATCGCACCAACACACACAACAGAGCAGCACACCACTGCTGCTACGGGAATGTCTCAGGAATCACTACACAGAAAAAGGAGGCAATCTGTAGGATATGCAATTTTGAGTTGAAATATATAGACTTTTAATATAGATGAGAGGATCCACTTTAAACTTGTAAACATTGGTTACCTTTAAGGAGATTAAAGGGAGTGGCAGTTGGAGGGGAGGGGACGTGTGGGTGATGTGGGGGGGGCTTTCATCTTTCGATTTTGATTGTTTGATTTTTAAAATAAGATTTATAATTTTTTTACAATTTTTAGAACCTTTTTACTTTGAAATGATTATCGATTCACAGGAAATTGCAATGATTATCGATTCACAGGAAAGAGGTCCCATGTACCCGTCCCACCCATTGCTAACATCTCACATAACAAGAGTACAATAGCGTAACCAGGAAATTGACGTGGCTACGAGCCACAGATCTTGATTCTTAAAATAAGATTTATACATTTGTATCTTTTTTAAAGGAAAAAAAATCAAACAAAAAATCCTGCGTCGTCTTTATTCTTCTGATTTTACCACAAGCCAAGGAAAAACTAGAGTTTTAGAAAAACTGCAGTGTTTAGAAACCCGCAAAACAACGAGAGGAACTAAGACTTGGGAACCCATCAGGCCCGAATTTGAATGCCAGTTCCAGCTCTGGCTGTGTGACGTGGTGTCAGCTCCTGAACCTCTCTGAGCTCAGTGCCATGGAATTACCATGAGCTGCTACAGTCCTCAGAGCAGGTCATCCAGAAAGGTGAGCCCTTTCTTCAACAGACTGAGCCCCTCAAGGGCAGGCTGGGTCTGGGTGATCTCTGCGATTCTGGGCAGAGCGGCCGGCACAAGGCAGTGCTTCGAGAACATGTCCAGAGCCAAGCGCTCCCACAGTCCTGCCCCTTCTGGCATGTGGCTGGCGTGCACTTCCCACCACCGAGGGGCAGGTGCGCCAGGCAGAGCCTTGAGACCCCCTGAACCTCCCTGCACAGCACCCAGAGATGCTTCAGGTGGTGGAGACGCCAGCGGCCGCTGCCCGAGTGGTTTGGAGGGAGCAGACCCCCGCCGAGCACCGTGGACATGTGTGCGGTAGGCATAGAAACTGTTTGCTATGTTATGCCGGTGAGACTTGGGAGCCTTTTTGGAACTACACCGTGACCCAGCCCGTGGAGACGGACACAGCCAGGGGCTGGGTCCCCATCCTCGCTCCCCTTCATTAGGGGAGGCAGGTGGGCTCAGTTCCCAGCTGTTGGGAGGGTTGGGGGCCCAGCCCTGAGAGTGTCAGCACAGGGCGCCTCCCAGGTGGGGAGACCCGTTCGGACACCTAGAAGACACTGGGCGCTTTCAGAGAAGGGAGTTCCTCTGACTAGGATGTCTCTAGTTAACAGATTTAGATCTCGCGATGCGGGGAAGAGGCCTGAGCCAGTGCTGAGGGCAGCGCTCGAGTGCTCCTGGGGCGGGACGGGGTGAGGGAGACGATGCCCGGAGCCTGTCTGGCCGGCCTCAGAAAGCTGATTCCTGGCAGTGGAGCCAGCCCAGGGCTTCCTTAGGAAGTGATGCTAGGCATACGGCCCAACCAAGACCTGCATCCCCATCCCAGGGCAATACTTCGACACCTGCAGGTCCTGGGGGATACCACGCCACCTCTCAGCCAGCTTCCCCATCTGAAAGCAGAGGAAGGCGAAACCTACCCCATAGGGGTGATGTAGGAAATAAAAGCCCAGCATGGCTCCAGGCACACAGGGAGCGCTTTCCAAACCAGTGCCCTCCTCTCCACCCTGCTTTCCTGCCAAAGTCACTCTTTGGGTCCCCCGGACTAGAGAGAAGCCAGGTCCTGTCCTCTATAACTGCTCTGCTCCCCCGCTCAGCTGACGCCCTGATGCACTCTGGGAACCCTCCTCACTGCCTGCGTCCCCGGGACAGCCATGCCGGCGAGCGCTGTCCCCAGTGGACATTTGGCACAGCCCTGGCCATGCTGCCTAGCTCGGTCTGGCCTCACCAGAGCAGGGCAGGGAGCGGCCAGTCCCACAAACTACTGTGTGCTTCCAGCTTGGGGATGGAGGTGCACAACACCCTCCTGGATGCCACACCTGGCACAGGTGCTCTGGGAGCCCCCTCCTCGAAGGGCCTTCCAGAATCATTGCCCAATCACCCCAGGAGGGGCTGGGACCTCTGATGTAAAGGGGGCCCGATGAGCTGCACCCAGATTCCAGAGCCTTCTGATCCCACCCTTGCTCCCAGAGACACAGGCCGGGTGCCAGCCCGCCAGCAGGAGATGCACAGGACTGCAAGGGGGTGGGTCCCAGCAGCCCATCGCCTTCACCTGAGCCGCCCAGACACACCTGGGCGCTTCTGTCGCCCTGAGACAACAGGAAGGCTTTGTTCCCAGTCTGGCTGAGATGCTCCCTAGCCACCCAGCCACAGGAGACGTGACATATTAGGGGCTCTGTGCATCTTAGAGGGAGGGGAGGGACAGTGGCCATAAACCATCAGGCTAAACCTCAGAAGCTTCATCAGCGCCCACCCTCAGGGAGACCAACGGGAGTCAACACGCTGCAAGACACCCGCGATGTCCCCAGAGGGCTCCGCCTTGGTGCTCTTATTAACGCAGCAGAAGCTGGAGGCCCCCCCCTCACCGAGACAGTGCAATCATGGGGGCAGCATCCACCAGCCTCCCCACTGTCACCAGGGGTGGGACCCCGGGAGATGCCTCCCGGGAGTTAGGGCTCTTAAGCCAAACTCTCCACGGAAGCAGATGGTTTTTGTTAAGTAAACAATGGCCGTCAGGGGTCGGGAGAGTCAGGGTGGGACTGACTTCTCCATCAGCACCTTTCAAAGGGGAGCGCAGTGAACAGGCGCCGGGGTCTGGGGTCAGAACACCAGGGGCTCAGAGCACCCGTCGAGGGCAGTGTCCTGTAAGACGAAGCCACCCTGCCCAGTGGCAGATCTGGAAGAGGTGTAGGGAGGACAGGTGGTCACCAAGCCGTTTCCAGGGCTGCCCTGAAACCCAAAGGTGTCTGACCTCGCCCAGCGCACGGAAGGCCACAGCTCAGGGCCCAGTCAGGGCTGGCGGGAGCCAGACGGGAAGGGACCCCACCCAGGGCCACTGGGCAGGGCGAGGACCCACCCAGCCTCCCGCCTCCGGAAAGTCCCTCCTCGCTTCGCTAGGGTGCAAACGCCGTGTAGCTTCACCCCAGATGGTCAGTGACGCCGGTCACAGCAGTGTGACGTCCCCCAAGAGAAGGCCCTTCCCTTACCTTTGCCAGAGTGTCTGCTATGCTCACCAGCGGCTGCTTCGCAGGGTACTTGGCCATGTCCCATTCGAAGTGGGTCACAAAGGACGTTAAGTCCGCTGGAAGAACATAAACACATTGCACCAGACAGTGGACTCCCCGTCTCTCCTGAGACGCAGGCAGGCCAAGCATCCCCACTGAAACCGAGGAAGCAATGAGAGAAACGGAAGGACAGACTCAGGGCGCCCTCCCCCTCCGGGAGAGCAGACGCTCCCCACGGGAGCAGAGGGCCAGGCCAAGCATCAGCCAGGACCACGGGTAGCCCCACTCTCAGGATGCTGTAGAGGTGCGCTCCTGCACCCAAGCTCAAACTCAGACACTGCCCCAGAGCCCTGCGCGTGGGAGGCCCTGCTCTCCCAGGGGGTGGCCACGAAGTCGGAGATGTTCTGCGGCACCAGATGAACCCCCTGCCTTTTCCAGTTGGTTCGACCACACTCCCAGCTGAGTTGTCAGTTCGAGGTACCCCAAAGGTACCCCAGAGAGCCCCAAGCCAACCCCCAAGACCCCACAGCCACCATGGGTGCAACCTGCCCAGCAGATGACCATCTCCCTGCCTCTCCCACGTCCCAGCGCTAGACATGGGCCAGGTCCTCACACGCGTCTATTTCAACAAAGGCATTTTCAACATTAGCGAAATACTGGAGTTAGTGAAGGTGGTTTTTACCACCCGTTACAGATGTGCATTTGTCAGGGTATGTTCTTTATATAAAAGTGCATAGTGAGTGGAACGAATCAGTGTTTTTTCAAATTTTCTTTTCTCTCTTACCTTCTCCGAAAGCAAGCCTAAACCTGTGTGCTCAGGGTGTCTGTGATTGTCTCTAACCGGCCGCGGGTGGAGGAAGGGGCTGGGAAGTCAGGCAGCCGCGCCTGGGGGCCCTGGGGCGTGTTAGTAACCAAACCTCTTTGCACCTCAGCCTCCTGACCCGAGAAGTGGGTGCACGGAAGGGGTGTCCGCACACCTCCTGAGGGCCCTCTCTCCTCAGGTGAGCTCTAGGCACATTGAAAGGGTGCAACCCGGGGGCCAGCTGCAGGCTACACCCCGGTCCGTTACCCCTTCAGTGTAGGATGCGCTACGGGGGCCCCCAGAATTCCATGAACCCCAGCAAGATGGGCCTTGCTAACCTGGGTTCTCACCCCAGGTTATGTGGACGCCGGCCCTTCACGCAGGTGAAAAGGGACTGGTCACCGCTCCCTCAACATTCAGTCACCGCGACTGAAGGCCAGCTCACTACTGCGCTGGGGACGGCAGACCGTAGCCCCCTCGCCTTCGAGCTGCTCCCTGTTTGCTCGGGACACGAGTCAAACATGACACCACAGCGAGCAGTGTACACACGGCTGGCAGGGGCTGAGGAAGGAGGGGGAGAGCCCACACCTGCCTCCTGTCCTGGGGGGCACTCCAAGGGCTTCGTGGGGACCCCATATTCACGCAGGGACGGAATGGGACAGAGTCTGCCACGTGGCCAGTGAAGGAGGACTGGTGAGCGTCACACGAGGGGCAGGAGGACTCCCTGGGTCACGCTGATGGAGCGGGGCGTCTGGACGGAGGGAGAACAAGAAGGCCAGGCAGGGTCAGGAAAGTCACGTCTGCACCTTCTCCTGTGGCGATACAGACACCAGGCCCACCTCCTGAGCCCCTCGCACATGCCAGGAGTGGGACACGCGTCACTCCAACCTCAACAGCACTGCGGAAAGGTCACCAAGAGGTCAGGACGTAGCCGGGGGGGGGGGGGGGGGGGGGGAGGACATTGGCGCTCTGAGGAGCCTTCTCTGGGGCTGTGAGGGAGACAGAAGGGAAAGCTAAGAGGGGCCCATGCCCGGGGAGTAGAGGCAGGGGGCCAACAACGGCACGCGGGGACAATTACCCCTGGGGCACGAAGGAGGCTCGGGGTACACCTGGATTTCCAAGTTGGGTGACTAGGTGAAAGGAGGGGATGCTCACTCGGCCAGGCAGCAGGGAGGCGGCAGCCTGGGATGGAGCAGAGGCGAGCGGAGACGGGCTCCACTTCGGATGAGCTATTCGGGTCAGTTAAGTTCCCGCATGGCAAATGGAAATGAAGCGGGGCTTGGAGGAGGGAAGTGGGCTGTGGGAGGGAGGTCAGCAGGATGACGACGCTGGTGATGACCATTACGGTAGCTGACGCTGGCTGGCGCTTTACTGTGGCCTGGACGCATGAGTTACTTCAGTTCATTTACCCTTCAACCCTGTTCAATATTATTATTATCTCCATTTCAGAGATGAGGAAACTCTGGCACAGAGTAAGTCGTGTAACGTCTACCAGAAAAGGAGACAAGGAACGTGGAGGCCAGGGAGGACCACGCCCCTTCCCCGCCCCAGCCTCAGGCAGGAGCGGCCACACTCTGGGGGGACAGGGAAGCTGCCGTTGTCGGCACCTCCGCAAGAACCACACTCCGATACCTCTGGTCTCCTGACTTAGAGGGTCCTTCAGATTCCAACGGTGCTGGGATTGACAAGAGGGCCTCTGAGGCACCAAGGGTGGGGCCCTGACCCAAGTGGACTAGTGCCCTTATGAGGAGAAACCAAAGAGCCCCCACGCCCCCTGTGCTCCCACCAAGCAAGGGCCGTGTGAACATACAGGGAAGGGAGCAGGTTCTCACCAGGAACCACATCCGCCATCACCTTGATCTTGAATTTCCAGCCTCCAGAGCTGTGAGACATAAACATCTGTGGTTTAAGCCTCCAGTCTGCAGTATTTTGATATGGCAGCCCGAGCTAATACAGATTTTGGTATTAATTTGGTTATTAATATGGGTTTGGAGATTGCTACACTAGGGCAGGGAAATGACTGTGTAGGAAGGATCCAGGCCTCGGAGGAGCTGCATTGAGGTCTGCATGATGGCAGGGGCGCAGTCAGAGGCAGAACTGACGGTCGCAAAGGACTCCTTGTGTGCCAGCAGTCACCCCGATCCTGCTACTGGACCCTACTGTGGGCCAGGCCCTGGGCAAGCACGACGGTCACACACCTCCCATGCGGTCACATGCTGCCCGGTGGGAGCCATCGCCCACCACACAGGCCAGGGAACAGCCCGCCCTAGGCAGGTGCCAGGCAGATATGTGCTCTAGAGACTCCTGCCTCTGCCCACCCCAGACCCCTGGGCACACCACCACCCAAGCTAAGCCACCCCCGACTCCTCACTCTCTCTCTCACTGCTGCTCTTGTCCTAAACATCAGGCTGGAGACCAACTCCTGCAAGCCTGCCCGGCCCTCCCTCCCGCTGCTGGCCTGAGCCCCGGGATGCCTGCCTCATCACACTAATGACGCTGTACGATCACCCTTGCTTCCCTTGCTCTTTCAGCCTCCTTGAGGGCAGGTGATCATCTCTGTGTCCCCAGAGCCTGTGACAGTGCCCAGCAGGGAGCAAGCGCTTCGTATGAGAATCTGCCTGTTAACCCTGATTGTTGGACTAACACTATCCAGGTTGCTTAGAAGAGGTGCATTTCAGACAAGGTCTCGTGTCCACGCATTTTCACAAACTCCAGGCTTTTACGGCGCTCAAACCAAAGAGAACGCGTCCCTCTTTTCTACTAGAATGCCTGTGACTCCTTTAGGACTCAGCCCCCCTCCTCGTGGAGGCTCCTAAGTACTGGGTTTCCATCACAGCACGTCAGGCACTGTGGGTCTGGTCCCCAGGCCGCGAGCTCCTGGAGGACAGTCATCGCTGGATGCCCGGCACCCAGCACACTGCCTGGTACTCGACGGCCAGGCACGCGTGTCTGCTGAGTGAGACGAGGAGATGGTGAAGGTCTCCCGACAGAAGCCTCCAGAAACCTCTGGTTCGTGACTGTGAGTTCGTCCACCTCCTCTTCCAGGTGGAAAGCATCGGCCCCAGCTCCAGACACTGCCCCCTCCCCGCAGCCCCAGCTCCAGACACTGCCCCCTCCCCGCAGC
>NW_020837956.1:35928585-35936736 GCF_003676395.1 Aethalodelphis obliquidens
CCAGACACTGCCCCCTCCCCGCAGCTCCAGCTCCAGACACTGCCCCCTCCCCGCAGCCCCAGCTCATGCATCCAAGGGCCTTGCCCCCTCTGCCTGAGGACGCCCTCAGCCTTAGAAAGCAGCAGCCCTGGGCCCTCCTGTGCTGCCAGGACCGCAGCCTCCACTCCGCCTGACCCGGAAATGACAGGCTCCCGTCCCCTCCCCTCTCCCCAGCTGAAGTCCGGAAGCCTGGTCTCGAGGGAGCAGTACGGGGCTTGGATCAAGGGCCTGTGAGGTCAGACCACGGCCCGGGCAGGCTCACTTTGAATCAAAACACGCTGTACACAGACGGCTGCCCTTGAGCAACAATGATGTCATCTAAGAACCAAAACAAGGCCTTCCCGGCAGCAGCAGAAAGAAGGACCTGTGACCACACAGGCGGCGGTCTGCTGCCCGTGCAGCCAGACGGGCCTTCAGATGGTTCTGACTCTGCGCGCTCAGCCTCTGCTGCAATCATTCCACGCTCCAAGCGCAGCGAGAGGCAGAGAACCAACAAAAACAAAAGGTGCCCGGGCAGAGCAGAGAGCCATAAAGGGATTAAGTCCATTGACAGGTGAGAAAACCAAGACCCAGGGAGGTGACCTGCCAAGGTCACAAAGGACCAAGCCTGACTGTGCCAAGGCCAGTACTGCTGGCCCTCCAGCAAACACAGCCCAGAAGACTTGGGTGTACCCTCAGGGACATCAGATTAAAATCCCACCTGCTGGGGGCAACACTGAGTTTCTCCAGTGAATTCTCTCAATCACTAGTTCCCTGGGTGCTCTGCAGAAGAAAAATATTTCCCCATCCGGATAATATCAGGAAAGCCTGAGACAAACTGTCTCAAAGGTCTCTTGACTGCAGTACTTTTCAGAGCCTTTACTACACGTGCATGAGCAATGTTCAGCAGCCGGCCATGAGCTCTGCCCTAGCGTCCTTGACCTTTGTTTGCACAGGGCTGGGGTACGGGACCAGCTGGAAGTTGTGGGCACCCAACTCCCAGGCGGCCTAGAGATAATGAAACACATACGAACAAAAGAAGCTGAATTCCCACCTCCTGAGAGGAGAAGCAGCGGCTCTTATTAGAGTCGTGCCATTTGGACTGGGAATGGATACGATGTAACAATAACATCTAATTTTAATTGACGTGAATTTTGAATAGAATGTAAGCATTTTGATCATTATCGTAATGTGAGCTCAAATCCTAGAATCCTCAGGACCAGGTTTTTATGTAGAAAAGTAGCTCTAGGCCCTAAGTCCGCGCTTCAGTCTAGGGCCCTATGAGTTACCTGCTGGGAAGTAAGATCAGTTCATCACTTGAACAAAATAATTTTTTTTGATTAGCCTCGGCAAGAAATCTCAGTGTAACTATCAGATTGCATTTGGGAAGGCATTTTGGTGACTTCTAATCTGTAAAGATTTGTATTTGTCCTAAGAGGATCTGCTGGCTTCAATTCCACCAGTCTGAGCAGGCTGGAGAAAAACCAAAGCAAACGACACCTTCGAACAGGGAAACCAGAAATGGCCTGTTTAAGCACAGGGACTCTCCCAGGAGGGGCCTGAGAGAAGAGGGCTCCCTGTATGAGCCAGCCCCCAAGAACAGGCAGGAGGACGCTAGGGACAGCCATCACGGCAAGAAGCGAACCGCAAGCCAAAAGATGCCCAAGTTGATCTTGAACTCCAGGGTCAAGGCATTCACCACGCCAGGAGGCATGCAGTGCTGCATGCCTTGCCTCCCTCGAGGGAAGGGAGATGCAAGGAAGAGCGGGGAGGGAAAAAACAGTTGCTATCTGTGTTATATGGATATCGTGACCACGCTACGAGATCGTCACTTGAGAAATCCATCATCACCTGATCACTGTATCCCTACAACCAGACTGAGATTCCACCTTCCGGGGGACATGCAGGTGGCACACTGAGCACACACACAACAAACAACGCACAACCTACTCTTTAAACATTTCATTTTCTCCTTCAAACCTGCAACGTAATAAGGTGGAGTTATTAGACTGCATTAACATACAAAACTAAGTTCAGATTTGGGAGTACGAACATTTCCATGTATCAGTTAAAACAAGCAAAGAAAAAGCTTTCGAATGTTCCCAAGAGGGAATTCCCCGGCGGTTCAGTGGTTAGGACTCCACGCTTCCACTGCAGGGGGCACGAGTTCGATCTCTGGTCAGGGAGTTAAGACCCCACATGCCACACGGCGGCCAAAAAAAAGAAATGTTCCCCGAAGGGAAAAGACTTTAATTTATATGTAATAAATGATATAAATAAATATTAAATATATGTTCTCATTTTCAGTATACTTATGCATAGAGTCATAGGTCTAATTATCTCTACAGATGCTGAAACACCTAATTCTAAGGTTTCCAAAGCCTCAAAGCTTTTGTCTTGCACGTTTTAAGTGCACTCAAATTGTTTGTACACTAATTCATGGACCAAAACATCCTTGGAATCTAAAGATTTATCCTGTTTGCATAGGGGAGACAGAACGCCAAAGGCAAACATGCTACCCAAAGTGTTTTTGGTCCATCTCTCCTCCGCCTACTGGGCACAACTAAAGAATTCATTCTGAGGCATTCCCAGCAATGGAGGCATTTTTCAGCCTCGTTTGGGGAAAGGGATAAATCGGTTGGGGGGTGGGGACGGAATACTCCATGCGGGATAAAGTGGGGGCTGATAGACAAGGTGGGTGAGGCAACCAACCATTAAACCTCATTGAACCCATTTTCATTTCAAATTTCACTGAGGAGTTCAGCTACAGGTAAGAAATGCCAGATGCTTTAGAAATGAGACAGCAGGATTATAAGCTTGTAAAGGGGCACGTCTTCCAAACAGCGGTGCCGATGTGTCAGTCTAGAGCCTCTGTGGTACCTGCATCATTTCAGCCGCTACTGTGTGGTCACATCTGAGGCCACTGACGGACCAGAATGGGCTGGGAAAGCACCGTCATAAACGCACTTCAGGAACCTACCTCCATTGGCCAGGAGGTTCTCCTGGACCTTCCCCTTTGCATCCTCCATCACTTCCACCACACTCTGGGCCATTCTCTTTATGAGGCTTTGGGGAAAGAACAAAAAGCCAGTTAGAGCAGGAAACTGCCCTCAGAATACTCTCACACTCTGCTGGCAGGAAAAGGACCAGAGTCACCCTTTGGGAGAACAACCCAGCAATATGCATGAAGAGACGTAAAATGCTAACCAGTATTTAAACCAGTGTTTCCACTTCTGGGAAACTATCTTAAGGAAACAGGACAAACAGAAAAAGCTTTCTGAATAAAAAGATGTTCTTCGCAGTAACGTTGCTGACAGCGAAACACTGGGAGCCACTGGAAGGTCTGACAATAGCGGATTGTTTAAGTGAAGGACGGTATACCCAGCTGAGGGGTTATTAGCAGCCACTGAAAATAGGTTTACAAGGAATTTCTAATACCGTGGAACAAGGCGTGCATTATAATGTTACGTGGAAAGAAAACAAGATACAGACTTATACACACAGTATGGCTGCAGCTATGTGAAAATGCTCTTCCTACTTTACATATTTTCTATTCTAATCCAGTATTGCTTTTATAATTAGAAAATTAAAACTTTCTAAGTCTTCAGAAAACATACTGAAGGCTCCAGAAAGTACGAGAAAGGAAAGGAAAGTATGAGACTTGGAGGCAGAAGGGCTCAAGTTCACTGTGGCTCTGCCAAAGGTATGACTCTGGCCAAATTCATTTAATCTCTTTGAGCCTCAGTTCTCTTCTCTGTAAAATGGGATGATACCCATTTTGCGGGATTGTTATAAATATTAATAGAACTAGTCAGGCAGGAGTGTCTGGTGGCAAAGAGTGTCCACTCCTGGAGGCCCATCAGTTAGAAGTCCAGCTGGCAGCAGGCCAACCAGGATCAAAGTCTAAAAGCTCTGATGATCTACATCTTTGCCTCAGGCCCTCTCTACTCATTCTCCTGGCTCCCAGGAGGGAGCAGGTGTTTGCAGGCAGGAGGATGAGGTCACTGAATTCCAAATGGAGAACACGGTTTTCTGCTGATGCAGACACTGGCCATGTGGCCACTCAGAGTGGAGCCCAAGGGCCTAGGGCCCGACACAGAAAACTGAGGCAGAGGGCACTGAAAGCCCCCAGATTAAAGAAAGAGAGGGAGAGAGGGAAAGACGGAGAGAGGGAAGGAAAAAATGACAGAGTAGGCAGGGAGAGCAACTTGTTTTCGCATCTAACTTATGTATGTTCCTGACCATAAACTGAAAAATACAAGTATAAAGTAATTAACAAAAAATGAAGGGGCTTTCCTGGTGGTGCAGTGGTTGGGAATCTGCCTGCCAATGCAGGGGCACAGGTTCGAGCCCTGGTCCAGGAAGATCCCACATGCCGCGGAGCAACTGAGCCCATGCACCACAACTACTGAGCCCATGCGCTACAACTACTGAGCCTGTGCTCTAGAGCCTGCGAGCCACAACTACTGAGCCCACGTGCCACAACTGCTGAAGCCCACGTGCCTAGAGCCCATGCTCCGCAACAAGAGAAGTCACCGCAATAAGAAGCCCGAGCACTGCAATGAACAGTAGCCCCCGCTCGCTGCAACTAGAGAAAGCCCGCGCACAGCAACAAAGACCCAATGCAGCCAAGAATAAATATAATTAATTATTTAATTAATTTTTTAAAAAAATGAACAACCACACTCTCCCACCCAAAAGGAAACACGTGCTTTGAATTCTGGCATACTTCCAAATACTTAACACTTCCACAGTTTATATTAAGTTGAGGTCCTCTTTTGTTTACCAAGTCCTCTATCACTGTTATCGAATCATCACAAAAATTCTCGAATTTTTGTGATGATTATCATCCCATTTTACAGATGGGAGACTGTGGCCCAGAGGAGTAATTTGCCTCCCAACTACCCAGTTTGTCTGTGGACCCCAAGGCTCTAGGCCACCTGGGCTCAAATCTCCACAAATGTGTTGGCATTTCTTAGGATAGCAGTTCTGCATCTTACTAATGACAACGGGGCAAGTTACCTAGCTAATCTCATTCTGTTTCCTTGGCAAAATGCGGGTGATGTTCCTCATCTCACAGAGTTTGGTGCAATGCATGTCAAGAACCATGTCAAGGCCCCCGGGAGCTTGTGGTAGGTACCTTCAGATGAGCTCTCGGCAGCCTGATGGAGGCGTCTGGGCTCTCTGCCCTCTGGCTCCCCAGTAGATTCGATAGGAGACGGTGAGGGCAGGGGTAGGGGGTACAAATCTGGTTCCCTCCCAGTTCCAGTAACCTATCTCCCCTCATCTCCTATAGCCTAGGGGTGTGGCAACCTCTCTGCGTCTACCTGGGTTCCTGTACCATTCCTTGTGCTTCTCAACAGCCCTCATACAACTACACGCTCCTTTATGAATAGACCTTTCTCAAATCATCCTAATTGGAGTATGTCTTCTGTTATTTGTTAGAACCCTGACCCTATAAATTCATTCGCTCATTCACTCATTCATTTAGCAAATTCCAGACATTAATCAACTGTGTGCCAAGCACTGATTAGAGCGCTGTGAACCTAGATGCTATGCACAGAGCAGCCCCTGCTCTCAGAGAGCTTCTTTCTAATGCTGTCAAGGGCTCCTCTTTATCATTATTATAGCGACACATGCAGGTTGCTGTCTCTTATTACCATAACCTCTGTCACATTTTGAGTAATTTCTTTACATGAAGGAAGTAGTAACTGCAGCCCTAATGGCAATGCCTGAAGCACAGCAGCTGTTCAGGAAATGTTTGCTGAATGAATAAACGAATGTCATAGCACCTAAATAACACACATGCTTCCTTCCTAATCAACCTAAAAGCAGAACTCCCTCGTCATTCTGTTAATGACTCTTTGCTGTTCCCAATTCTAGCCTCCAAGAAATGTTTAACTATAACAAGCATGGAGGCGCACCTGCCCCTAGGTGTGTACACCACCACGGAACATCTCAGAATAGCACGGTCTGACGAAGCTTAATTGCTGGAAAACCTGCTTGTTGCACGTAACAAAAATTCCCTGACTTACTGTGATCATTAACTACAGTCATCCATGAATTGTGGTATGACAAAATTAGAACATTTTTCTCACTGAAGGGAATCTAAGAGTCTAGATGCTGTTTTAAATTTACTTTTTTCACTTTACAGTTCATTGTGAAAACCTTTACACGTCACGGTAGAGCTTCCTCATTCCTTTCATTGACTGCATAGCATTTCACTGTAAGGTTGTATCATAACTAATTCTCCCGATTGAACATTTGGGCTGTTTACGCTTTGAATGATTTTGCAGCAAAGCATATATTTTGCCCATTTGTGCAGGCACATATGTAGGATAAACTGCAGAGGAGTAACTACTGGAATACAGGGTGTGAGCACTTGCAGTTCTAACAGATAAGGCCAAATTATCCGCCAAGTATACAGAGCCAATGTACCCTCCCACCAACAATGGACGAGACCACCTGCCTCCTAAAGTGACGGATTACGGATCTTTTTAATCCCTGCCAATCTGAGAGCTGAAGGTTTATTACACTCTACCGATGGCTGTCTTCTTCTGGTAATAGAGTGTTCATATCTTTCACTGGTTTCTCATCATTTTTTTAAAAAAAAACCATCGATTTGTAAGGGCTCTTAGGTGTTTTGGGGACTCAATTCTTGAGACGCTCTTTTGAGCTAGGTAACATCCCCACTCTGAAGATGAAAAAATTAAGACTTAAAGAGCTAAAAGTCCCCCTACAGTGAGTTATAAGTGTCAGAGCAGAAGTTGAGCCCAGATCTACATGACTCCAAAGCCATGCTCTTCAGTGCTTGTCTAAACTAAACTATGGCTCCCTCCTCTAACACAAAAGCTTATACTAACCCACAAGGGAAGGTATAGAAATCATATTTTTAATTAAAAAAGCAAATTGCAGATGGTGTGCAACCTTGATTGGGGTTTGGTTACACTGAGGCACCCAACAAAATTCATCAACCTGTTCATACAAGATGTACACATTTCACTGTATGTACATTTTACCTTATAAAAAAAATTTTTTTGATGGCCAACAGGCACATGAAAACATGCTCAATATCACTAATTATTTGAAAATTGCAAATCAAAACTACAATGAGGTATCACCTCACACCAGTCAGAATGACCATCATGAAAAAGTCTACAAATAATAAATGCTGGAGAGGGTGTGGAGAAAAAGGAACCCTCCTACACTGTTGGTGGGAATGTAAATTGATATAGCCACTGTGCAGAACAGTATGGAGGTTCCTTAAAAAACTAAAAATAGATATATGCCCACTCCTGGGCATATATCCAGAGAAAACTCTAGTTAGAAAAGATACATTCACCCCAATGTTCAAGCAGCACTGTGTATAATAGCCAAAACATGGAAACAAACCCAAATGTCCATCGACAGATGAGTGAATAAAGAAGACGTGGTACATATATACAATGGAATATTACTCAGCCATGAAAAAGAATGAAATAATGCCTTTTGCAGCAACATGGATGGACCTAGAGATTATCATATTAAGTGAAGTAAGTCAGAGAGAGAAAGACTTATATGTGAAATCTAAAAAAATGATACAAATGAACTTATTTACAAAACAGAAACCAACTCTCAGACATAGAAAATGAACTTACGGTTACCAAAGGGGACAATGCGGGGGGGGGAAGATAAATTAGGAATTTGGGATTAATATACACTTACTACTATACATAAAATAGATAAACAACATGGACCTACTGTAAAACACAGGGAACTATATTCAATATCTTATTGAATAACCTATAATCACCATTACATTAACCTATAATGGAAAAGAATCTGAAAAAGAATATATATATATGTATATATATAAAACTGAATCACTTTGCTGTACACCTGAAACTAACACAACATTGTAAAATAACATTCAATTTTTAAAAATTGGTAAAACAAAGAAAAGAAAAAATATTTTTTTACAAGATACTATCTTTGTTTTTTTTTGGCCACACAGCATGTGGGATCTTAGTTTCCCTACCAGGGATCGAACCCGTGCCCCCTGCATTGGAAGTGCAGAGTCTTAACCACTGGACTGCCAGGGAAGTCCAACAGATACTATCTTTTTTTTTTTTTTTTTTTTTTTTTTTTTTTGTT